>NC_141927.1:38796621-39111125 GCF_057802395.1 Ceratotherium simum simum | reverse complement strand
CAGGCAGCCCAGGCGGTGACGCAAGAGTCCCCAGCAGGAGTGACAATCCGCCACCGGCCACGCGCGCCGAAGGAAGATCCGCACGGAAGACTCGCCGCTGCGAGGGGCCGAGCCCATCCCCCGGGCGGTCGGGACGTGAGAGAAGGAAGGGAAGGCGATGGGGTGGGAGGAAAGGAGGAGAAAGCCAGCGGCGCCCGGCCCGGGGCTGACCTGTGAGCATGTCGGTGATTCCCCCGTTGAGAGTCTCCTGTGGCGCCTTCCGTTTGCTCATGGCGGCCTGCAGCCGACGGCCGCGGAAGGCTCAGAGCCAGCGACTGGCCGCGGAAGGCTCAGAGCCAGCGACTAGCCCCGTCTCCCGGCTCTAATAAGGGGCCGGGACTTGGAGAGCGGGGCAGGACCAACCCAGCCCCGGCGAGGCCAGCCCGACCCGCGGAACAATGGCTGCCTCTGACAGGAGGCGCGGCGCGCGGCGAGCGTGGTGACGTCACGCGCCCGGGGCGGGGCCTGGGCGGGGCTAGGGCGGAGCTACCTCTGCGAGGGAGAAAAGCAAGCCTGGAAGGGTGGGACGGACCTGAAGAAGGAAGCTGGGCCAGAAGTTGGACTTGGCAGGGGGAGGTGGAAGCGTTAGAATCACACGCCAATGGGGTTCCTCTGGGAAGACCTGGATTCTTAGCCTGAGACATTACATCTGTTTTCCCGGTACGGTTCTCTGGAGTCCTCTCCCTAGAAGGGGAAACATAGGAGTCCGATTTTGACTCTAAAGTCAAAACTTCAGAGGGTGGAGTATATAAGATGGTGGGGTGGGGGATAGAATACTGAAGACTGCTCTTGTGCACGTACCAGAGCTGCAGAGTAATAGTTACTGAGTGCGGGACGTATTTTATATGTGATAAGAGGCAACGCCAGCGTCATACTTACTGTCAAAACTTTCTGTAAGAATATGGTGCAGTCCACACTGCAACGGAGTTCTCCTGTGCTAGGGTGCCGCAGGAGCCAGGAATGAGATATGCCAATAATAGGAAAGCCTCCCATACAAAACTTTTTAGCAGATATGCCAACCAATGTCAAAAGATATTTTATATTTTATTCCCCTCCTTTTTGCGGTAGAAGCCAAAGTGAAAAAACTACTAGAAAGGGAGAAGTGCTTAACCTAGATAATGAGCAATGAAACTGCCATTATAACATGACCTGTATCTGAGAAGTTTACAGTTCTGCTTGAGAAGTGGAAATGTGTCATCGGCAATATTTTATTTTACAAGCGTAACTCCTAGAGTTCGTACTGAATTGCTAATTCCAGGCAATTGCTTTGTGTGTAAATAAAATTAAAATCTTATTACAAAATGATACAAGGTTGCTGTTGAAAAATGTATAAAAGGAGAAAAGAAAATTAAAATCAATGATCATCTCACCATCCAGCTTAACCACTGTTAATTTGGGGGGACATATACTTCCAGTCTTCTAATCCCATCCTTTTAAAATTCCGGTTATTTTTCAATAATGGAATAAGTGCTTTAGATATGATTAGTTTCTTTGATTAGCAAGGTTGTGGTTGGTTGCTTTTTTTTTACAAAATCAGTGTATGTCTTTAAGTTATGCTTATTGGACATTTGTGAATTTCCTGTTTGTATCCTTTCTTTGTTTTTCTAATGGGCGTAGTTGTCTGTTATTTGTTAGATCTTTTATATATTACTACTAACCCTATTGTGTATATTGTATTTGTATATTTTTTGTAAATATTTGTATTTTCCCAACTTATCCCTTGCCCTTTAACTTTATTCTGCAGCTTCTTAATACTTTGATTCCCACCTTTGTTTAGATAATATGAGTCGTCTTAGTATTTTTCTCAGTTCGCCTTTTTTCCTATCCAATCTCTATACCAGGCTATGTTCATATTATTTTGTTTTGAAGAATGATCATCCCTTGTTAAATAAAAAAGTTTTTATTCACCTCTGAGTAATGAAAGTTACGTTAGAGAACTGTGGGATTATTTTTTGTATGAGTATTATGCCAACTTTTTAAAAATCAGTGCCAGAGAATCCAAGGAAAATGACCAATTCTCTGTCCTCATCTTCTTGGCCCAACCAGTAACATTTGGTCCACTTAACCACTCTTTTCTTGAAGTAATTTGTTTTCATTTGGCTTCTAAGATAGCACATGCTCAGGGTTTTCCTTCTTCCTTGCTAGCCACTCCTTCTCAAGTTTTTCTTTGGGGGGTGTGTGTGTGTGTGTGTGTGTGTGTGTGTGTGTGCGCGCGCGCTGGTTCCCAGCTCCTCCTCTGCTCTCCAGCCTTTATGGGAAAGTGCCTCAGGCCTTGCTCCTCTAACCAGCTTTTCCGCCTCGTCCAGGTTCACCTTTTAAAATGCCATATCTACCTTGAAGACTCTACCTGACCTCTCCCTTGAGCTCCAGTCTCATACAGCGCACTGCCTACTGGATATCTCTAGCTGTCCAAATAGTCATCTCAAAAATAAATGTCATAAAGAACTCTTGATTCTTGCCTTACTAGCTTCTCCTTCACATTTTCCCAACTTAGTTAATGACGTTTTAATCCACCTGCTATCAGCCCAAAACCCTAGGAAGTCATTCTTTTTTTTTTTTAATTGATGTTTTAATAGTTTATAACATTGTAAAATTTTGGGTTGTACATTTTTGTTTGTCCATCACCATATATATGTCTCCCTTTACCCTTGTGCCCACCCCCCACCCCCATTGCCCCTGGTAACTACAATACAGTTTTCTCTGTTCATGTGTTGGTTTTTTTATATTTTTTTTTAATAATTTTTTAATTTTATTTATTTTTCCCCCCAAAGCCCCAGTAGATAGTCGTATGTCATAGCTGCACATCCTTCTAGTTGCTGTATGTGGGATGCGGCCTCAGCATGGCCAGAGAAGCGGTGCGTCGGTGCACACCCGGGATCCGAACCTGGGCCGCCAGTAGCAGAGCGTGCACTTAACCGCTAAGCCATGGGGCCAGCCCCATGTGTTGGTTTATATTCCACATATGAGTGAGATCATATAGTGTTTGTCTTTCTCTTTCTGGCTTACTTCACTTAACATAATACCCTCCAGGTCCATCCATGTTGTTGCAAATGGGGTGATTTTGTCTTTTTTTATGGCTGAGTAGTGTTCCATTGTATATATATATATACCACATCTTCTTGATCCAATCATCAGTTGAGGGACACTTGGGTTGCTTCCACTTCTTGGCTATAGTGAATAATGCTGCAATGAACATATGGGTGCATAAGCCTCTTTGGATTGTTGATTTCAGGTTTATTGGATAGATTCCCAGTAGTGGGATAGCTGGATCATAGGGCATCTCTATTTTTAATTCTTTGAGGAATCTCCATACCATTTTCCATAGAGGCTGCACCAGTTTGCATTCCCACCAGCTGTGTATGAGGGTTCCTGTTTCTCCACATCCTCTCCAACATATGTTGTTTTTTGTCTTGGTGATTATAGCCATTCTAATGGGCATGAGGTGATATCTTAGTGTTGTTTTGATTTGCATTTCCTAGGAAGTCATTCTTAATTGCTCTTTGCACAGCTCACATCCAATCCATCAGCAAGTCTTGTCTGTTCTGTCCCCAGAATATATGTTCTCAGTTGGATTACCTCTCACCACCTCTGCTGCCACTGCCCTAGTCCAATCTACCATGATCTCACTCCCGATTACTGCCATGGTCTCCTCAGTGGGCTTCCTGCTTCTGCTCTTGTTCCCTGCAGGCCATCCTCCAAATAGGACGAGTGAGCTTTTTAAAATGTATATGAGAATATGTCATTCATTTGCTTAAACACCCTCTCGTTGCACTTGGAATAAAATTCAAATCCCTTTCCATGGCCTACAAGGCCTAATGTGATCTGTCTCCTGCCAACTCTCCTCCTTCAACTCTCCTACTTCCTACTACTTCGTTTCTTGCCACTTTTCCCTTTGTTTAGTACACACATGTCATTATTTAGTATACACATGTACCTGCTTTAGGGTTTTTCTCTCATTGTTCAGGCCTTTGCCTAACTGCCTTCTTCTCATCATTCAAGTCTCAGCCCAGTAGTCACAGTTTGTCACATTCCTGAACGACACCCAGGCACTCTCTATTTCATTAACTGTGGAATTACTGAAAGGATGGAGCTGCCATTTAAGGAAATGGGAAGACTATGAAGAGCATGTTTGGGAGGGAAAAACCAGTTGACTTTTGGAATGTGAGATGTCTATTATACATCCAGTCAACAGTGCTGAAGAGGCAGTTGGATATATTATTCTGGAGTTCAGGGGAGAGGTCTGAGCTGGAGGTATAAATTTGAAAGAATCAGCATGGTGTGGTATTTAAAGCCATGAGGCAGGATTAAATCACTTTGAAAGTAAGGATAGATTAGAGAAGAGAACTCCTGGCGGAGGAGACTCCAACTAGTTTACAAGTCAGGGAGATGTCATGGAATCAGTCAAGAAAACAGGAAGGGCCACCAATGAGGATGAGAAGGATTAAATTAGGGGAGGTGTGTGCGAAACCTTCAGCATGGTGTATATAGGGCAAATGGAGTCCTGCACAGAAGTTGCTGGGATATGAAGTTAGAAACCAAGATGAGGGTCATGTATGCCAGACTGTGGAGACTAGACTTTAGTCTTTGGGTGCTGTAGTGTCACCGGAAGTTTTCAGGTAGCTGAGTGACACAGTCTGGTTTTTGTTTAGTAAAATCACTCCAGCAGCACTGTAGCGGATAAATCTTTGTTAAGTCGGAGGTGTTAGAAAGTAATCTGAAAGCAGGCAGTTTATTTAAGAAACTAAGGCAAGAGAGCACGAGAGAGGAGATTTTTGTTTTTAATTAAGAGGTGAAAAATAGGTGGGAGTGGGGAAGATGCAAGGGTCCAGTATGATCGTCAATCTCTGGCTTATGGGACTCAGTGGACGGCAATGCCAATACCGGAAATAAAAAGTATGCAAGTAACAGGCTTAGGGGAGCAGACGTTAATAAAGTCAGTGTTTTTGAGGTATTTAGACATGTCCACTACTGGTAGGTATACAAATTTGGAGTTTAGGGATAAAAATGTAGATTTATGAGCTGTCAACATCAAGTATAAGCCCATTTCAGATATTAAATAAATGTAAAAATCTCAAATAAAATATTAGCTAAGTGAATTTTAAAATAAAAAATTATAGGGCAGTGAAACTACTCTGTATGTTACTATTATGGATACATGTCATTATAAATTTGTTCAGTCCCATAGAATGTATGACGCCAAGGGTGAACCCTAATGTAAACTAAGGACTTTGGATGATAATGGTGTGTCAGTGTAGGTTCATCAGTTGTAACAAATGTACCACTCTGGTGGGGGATGTTGATAATGAGGGAGGCTGTGCATATGTGGGGGCAGGAGGTATACGGGAACTCTCTGTACCTTTTGCCCAATTTTGCTGTGAACCTAAACTTACTTTAAAAACTAAAGTCTATTTAAAAAAATCGTGAGCAAGTTGAGTTTATCCTAGCAATGCAAGAACAGTTTAACATTAGAAAAATCTAACAATGCAATTCCTCACGATAATGGAATAGAGGAAAAAATACATCACATGACTATGTCAATATATAAATAAAAAGAATCTGATGAAATTCAAACCAATTTATAATTTTAAAGGACTCAGAAAACTGGAATAGCAGAAAATATCCTTCGCTTGATAAAGACTCTGTGCCAAAAGCCCACAGTAAACGTCCTTTTTGACAGAGATTTAGTCTCAGAAGAGGCAAGGGTGTCCACTATCATCACGACTGTAGAAACAGTCCTGGAGATCCTAGCCAATGCGGTAAGACAGGAGAAAGAAATAAAAGGCATCAGGCTTAGAAGGGAAAAGAGGAAACCATAGTTATTTGCAGCTGAAAGTAACTTTAATATAGATAACACAAGAGAGTCAAGATAAACTGTTAGAACTAATAATGTTCAGTAAGTTTCCCAGATACACAATTGACTTACAAACATTAATTCTTTTCCAACAGCAACAACCAATAAAAAAGAAGTTGTAGAAATAAAACATTGAAAAAATGACCTAAGTTACAATAGAATAAAACTGCAAAGTGTCTGGGAATTAATTTTTTTAATGCACAACATCTAGATGGGGAAAATATCTAAGTTATTTAAAAGCTTTACAGAAGACCTGAATAAATGGACAAACACAAAACATGAATGAATCTCAAAACCATCATGTTGAGGGAAAGAAGTCAGATGCAAAAGAGTATTTATATAAAGTTCAAACAGGTAAAATTAATCTATGGTGGTAGAGGTCAGACTACTAGCTCTCTTTGGTAATGAGGGTAATTGCCTGGAGGGAAGATCCACAAGGTATAAGTTGCATGAGCAGGTGGCTCAGACCCCTTCAACACTGACCTCGCTTCGCTTCCTCTCCAAAATCCGTGCCTATGGCCTCGTGGGGTGTTCTTTATGGCCTGTTGACTAAAGAAGAAAAAACTGTAACCTGGTTTATGGATGGCTCTGCATGACATGCTGATACCACTTGAAAGTAAATAGCTGCGGCACTACAGCCCCACTCGGGTAGCCGTGAAGCACAGCAGTGAAGGAAAATCCTCTCAGTGGGCAGAAGTATAAGCAGTACAATTTTTCTCCACTTTGTCTAGAATGGGCTGTTACTAATGGGTTGGCTGGATGATCAGGGACTTGGAAGAATCAGGACTGGAAGATTGGTGGCAAGGAAGTCTGGTGGAGAGGCATGTAGATGAACCTATCAGAATGGGCACAGACTGAAGATGTTTATGTTTCATGTAAATGCCCACCAAAGAACATCCACTGCACAGGAGGTTCTGACAAAATTACATGGTGAGTGGATGTCAGCCAGTCTCTTTGCCCAGTCACCCCATTGCTTGCTCAATAGGCCATGAACAAAGTGGCCATGGTGACAATGATGGAGGCAATGCACAGGCTCAACAATATGAACTTCCTCTTACCAAGGCTGACCTGGATAATAGCTGCTGTTAACCTGCCAACAGAGAGCAACACTGAGCCCCCAAAATGGCACAATTCTCCCAGGAGACAAGCCAGCCAAATAATGGCAGTTTGATTATACTGGAAGGGGCAGAGATTCGTCATTATCATCATTCCTCACTGGAACAGATACATATTCTGGATATGGATTTGACTTCCCTCTCTGCTTCTGCCAGCGCCACCATCTGTGAACTCACAAAACTGCATTCCCTATAGCATTGCTTCTGATCAAGGAACTCATTTCACAGCAAAGGAAATGCAGTCACATACCCTATCATCTAGAAGTGGCTGGGATAACTGAAATTGGAATGGTTTAATGAAGACACAGTTACAATACCAGTTGGGACACAACATCTTGAAAGGATAGGAGTCTGTTTTACAGGATGCAGTCTATGCATTGAATCAAAGATCATTATATGGTGCTATTTCCCCCATAGTGAGAACACATGGGTCTAGGATTCAAAGGGTGAAAGTAGGAATCACTTCTCTCATTTATATATACAAAAACCCACTTGCAAAATTTTTGCTTCCCACACTGGCAGTCTTGAGCTCTGCTGGTCTGGAGGTCTTAGTGCCCAAGGAGGGTGTACTTCAACCAGCAGCACAACAATGGTCCCATTGAATTGAAACACAAGACTGCCACCTGGCCATTTTGGATTCCTCATGCGACTGAACCAACGGGCCAAAAAAGAGTTTACTAACTAGAATGATTGATCCTGATTTCCAGGGAGAAATTGAGTTGCTGCAACACAATTGGGGCAGGAAGGACTATGTCTAGAATCCAGGGGATTCTCTGGGGCTTCTTTTGGCACTTTCTTGTGCAATAGTTAAGATTAATGTAAAATTACAGGAAAAAACCCCAAAAAAACAAAAAACGGTATATGACTTTGGACATGGATCCCTTAGGAACAAAGATCTGAATCACTACAACTGGCAAAGAATCCTGGCCAGCTGAGGTCGTGGCTGAGGGCAAGGGAAATGTGGAAAGGGTAGTGGGAAAAGAAAGCCATAGCTATCAATTACAACCTCTTGAAAGACATAGATATCGGTTACAGAAACAGGAGTGCAGTAGCTTTGCACATTTTCTCCTTGCTTGTTATGTATGTTATTTGTGTGTGCTATCCATTCTGTTGTTCTCTCCTTCTTCCCAGTATTATTTTATAGACAAGTTGTTGGAGATAAACTTTACAATTTAGTGTGACTGAATTTGGGCAGTAATTAATATAGCTAGTAATGGATACAGTGACTGTTGGATCTGTGCATCTCTTGATTTGGGGGAAAGGGTAAGAACTTTTTCATTTCTGTGAAGGGTAGTTGTATCTTGTTAAGTAGAAACATAGAGTTGTTTAGTTGTATGAAGTTTAAATGTATGTAGAGGGATGCATATGGAAGCTGAGTAGTCAAAGAGGAGGACTGCAGATTACCTATTGCCTCTTTTTTTTTTTTTTCCCCAAAGCCCCAGTAGATAGTTGTATGTCATAGCTGCACATCCTTCTAGTTGCTGTATGTGGGACGCCGCCTCAGCATGGCCAGAGAAGCTGTGCGTCGGTGCGCGCCCGGGTTCTGAACCCAGGCCGCCAGTAGCAGAGCGCACGCACTTAACCGCTAAGCCACGGGGTCGGCCCGACCTATTGCCTCTTAATTCCACATCCATCCTTCATTGGCTTGCTTTGATACTGGAACATCTCTCCCTTGCTAGCTGGTACAAGTTTAAGCTTTGTCATAGGAGACACGAAAGACACTGGAGGAAGAAGGGGCTCTTCTTCCTGGCTCTGGTGTGCTCCTATTGGCCACTCCTAGAGTGTGTGACAACCAGCAGGAAGACTCACCTGGCACTCCAAAGGGTGACTTCCCATCACACCACCCTTGACAGCAGTTTCTCAACGAGTTGCGTGGTGCAGCACCTCCCCATGGACAGCTTCCCCCAGCTCCCAGAGAGCAGCTTCGCAGTGAGGTCTGCTAGCACAGCACCTCTACAAACGTCTCCAACGTGCAGTGGTAAGCCACAGCCACACCTTCTCCAGTGAGGTCAGGATCTTAGCCTGGGGGGTGGGGTGGAGGCTTTTCCAGATTTGCTCCTTCCTCGAGTGCTCTGCCTCAGCCATAGTCGCTGCTCTCTCTTTCTGCCATTCCTATATTCTTTTTTTTTTTGTGAGGAAGATCAGCCCTGAGCTAACATCCATGCCAATCCTCCTCTTTTTGCTGAGGAAGACTGGCCCTGGGCTAACATCTGTGCCCATCTTCCTCCACTTTATATGGGACGCCGCCACAGCATGGCCTGACAAACGGTGCATCAGTGCGTGCCAGGGATCTGAACCCCAGGCCGCCAGCAGCAGAGTGCGTGCACTTAACCACTACGCCACGAGGCCGGCCCTATTCCTATATTGTTAGTTTTCTTTACCCCTTAGAAGCCAATTCCCTATTATATTAAACTTTCCTTGTTAAAATTACTGTGTACTTTCATTCTCTTGACTGGGCCCTGCAAGATAATGTTATTGATAATGGTATTGTAGTTATGTTGAAAAAGAAAAGAGGGCTAATCTTTTAGAGATGCATACTGAAATATGTATGGGTGAAACATTGTGATGTCTGGGATTTGCTTCATTAATAAAACAGGAGGTGAGGAAATAACATGATTGGCCAATTGAATTAGAATGAATAGAATATAGAAGTTCCCTATATTATTTTGTCTAATTTTGTCTATTTGTCAAATTCTCCCTAATAAAAAAGTTTTTAAAAAACTCTGAACATCCCGATGTTCTTGCACAGTAATTTGTGCAGGAGCACAACATCCCATAGGAACCATCATTCCAACAAACCAGGGGGTAGTTTGTGTTGGGAAAAATCTAACTTGTGCCCCACTCCCAAAGCCAACTCCTCCTGGAAAAAGAGAGTCGCTTTTGAAAGACTTCTTGGCCTTCTCAAGAAGGTCCAATTTCATTTAAGCTTATTAAAGTGCTCCATCTCGGGCCGGCCCTGTGGCTTGGTGGTTAAGTGAGCGCGCTCCGCTGCTGGTGACCCGGGTTCGGATCCCGGGCTCGCACCGACGCGCTGCTTCTCCGGCCATGCTGAGGCCGCGTCCCACATACAGCAACTAGAAGGATGTGCAGCTATGACACACAACTATCTACTGGGGCTTTGGGGGAAAAAATAAATAAATAAAATCTTTAAAGTGCTCCATCTCTCAGTTGCCTCATGGATAAAATGAGGGTAATGACAGCACTGACCTCATTAGAATTGTTGTGAGGACTATAGAAGGCTGTATTTTAACAATCGTAAACCCATTGAATTGTAAGAAACACCATTACTTTATGCTCCACTAAGAAGAAAATGCTATCAATTAAACTATGGCACAATGTCTTAACAACAATCCTGCATGACAAATAGATTAATCACAGCAGCTTCTTGTTGCTTAGAATTTTTTCAGCTATTGTGAGAGATTTGGCTGTTTCTCTTGCCTTCAGTTGCATGGCTTGGCATGTGTGATAGACAATCTTTTTGCTTATCTCAGTGACAGATAGCCTCACCTACTTGTAGGTATATTCCTTTCTTATGACCCATAAGAATTTGGTGGTTATTTTGAAAGAAAATATGGAATTATAGTCATATCTCCACAAGAAATATTTATTTGACCAACATCAGATTTATGCTCACTGCTCTGTTTCTATGTCTTTCTGTGTATACAATAAATTTCTGTTTCAAGTCAAATCAAAGGGTAAGATTCTGAAGAGATTTTAAAAGACAAACTCAACATGGGTACTACCAAATATACATAACTCAACTGAATGACAGCTATGACCAAGTTCACACACGCAAATGACAACTGTAGGACAACTACCATCTGATCTACTGTAACTGTAACATGCCATTGATTCAAAGACATATCCCACTGTGAAAAAAAATGTTGATGAAAAAAAATGTAGAGTTGATGAAACATGTTTCAGGCAAAGTTAGTTCAGTGTCTGGCATATATTAACCAATCTATACATGCTGGTCCTGCACCAAATACATCTTTTAAAGACAGGGTTTTTTTTTTTCCCCTAGAACTGTCCAATATTGTTGCCACTTGCTACATGTGGCTATTAACATTTAAAATGAAGTTAAAAAGTATATAAAATTAAAAATTCAGTTCCTCAGTTGTGGCTAGCCGCATTTCACATGTTCAACAGTCATATGTGGTTAGTACCTTATTGAACAGTGCAGATTACAACATTTTCATCATCACACAAAGTTCTATTTAACAGCACTTTTCTAGAAATTTCTATCAATGAGGACATCAAATTATATGCCATAATATCTTTGTTTTAAAATTTTTTGAATCTCACTGAAATTGGAGTCAAGATGACACAGGGGGTAAAGGAGTTGCTACCTAATGTTTATTAATTAGAATGGGTATAGAAGAAAAGGATAAACAAAGAAAACTGGCATTGCTGACTAGAAAATAGATTATTGTCAGTTTGTATTGAGCACTTATTATATATGTAGAATATATTACTAAATGTTCATGTCACTCACATTCCCCACATTCTTTCCATTTCCACTATTACTTTCTCTCTGCCCACACTCCCCCTACCTCCCAACCCCCCCAAAAAAACAATCCACAAAAGTAGGCTTCTACCCCAGGGATTTCTTGTTCTTGTATTTTTACTTTTAATTTTAAAATAATTATAGATTCACAGGAAGTTACACATAATTACGGATTTACAGCAAGTTGCAAATATACTACAGAGAGGTCCCATGTACCCTTCATCTAGTTTTTCTCAATGGTTACGTCTTATGTAACCTTACAATATCAAAACGAAGTAACTGACATTGGTTCAATGTGTGTGTATAGTTCTATGCCGATTTACTACATGTGCAGATTTCTGTAAGCACCACCAGAATCAAGATATAGAACTATTCTATCACCATAAAGACCTTCCTTGTGTTATCCCTTTCAACAGCTACCCTCTTCCCCTCCAACATTCCTAATTCCTGGAAATCAGTAATTTCCCTTTATTCTCCAACTCTATAATAGTGTCATTTTGAGAATGTTATATGAATGGAACCATCCAGTATGTGATCTTATGAGATTGGCTTTTTTCACTCAGCATAACATCCTTGACATCCATCCAAGTTGTGTGTATCAACAGTTCATGCCTTTTTATTGCTGAGTAGTACTCCATGCTGTGGATGTATCACAATTTGTTTAACCATTCACCTATTGTAGGAAATTTTGCTTTCAGTTTTTGGCTATTAAAAATAAAGTTGCAATGAACAGCTTTTTGTGTGAACATAAGATTTCATTTCTCTAGGATAAAAGCCAGGAGTGTGATTACTGAGTCACCCAGAGTACCACTATATATTCCTATGAGCAAAGTATGAGAAATTCTGTCTCTCCACAGGTTCACTAGCACTTGATATTGTCACTATTTTTTAATTTAGCTGTTTTGATAAGTGTATAGTGATATCTTATCACTAACTATTTTAATTTGCATTTCTCTAGTGGCCAATGATATTGAACATCTTTTTACATGCTTGCCGTGCACGCACCCTTTTTGATGAAATGTCTCTACACATCTTTTGTCTATTTTCTAATTGGATTGTTAGTTAAAAAACTGTTGAGTTTTGAGGATTCTTTATATATTCTAGATGAATCCTTTGTGAGATATGTGGTCTGCAAATATGTTCTCCAAGTCTGTACCTTGTTTTTTCACTCTTTTAATGGTATCTTTCACAGAGCAAAGTTTTTAATTTTGATGAAATCGACTTTATTTATTTTTAAAATTTTATCAACCATGCTTTTGATGTCATGTCTAAAAACTTTACCAAGCTCTACACCCTGAAGATCTTCTATGGTTTTTTTTCTAAAAGTTTTGTAGTTTTACATTTTACATTTAAATCTATGATCCATTTTAACTTAATTTTTGTATAAAGAATGAAACTTAGGTCAATTTTTTCTTGCTTATGGATAGCCAACCATTTGTTGAAAAGACTATCCTTCCTCCATTGAATTACTTTTGCACCTTTGTCAAAAATCAGTTGGTTGTACTCGTGTGGGACTATTTCTGGATTCTCCATTCTGTTCAATTGATCTATGTGTCTATTTCTCTAATATCACACAGTCTTGATTACTGTATCTATGTAATGTCTTGAAATCAGATAGTCATCACTTCCAGTTCATGCTTCTTTTTCAGAATGGTTTCAGCTGTTCTAGCTCTTTTGTCTTTCCATATAAATTTTAGAATAATCTTGCCTATATCCACAAAAAATATTGCTTGGATTTCGATAGAAATTGTGTTAAACCTGGTTACCAATTTGTGTAGAACTGACACTTTAAAAATGTTGAGTCTCCAATCCATGAACATGGTATTTCTCTCCATCTATTTAGTCTTTTGAATTCTTTCATTAGCATTTTGTAGTTTTCAGTGTACAAATCCTATACATGTTTTGTTAAGTTTACACCTAAATATTAATTTATTTTTGAGTATAACTGCTATTGTATTTTTAATTTTGGTTTTTATGTGCTCATCTAGTATACAATTTTGTATATTTATCTTGTATCCTGTGACCCTGCTGAACTCACTTTTTAGTTTTAGGAGTTTTTTTTGTAGAGTCTTTGGGATTTTTACATAAACCATCATGTCATCTGCAAATAAGGACAGTTTTATTTCTTCATTTCCAATCCCTATATCTTTTATTTCCATTTCTTGCTTTATTGTGCTGGCTAGAACCTCTAGTACTATGTTTAATAGCAGGGGTGAGATAGGACATCTCTGCTTTATCTGAAATGTAAGGGGGAAAGCATTCAGTCTTTTACCCTTAAGTGTTAGCTGTTAGTTTTTTGTAGATGCCCTTTATCGAGTTGAGGAAGTTTCCTTCTATTTCTATTTTTCTGAGAGCTTTTATCATGAAGGGGTGTTGAATTTTGTCTAGTGGTTTTCTGCATCAATTGATATGATCATGTGATGTTTCTTTATCCTCTTAATATGTGATTACACTGATTCCCAAATATTGAAACAGCCTTGCGTCCATGGTATAAACCACACATGGTCATGAATTATAACACTGATGATTTTTCATTAATATTTTGTTAAGGATTTTTGCATCTATATTCATGAGGAAATTGTGTCTAATTTTCTGTACTGTTTTTGTCTAATTTTGGTACCGTGGTAATACTGACTTCATAAAATGAATTGGGAAGTATTCGCTCCTATTCCATTTTCTGGAAGAGATAGTGTAGAATTAGTGTTAATTCTTCTTTCAATGTTTGGTCAAATTCTCCAGCGAGACCATTGGGGCCTGGAGATCTCTTTTTCAGGAAATTTAAAATTACAAATTAAATTTCCTTCATAGTTATAGGACTATTCAAAGTATTTCATATTTGATAAGTTGTGGTAGTTTGTACTTTTCAAGGAATTGGTTCATTTTATCTAGGTTGTCATATTTATGTGTATAGAGTTGTTCATAGCATTCCTTTATTATTTGTTTGATGTCTGCAGCATCAATAGTGCTATCCTGTTTTATTCCTGATACTAGTAATTTATGTCTTCTCTTTTTTTCTTTGTCAGCTTTGTTAGAGGTTTGTCCATTTTATTGATCTTATCAAAGTACCAGCTCATTGTTTTGTTGATTTTCTCTTGTTTTCAATTTCATTGATTTCTGCTCTTATCTTTATTGTGTTGTTCTTTCTGCTTGCTTTTGTTTATTTTGCTCTTCTTTTTTCTAAATCTTTGAGATGAGAGCTTAGATTATTTGTTTGAGACATCCCTTCTTTTCTGATGTACTCATTTAGCGTTATAAATTTCTGTCTCAGCACTGCTTCAGCCATGTCCCACAAATTTTGATATATTGTATTTTCATTTTCATTCAGTTCAACGTATACTTAAAATTTCCTTTGAGACTTTGTCTTTGACCCATTGATTATTTAGAAGTATGTTTTTTAGTTTGCAGATGTTTGGGATTTTCCTGTTATCTTTCTGTTATTAATTTCTAGTTTAATTCCATTGTGGTCAGAGCACACTCTCTATATGATATCAATTCTTATAAATTTGTTGAGGTTTGTTTTATGACCCAAGATTCAGTCTACCTTGGTATATGTTCCATGGGTCCTTGAAAGGAATGTTTATTCTGCTGTTGTTGGGGGAATGCTCTATAAATATTGATGAAATCCTGTTGATTCATGGTGTTTTTGAGTTCTTCTATATCGTTTATATGTTGCTGATTTTGTATCTAGTTGTTCTATGAATTGTTGAGAGAGGAGTATTGACATCCCCAACTATAATTATGGATTTGTCTATTTCACCTTACAGCTCTATCAGTTTTTGCTTCATATATTTTGCAGCTCTGTTGTTTGGTGCATATAGGTTTAGGATTGCTACGTCTCTTGGTGGATTGCTGCAATTTATTATTATATAATGTTCTCTCTGTCCCTGGTAATTTTCTTAGCTTTGAAGTATACTTTGTCTGATACTAATATAGTCACTCCTGCATTCTTTTGATTATGTTTGCATGGTACATCTTTTCCATCCTTTTACTTTCAACCTGCTTTCATCATTATAGTTGAAGAGATTGTAGGCAGCATATAGCTGGGTCTTTTTTTAATCCACTCTGCCAATATCCATCTTTTAATTGGTGCATTTTAGGCTCTTTACATTTAATATAATTATTTATGTGTTAAGGCTTAAGTCTGCCATTTTATGTTTTGTTTTCTGTTTATTATCTGTGTTTTTTGCTTCTGTTTTCTTTTTCTTGCTTTCCTGAAAGTTTCTTGAACATTTTTTAGAATTTCATTTTGATTTATCTGTAGTGTTTTTGAGTGTCTCTCTTTGTGTACCATTTTTAGTGGTTGCTCTAGGTATTATAATATATATGCATATCGTAAGACAGTTTATTTGATACCGGAGTCTAAAGTATCTTTATTAGTTCACTTTATGAGTTCAAGTGAAGCACAGAAACCTTGCTTCTCTTTACATTCTTTTACTCTCTCCTATTTACAATAAAATTCCCTTAAATATTTCCTTTACCTACATTGAGAACCATATCAAACCATGTTATAATTTTTGTTTTAACCTCCAAAAATAATTTACCAAACTCCAGAAAAGGAGAAGTCTATTGTATTTATCCATATTTTTACTCTTTCTTTTATTCTTCCTTCCCTCCTGAAGTTCCAAGAATCCTTCTTTTATTATTTCCTTTGTGTTTAGAGAGCTTCCTTGAGCCATTCTTTTAGGGTATGTCTACTGGCTACACATTCTCTAAGTTTTCTTTCATTTGAGAGTGTCATGATTTCCTCTTCCTTCAGAAGGCATTCCTGAATATGCCTCCAGTATATTTTAGCTAGAGGTAGAATTTTGGGTTGAGAGTTCTTTTCTTTCAGTACTTGAAAAAATGTGCCATTTCTTCTGGCTTCAGTGGTTTCTGATGAGAAATCTACTGTCATTCAAATAGCTCCCCTACCCCCCACAAGTGAGGTATATCTCTTGCAGCTTTACACATTTTTTCCTTTGTCTTTAGTTTTTCAGAGGTTTGACTGTATGTGTCTTTGTGTGGGTTTCTTTCTTTGTGTGGGTTTATTCTGCTTGCGGTTTGCTCAGCTTCTTGAATATATAGGTTTATATTATTTGCGAAATCTGGAGAATTTACAGCTATTGCTTCTTTCAATACTTTTCAGGTATACCCTCTTTCTTCTCTCTCGGGACTTAGATGACATAAATATTAGCTCTTTTGTTATAGTCCCACCGGCGCTTGAGGCTCTGTTGTTGTTTTCCCAAATCTGTTTTCTCTCTGTTGTTATGATTGGGAAATTTCTATTGTTCTATCTTCAAGTTCACTGATTTATTCCTCTTCATTATGCTGTTGAATCTATTAACATTTTACTTCAGTTATTATTTTTTAGTTTAAAATTTCCACTTGGTTCTTCTTTACATCTTCTGTTTCTTTGCTGAGACTTTCTATTTTTTTCATCTATTTCAAGCAAGTTCATAATTGTTGTTTGAAGTATTTTTTATGACAGCTGCTTTTAAAATCCTTTTCAGATAATTCTAAATCTCTGCCACTTATATGTCTGTATCTGTTAACTATCTTTTCTCAGTTGAGTTTTCCTTAGTATGGTGAGTGATTTTAGAATGAAACCTGGACATCTGAGTGTTAGGTTATGAGACTCGGGAGTTTACTTAATTCTTCCGTCTTGGCAGGCCTCCTCTGATATCGTTCCCATGGGGGAAGCAGGGTGCTGTCTCATTACTACCAAGTGGGAGTGGAAGCACAGGCTTCCCACCTGGCTTCCATTGACACCTGAGTAGGAAGGGCTCTTCATTACTGTTGGGTGGCAATGGGAGTTCAGGCTCCCCAGTAGGCCTCCATTAACACCTAGGGGCAGAAGCTCCTTGTTACTGCTGGGCAGAGGTGGGAGTTTAGGCTCCCAACTATGTCTCCACTGATACCACCTTGGTTGGAAGAGGCAGAGGTGCCTCCTTACCATTCTCCATGTGGTCTCCACTAACAGCAGATTTCTCATCAGAAACCATTGAAGCCAGAAGAAATGGCACGTTTTTCAAGTGCTGAAAGAAAAGAGAGGCTTTGTTACCACCCAGCATCAAGGAAAGGCCCAGTTCCTCACCAAGTCTTCTCTGACATCACTCCACTGGGGTACTTAATTACAGCCTGATGTGTGTGGAAGTGTAAGCTTCCCACTTGGTCTTTGCTAGCAGAGGTAGGGGCCAGTTTTTTCTGTGGTGTTTGGCTAGAATACAGTGGTTTTGGTTTAAAATTTTTCTGTTTGGCTAGGCTGACCCTGTCCTGTCCATTTGGCTAATGTAGTAGGTTGAATAGTGGCCCCCAAGAAGGTATGTTCATGTCCTAATTCCCAGAACCTGTAAGTTTTACTTTATATGGCAAAATACGTGATGAAGTTAAGGATTTTGAGAGGAGGAACTTATCCTGGATTATCCAGATTGGCTCTAAATTCAATGATAAGTGTCCTTATAAGAGACACACAGGGGAGATATATGACAGATAGAAGAGAAGGCAATATGACCACATAGGCAGAAATTGGACAGATGCAG
This sequence comes from Ceratotherium simum simum, assembly GCF_057802395.1. Taxonomy (NCBI): domain Eukaryota; kingdom Metazoa; phylum Chordata; class Mammalia; order Perissodactyla; family Rhinocerotidae; genus Ceratotherium; species Ceratotherium simum. Next base: position 39,093,095 of record NC_141927.1, on the reverse strand, counting down.
CCACAAGCCAAGGATCACCTGGAGCCACCAGAAGCTGGAAGAAGAAAGGAACATATCTCCCCTAGAAGCTTTGGAGGAAGTACAGCGCTAACAGCATCCTGATTTCAGACTTCTGGCTTCCAGAACTGTGAAAGAATACATTTTTGTTGTTTTAAGCCACCAGTTTGTGGTAATTTGTTACAGTTTGGTGCTGGGAAGTGGGGTGTTGCTGTAACAAATACCTAAAAATGTGGAATGGCTCTAGAATTAGAAGATAGGTAGAAACTAGAAGAATTTTGAGGTGCATGATAGAAAAAGGCTAGGCTGCCTTACACAGACTATTGGTATAAATATGTATGTTATAAATAATATAAATATTGATGATGAGGGCTCAGAAAGTGAGAAGCTTGGTAGAAAACACTTCTATCATCTTAGAGAATACTTATATCGTTGTGAACAGAATGTTGGTAGAAATATGAATGTTACTTGGCTGAACTGTGTTCTACTATTATGTGGAAAGCAGAACTTGTAAGCAATGAACCTGGATATTTAGCTGTGGAGACTTCCAAGCAAAGTGTTGAAGGTGCAGCCTGATTTCTCCTTGCTGCTCATAGCAAAAAGCAAGAGGAAAGAAATAAATTGAAGAAAGAACTATTAAGCAAAAAAAGAACCAGCACTTGATGATTTGGGAAGTTTGCAGCCTATCAAGATTGCAAAGCATGCTAAAATTAAGAAATTCACTGCTGGGAAAGCATGTTCTGGAGAGAAGGCCAAGTGTGTGGCTGGACAACCTTTTGCTGAAGAGATTAACTGTGTGACTCATAGACCCACTCAGTCATCTCAGCAGAAGCCAGGAATAGAGATGGGGTTATCCAAGAAAGAGCTGTGAATTTTTTTGTCTAATGGTGTGGACTTACAACACATACACAAAAGATGCACAAGATTTTTCAGAATGTTAAATCAGCAGAAACCAGCTTGAACTGAAAGGGAGAGAGAGAGGAGGAAATGAGATAAGTCTGTTAGATTTCCAAAACTCTACAGGCAGAAAATGGTTGATAGAGTTACTTGGTTGTAAACATGTGCTAGCCTTCAAGAAAAAGGAAGAACAATTCTGAGGGCAGAGCCATGAGTGCAGAGGCAGAGGCTGGAGGAATAGGTAACAGAGGCAGTGGGCACAGAGGCAGAGGCCTATGGAGTTACTGGGAGCACAAACTCAGGGGCCTATGGAGCTGCCTTGGCCCAGCAGGCAGAGCCTCAAATGACAGAGAATTCTTCTCAGGACTTGAAACCTAATGGACATTGCCCTGCCATATTTCAAACTTGCTTAGGACTGGCAACTCCTTTATTCCTTCCAATTTCTACCTTTTGAAATGGGAAAGTCTATCATATGCCTATTCACCATTGTATTTTGGAAGGAGATAACTTGTCTTCTAGTTTCACAGGTCCACAGATGGATGAATTTTGTCCCAGGATGCATCATGCCCAGAGTCTCACCCAAACCTAATGTAGATGATGAGATTCAGGACTTCTGAGCTGATGATATCTAGATTTTGGTATTAGAATTGATTCTGTAATGGGTTGCGACTTTTGGGGATGTTGAGATGGGGTGAAGGTACTTTGTATGTGGGATGAACATGTTTTGGGGGGCTAGATGGTGAAGTGGGTTCAATGGTGGCCCCTCAAGAAGAAATGTCCACAGCCTAATCCCCAGAATCTGTAAATATTGCCTTATATAGCAAAACGTGATTAAATTAAAGATCTTGAGAAGAGGAGCTCATCCTGGATTATCCATATCAGCCCTAAATTCAATCACAAGGGTTCTTAGAAGAGGCACACAGGTGAGATCTGACAGACAGAAGAGGAGATGGCAATATGACCATGGAGGCAGAGACGCAGCTGCAAGGCAGGGATTGCCTGGACCCACCAGCAGCTGAAGGAGGCATGGAACAGAGTCTCCCCTAGGGCCTTTGGAGGAAGCAGTCCTGTCAGCATCTCTATTTCAGACTTTGGGCCTCCAGAACTGTGAGAGAATAAATTTCTGTTGTTTTAAGCCATGTAGTTTGTGGTAATTTGTTACAGCCCTAGGAATCTAATACAGAGATCTAGAGAGTACGTGCTTGTCTGTTTGTGCCTGTTGGTTGGCTTCTCCAGCACCTAGTCAGGGACATATGAGACAAAAGGAAGACCCAGGGAACACACCACATGTCATTCCTCAGGTCCAAGGTCCCTAGTGGGCCTGCCTTCTTCTCTCTACCTTTCAGAGTCTTCTTATGTTTGTTTATAAATAATGTCCAAGGATTTTTAGCTGTCCTTGGTGGGAGAAATAGGAAAACGTATATCTACTTCATTTTTTGGAAGCAAAAGTCCTACCTCCAGTTTTCACTTTTTCAATCAATTAGCATATTACAGTTGTATTAATCTTTTTAACCATTGCTTTGGTGATGTCATTTTCTTGCTCAAAATTCTCCAGTGACTCCCAAATGCCTATAAAATAAGCCCATGACCAATAGCCCAACATTCATTCCCTCCCCAGTCTGACCCCTACCCAGCCTACCTTTCTGGTCTTATTTCCCACTATGTTCCTCACCAGTGTTTCCAAAATCATGCTTTATCAAACTCTAGTTCTTTCAGATGTTAATCAATGTTACACTCACATAGGAAAAAAAAAGGTTCTATTGTCAAATGAGTTTGGTAAACAGTGAATTTACACAAAGTTAAGCCAGTTTATTATTATAGGACTTCTAGATATTTTAATATACCAGTGTACAATGTGAATCTCCAAGAGGCATTTCCTAAACTTACTTGATCATGGAAGGCTTTGTACTGTCTCTATGGAAGCTATTTTGTGAAGGTCTTCTATTCTTTCTTCTCCAACCAAACTCGCCTATTTGTTATCATCTGAACTCATTTTGCTTTCCTGCTTATATAAAGAAGTTTTGTGAAATGTCAAAGAAGCCGTGCGGGTGCTATGGTACTATTTAATTTTATAAAATTTTCCATTAAGCTGGACTTTGAGTTCATAAATCCAGCTTTATGTAAAAATAGATTGTGGAACCCAGTATAAGTATTGAGTCATGTTATAAAATATGGAAACTATTTTTTAAATAAATCAATTTAATAATATTGCTAGATGACACGAGAGGCAGGCACTCCCCCGTCCCACCACCACCACACACACAGATGTGTCTGAGCAGGGAGAGGAGGTGTGGGCATAGCAGTCAGCAGGCCAGTGGTTGACAGATACCCTTTTCTTCTTTCTTTCTTCTCCCAGGCAGCTCACTCCCAGGTGATCTCGGGGACCCACGGGGAGCGCACTGCCCTTCCATCCTGGCTCCAGTGAGTCACTCTGTGGCTGCAAGGACTACAGATCGTGGGAGCTTAGCAGTCACCTACAACCTTGTCAAAGGGAGGACAACCACCAAAGTAGTAGGTAAAAGGGAAGTTTCAGCAGCAGTGAAATGGAAATGGGAAGAGAGAGGATGGGGCAGGCCAAGTCTATGATTTAAAAGTCTGTTGAAGAGGAGCCGAATCCAGATGAAACACTGGCTTTGAGGACAGGTGGATCAGGGCCTCTGGAGATCAGGAGGGGTCAGGAGAGGACAGGCTGGTACCAAGAGGACAGGCTGTTCATACTCTGCCCTGAAAGAGTCACGTTCGACATTCGTCCAGTGGTCTGTGGGATAACTGCACTTTGAGCACGGCTTTCAGAGCAGAGGAAGTACCTGCTGTGGCTTTGCCTCCCTAAATGTTCGTGCCTGGCACCAGTGTTTGCTGGGCCTCCGTGACGAGGACTTCCAGTGTGCAGACAAGTTGCTGGCGGAGCCCATGGAGGGCCACACCCTTGGATGTCCACGGCGGATGTCACAACTGCTGGGAAAGTGAGAAGATCTCCGCCTGGGCGTGGAAGACTGCTGGGACATCATTCCAGCAGGGCCACGGCGGGAGGGCCTCAGGCCAGGCAGCCATCAGGTGGTCAAGGCCACCACACAGTCATGAGGCCTGCTCCAGGCTACTCTGCTCTTCCTCCTCCATCTGTAACCAGCTCCAGTCTAGACACTGAAAGTCAACAGCCGTGTTAAAAATACAGCAGCCACCAATACACCTCAGGTTGTTTTTCTTCTTCAGGAGACAACCCCACAATTTAGAAGGAAATTTAAATCCTCTTATTAATAAGAGTCTTGCTACTGCAGGGTACCCTTGAGCTAAAGCTACCTATTCAAAACTGTAGAGGAGCTCTTCTTTGGACCAGCGTGGAGTCCCTGAGATTCTATGACTCTGGAAACTGGAAAAGCAATTTTAGTATTACTTGTGGCTCACAGCACTTATCTGTGCTCACTGTGGGTGGGTGGTACCAAGAGCTCATCTCAGCTATCCATTTCCAACCTCAGCAGATGAAATGGCCTGTTAAGACTTTCTTTTCCTCTGGCATAAGTGCAAATAAGCAGGAAAGGATCAAAATACGCAGTGCCAGGAGGAGGAGCAGCAACAAAAGACATAGGAAGCCCCCAAACCAGAGAAGGACACAGAAATAAATAGTAGGGGATTACGATTAGTGGTCTCCCCTCTGAGTCTTCTGAAAACTGAGAAGTCAGGGAGAGGCTGGCAGGTGACTGTACTGGCTGGAAAAGGCCATTTAGGGCCGGCCCCGTGGCTTAGCGGTTGGGTGCGTGCGCTCTACTACTGGCGGCCCGGGTTCGGATCCCGAGCGCGCACCGATGCACCGCTTGTCCCGCCATGCTGAGGCCGCGTCCCACATACAGCAACTAGAAGGATGTTCAAGCAACTATGACATACAACTATCTACTGGGGCTTTAGGGGAAAAAAGGAGGAGGACTGGCAATAGATGTTAGCTCAGAGCCGGTCTTCCTCAGCAAAAAGAGGAGGATTAGCACGGATGTTAGCTCAGGGCTGATCTTCCTCACACACACACAAAAAAAGCCATTTAAAGATCTGAGGGAATGATTTAGGATCCTCTCAGCAATTTAAGCTTTGTCTTAATTTACCTATATCTTGACTAGTTTTTCTTTAGCTTTGCTTCCCTGTAACTAGTACTACCTATTGCTAAGCTCTGAGTCCCTGAGAAGTGGAGCCATGACAGGTTCTTGCTTTTTCCCCCGAGTCCAGCACAGCTCCCCACACAGGTGCTCAGCAATGGTACAAAAGTTGCAGGGAGGGAAAGGCCTTCTTAGAATGATGTCACCTTCCTCATAAGGATTAAGTGCTGTCAGGATTAAATGAAATAACGCACATAAAGTACCTGTACCCATTCAATAACTGTTAGCACTATTATGATGATGAATAATAGTAACTATGTACTAGAAAATCATAAGTGTATACTGAGATGGGGGAAATGGTGGCTTGCATTCCCATTTTCTGTTTCTCGTTTGCTGTAGAAAGAGGATGTGGAACAGGTGGGATTCCCACAGGCCATTACCCTGAAGCTCTGGTCCTGTTCTTTCATGGTGTCTTGCATTGCATTTTCTAGCTGTGTGCAGAGATTATGTGCTTCGGCCACTAGTTCTTCACTAAAAAAAAAGATCACATTATTAAAAATGGTCAATATTATTTTTTCAGAGATAATACTACTGTTTAAAAATATGCTAAAGAGCTTCTGAAAAGATTTTAAAAATTAAATAATTATTTTGATGCTGAGTGTCTTAAAACACCATGTCATTAACTAGTGACTTCATTCACCTAGTTAAGCACTTTTCAGAAGCCCAAATCCAGCCATGAGCATCACTGTTCACCATAGGAATAAGCAAACAGATCCCTGCTTAATAAAAAAGTTAGAAGTAAGAGCTCTTTCTGACTTAACTCAATAGCTAAATTTAATTCTCTCCAAACTGCCAAAACCTAAAGATATCTCCCAAATCACCTGTTTCCCAATTTCCGAAATAGAAAAACATGTACAGACCAAGCAATTTCACCAGGTTTCCATAGTTCCTTGAGATGTGCGGAAAAGCAAGTTCTGGGAACTGATTTCATTTAACCTGCTCTCTCTTCTCTATGATAAGAAATGCACATGTCCCATCAAGAATGGGCCCTCGGCTCTATGATGAGGAGAGACAAACAGAGACCTGTGCTCCTAGGACGACATTTCTAGAGCTTTGAGGATATCATTGGAGAGAATATGCCAAATCTAGGACGACAGTGCCCCGGAATTCCTCTCACCTTGCAAAATGTGACTCTGATGGAAGGAACACAGAGCATGTTTTTGCTTAGCTTCACCTACAGGGCTATGAACTAGGTGAGAGGCTCAGTGCCAGCTCCAAAGGCAACGTAGGAGGCACAGGACCCAGTCACTGTCCTCAAGGAGCTCACAGTAGGCTGGGGAGAGAACTAAGAATTTAAGGCCACACATGATTAAGTACCAACATAGAATAGGCTACGAACTCCCCAAGGACAGGAATAGGATTTTTAAACACACCTTTATTGAGATATAATTTACATACCATAAAGTTCACTCATTTAAAGTGTACAATTCAGTAGTTTTAGTATACTTACAGAGTTGTGCAACCATCACAATAATCTAGTTTTAAAACATTTTCATCACCCAAGAAGAAATTCTGAACCCACTATCAGTCATTTCCCGTTCCTCCTCCCCACCTGTCCTAGGCAATCATTAATCTATTTTCTAGGCCTATAGATTTGCCTATAGGAACCGATTTTAACCATCTCCAGTGCCTAGGGCCTGGCACATGGAAGGAGCTGAATAAATGGGTGTGGGACTGAACTAGATACAAAAACCCACAGGCCGTCCAAGGAGAGAGCGATCCCTGTGTGGAAGCTGAGGGAAGCGGATGTGCCCTGCAGACAAGGGCACCGCTCCCGGGGAGGCATGAGCCAGAGCGGTGGGTCTCAGACTTCAGTGTGCATCAGAATCAATCAAGGCCTGTTAGCTGTGACCCACCCCAAGCTGCTACTGCAGAATCTGCATCCGACTGAAGAACTACTGGCTAGAGCAAGGAGTCTGTATGGGAGCAGGGGACCAGCCTGGAGGGCCACTCGGAGGTGGCTGCAGATGCCTGGAAGGCTCAGGCTTGATCTTCTAGGGAGCAGGAAGCCATAACTAGTTACTGACCGAGGAATAACTTGACCAAAATGGTATTTTGTAAAGACTATTTGACCAGAGAGGGCTTGGAAGCACTACAGACAGGAAGCAGGGAGACAAAAGGCCTTGCCAGAAAGGGCTGAAGTGCTCTGCTCGCCACCTCCGTGGCAGCGGTCCCGGTGGCAGGAGAGAAAGGAAAGGATGAATGGGAGGCGATAAGAAACAATGGGAGGAAACCGGTAACTTGGTAACTGGAAGTGGTGGTGGGGTGACAGGGAGGAGGCAGGATGACTCAGGAGTGATGAGCAGGGCCCTCCCCACAGGGAATCTGGTTTTGAAGAACCGAGAATGATGGATGGACTATATAATAGCACGTGGCTGAACAGCACTTTCAGTATTCCCATTAAGCAATTAGTAATCCAATCCTCAGATAAGGAAACTTTAGTTAGCAAGTTACAAGGGACTATGAGAGCAAAATATCACATTTGTCCCCTTAGTGCCTTGCATATGTAACAAACACAGAGGAAAACATGCACAAAATCATTAGACAGATGAAACGGTCTGTCTATCAATGAAAAAGATACATTTCCATCCCCATGACTTCCTGACGTGCCCTTGAATGTTACACTTGGCACTGTGAGCGATGACGTACCTTTTCTTGGCTGACTCAGGTAAACTGTTGGGGGTAGTGGAAGGCTGAGACATCAGCTGACCGGCATGACTAAGGCGAGAAGCATTCATGCTATCTGGGCTTCCACTGACAGGACCTCGGACCTTGCTCTAAAAGACAAAACCAAAAAGAAAGTCAAGATAATATGGGAGCAGAAAGATGATTCAAATTTTGCATTCACACCATGGTATTTTCTTATGAGACAACTGGCCACAAGACACATGCTGTTCCTAGAAAACGCTGGTTAATATCTCCATCTGTGACAACACCTGATAGTTGCATTTCAGTTTAGAAAATGTTTCTGTATCTAAAGGTGTTTTTTTTTTGCTGAGGAAGATTGGCCCTGAGCCAACATCTGCACCCATCATCCTCCACCTTGTATGCGGGACGCCATCACAGCATGGCTTGATGAACAGTGTTTTGGTCCGTGCCAGGGATTTGAACTTGTGAACCCTGGGCTGCCAAAGCAGGGCGCGCAAACCCAACCACTACACCACTGGGGCCCCTAAAGGTGTATTTTTTTGTGTGTGTGTGAGAAAGATCGGCCCTGAGCTAACATCTGCCAACCCTCCTCTTTTTTGCCTGAGGAAGACTGGCCCTGGGCTAACATCCATGCCCATCTTCCTCCACTTTATATGGGACGCCGCCACAGCATGGCTTGCCAAGCAGTGCATCGGTGCGCACCTGGGATCTAAACCGGTGAACCCTGGGCCACTGTAGCGGAGCACACGCACTTAACCGCTTATGCCACCGGGCCGGCCCCCTAAAGGTGTATTTTTTGATAAAAGGTTCTAAATACAGGGAGATTTGAGTGCCTGTATTTGTAGGCTTTACTTCATTAGTTTGATTGCTTAACAAACTCGTACAAAGAAATTAAAAGGGAGATGTTTTTACTCTTTTCCAAGTAGGAGACTGAGACACATAGAAAGGTTGTAAGTGACTTTCTGTGAATCACACCATCTGTGGGACAGCTGAGAAGAAAACCAAGATATCCTGGCTCCAAGGCTGCTGCAATCACTCCACTTCAACACCAATGGCTCCTGCCCCAGCTACTTGCACCTCCTCACGCCTGCAGCCCACAGACATGACCTCCTGTCAACCTTCTCAGCACTTCAAGCCTCCTCTCCCTCCCTGAGTCCCCAGCCACAGTCTCATCTGTTGGCCTCACCTACTTCTCATTGAGGCCGCTCCTCGCCCTCACTGCAACCTGCAGTTCTTCAACTCCTCTCAGTGTCTCGAGCTGTGGGACCCATCCTGGCTCCACATCCTCCCTTCCAGCTGAATGTCAAGGTCCAACTTCAACCAGCCTCTCAAGTACTCAATTTTACCCTGTTCTTGGTCCTTCTGCTGTGTCTTCTCTGCTGATCGTCACCCATGGAACGACCCAGCCATCTACCTTCTCCACGTGTGCCTGCACCCACGAGTGTCGCAGATCATTCCTGTGCTGTCTGGCTCCCTTACACTTCCACCATCCCGTCCTAAGATGATGCTGGAAGGGGCTACTCAACTCCAGCCTCCACCGAGCAGCCCCTCATTCTCAGGGGTGAGATCTGCCCAAGTCTCAAATCCATTCTCTAGCCGCCACTGGAGTGATTTCCCTAAAGCCCAGAGGTGATCACACCATCCCATACTTAACTTCCTTCAATATGAAAGGGAGAAACAAATCCTGCGATGTTTCCTCTACGCCTTCAAAATAAAGTGTGGCCTGCATAAGCCAGCCCTTGCCTACTTCCCCAATTTCATTCCCAGTGAATCCTTCCCCTACACCACACCAACCTCCTATACCACCCAGAACACACCACACTCTTTTAGGCCTTCGGGCCTTTGATAGAGCAATGTCTCTGTCCCCAAGTGTCCTCATCTCCATCTATCCACTCACCTAACTCCCACTCAGTCTTCAGATGAACACCTCCTCCTGTGAATGTTTCCTGTGATTCCCGCGCCTCTAAGACTGAAGCTGGCGTTCCTCCCCTGCATTCATGCTACAGCTCCTGCTTACCATAGCTGCTGTAGAACACTTCCTGCCCTAAACTGTTCCCATTCATTCCCGTCTGTGCCCCTCATCAGGTTATGAGCTCCTCGGGTCAGGCGCCCTGGTTTTTTCCTCCTGTAGCTCCAGCTTTCAGCACCCTGCTGGGCATAGCCAGTGCTCAGACGTCGAATGGATGCACATGGCAGATCCGGCCGTCACCTGTGAACACCTCAACTTTCTTCTCCTTTTCAGATCTTCTCTGCCTTGTCTCTCTCGTTTTTTCTTTTCCTCCTTACATACAGGAGGAAACGTCACTCACGCTTTCCTAAGGCCAATCCTTCCACTCATGCTCATGACGCGGACCTCTCCCCTTGTTCTCAGGACTGGAGACTCAACTGTCTCTTACATCTCTGATACCATGCATCCCCCAGGACACTGGCTCCTTCTGCTTGGCCTACAAATTGCTCCAGTCTCCACGATCTTAAAAAAAACCTGTATCCTGCATCTACCTTAAGCAACTCTCTTCCCATTCTCCTCTTGGCTCTTAAAGGCTATCCATAACTAAATCGCTCTTTTCATCCTCTTCCACCTCTCTGCAGCCTTCACAGCGGGGTCACTCTCCCATCAGCTCTGGCTTCCATGGCTTTTACTGGGCTCTTCTTTCTCTGTCCCGGGCTCTCCTTTCTATGTTACAGTTTCTCTCTGAGTAACATTTAGTGGAATCACAGCTGCATTAAGATGGTGGGCACAGAAAGTGTGAGTAACAACACTAAGCAGCACAGACACACATGAGGATCAAGCAGCTCACGCTGACATGTACAGTAGTGGGCTGAATGGAGGACCCCAGAAAGATCTGTCCATACCCTAACCCCAGGAACCTGGGAATGTGAGCTTATTTGGCAAAAGGGTCTTTGCAGATGTAAAGGATTCTGAGATGAGATCATCCTGGACTATTCGGGTGGGATCTAAATCCAATGACAAGAGTTTGCATAAGAGGCACCCAGAAGAGAGACACAGAAAGGCCATGTGAAGGCAGAGGCAGAGGTCGGGGTGATGCTGCCACAAACCAAGGAGCCTGGAGCCGCCAGAAGCGAGGGCGCCCAGCCCTGCCAACACCTTGATTTCAGACTTCTGGCCTCCAGAACTGTGAGGGAATACCTTTGTTTGTGGTAGTTAACGACAACAGCCACAGGAAAGTCATACAAGCATAAATGAAAACAGCTGGCGAAGGCCCTCACTCTGCCCCTCCCTGCTCGCTCTAAGTCGCGGAGAAGAGAAGTGAAAACCGGGAAGCAGCAGCTGAGTGGTCTGTCGGTGGCTCTGCAGTCTCCCAGGTGGGGTGGTGGCAGCAGCGCAGAGGTACACCGAGAGGCCAGCACCGCGAGCTTGGCTGACGGAGGGCTGCGGGCCTGGCTACAGGGGCTCACTCACACAGGCAATCTTCAGGAGATTCCAGAGCTCCTTCTGTCGCTTCTCCTGAAGCCGAACCACAGTCTTCTCATCCTCATTCATTAAACTCACCACCTCTTCCACCTTGGGCAACAATTCCAGAGCCTTCTGCTTGCAAACCACAGTTTTACTGCAAAGAATAAACATGACAAACTCCAGTGGCACTTGGGTTGGGGAAAGCAGGAGAACATAATCTCTGGCAATTATGAATCCAACCAGCAGCCGCAGATCGAGTTTCTTGAGGTGTTACGCAAGTCAGCGCAGAGTGAGGGAACGGCCACACACAGCCAGCTGCTGCTCCACATCCCACCCTCGAGTAGGACATTTGGGGCTTATACCTGAGCTGCGTGTAAATCACACGCACTTTCTTCTCGAAGCCTTGGATTGCCTGAAGTAGCAGCCGTACCATCTCCTGACTGTCCCCATCAGTCCGCTGGTCTGGAAAGGGGAAAAGACTTGCACAGGTCCTCCAGGTGGCTGCCAGAGAGCACCACCGCCTCACCTCTCAGATAACAAGGAACCCGGGGAGACATAAGACTCCCTTACCTCTCGGCTTTTCCCTTAGTCTCCTGTAAAGCTCCCTTGCTTGCTCTTCTCTGAAATACACAAAGAAGCAGCTGTCTTGATTTGAGGTCAAATAAGCACATTTGAAGCACTGGTTAGCTAATCTCTGCCCGTAGAATTCTGATTTCTAGAAGCAAGACTGGCAATATGTCTTGATTGCAGAAAATTATTATTCCTAGGGATATTATGGTGATATCTTTAAGAAGGGAAGGATCACCCTCATTATCAAAACTCAAACGTCTCCAAGGTTTAATGAGAGAGAGAATCTTAAGGAAAGGAGTCTCCACTCTGTCCTCTGGAATTCCCTGTCCTCTCGTCTTCTACAACAGTGACTCCAGGTGGGCCTGAGCTGCAGAACACGCTCCCCCTTGAAAACTCAAGCCCAAGGTAGACACAAACTCCTACCCTTTTTCCCCTTAACACAGTGAGACTGGCTGACATTTTCAGAGGTGACTTTCATTTGAAAACTAGAGAAGAATAATGGGTTAAATAATTCAGGAAAATATAGAATACAAATAATCAGATTTCTGACATTCAGGCTTCTCGTCCTAAGAATCTTAGTAAAAGCAACAGAGGACACCAGGGCCCAAACAAGACAGCTCCTGATAGGCTGATGTGGCTCGTCTGCACCCTGGGGGCTACGTGCAATTTCCTTCCAGTAGGACTGCTCTGCCTGGGCGCCTCATCTCCTCCCGGAGCCTGGGCCAAATTTCTGATAAAGACTCAAATGAACAGTTTCCGGGTCCAAACTTCTAAGAGTTGCCAGGCCACTTCTCTGTTCCACTTTCTGCTCTTTGAGCCACACGTGGGTCAGGGTGGGCCAGATCAACAGTGATGTCTGATACCACAGTAAAGGCTCCTTGCATTACAGCCTTTAGAGTTTATGAACTGCCACTCTGGGCACTATCTGAACCGATCCTCACAATTCGGTGAGGGCTGGCACAATTCGGTGCCACTTAATAGATATGGAGGCTAAGGCTCAGAGCGATGGTGATCTGCCCTTGCTCATCTGTGGAACGTGCCGAGATGATTCACCAGGGGAGGGCGGGCATGCTCTATAGGAAAACAGTCTCACAGAGCGTCCATAATACCCACATGTGAACTCTCAGACGACCCAACATCTATATGGAAACTCTAGCTGAGGCGTCTGTGTGTGTTGGCAGCAGTGTGTGGTTGGTTCCCCGCCCAGGTGGTACTCACAGGTCGTCCAGTGTCCCCCCTTGCTTCCGACCCATTGGGCTCCTCTGCAAGTCCACGATGTCGGTCTGCAGCGCCATCATCCGTTCCACCAAATGTTTCACTTCATTCTCCTGATGAAAAAGCTGTGCTAATGTCAACTGACATAATAAGAGCATTCTGAGATGCAAGATTTTCAGGAAAAACCCTCCAAACTCATTGAAGACTCTCGACTGGTTGGCTAGAAGGAATACGGACTCTGAAGTCAGCATGACCTGCGTTTGGATCTCAGGTCTACCACCTTCTAGCTGTGTGACCTTTGGGCAAGTTACTTAACCTCTGAGCTGCAGTTTCCTCCACCATAAAATAGGCTAGTTCTAATAGGGCTGTTTTAGGAGTTAGATAAGATAAAGTATGTAAAGTATCTGGCATGGCGCCTGGCATACAGAAGATGCCCAAGGCACATTCCTTCTCTTAATTTGTCCATCCAACACCATCCCATGCGGGGAGGCCTGGACTCCTTTACTTCATCAATTATGTACATGAGTGCCAAGGTGGGGTAGAGCATGCGCCCGTCTCTATGCTTAAATACGGTATTGTCTAGATAACATCTACCTGGAAGCACGCATATCAGTACCGATTTATAGAAACAGACATTAAAACACAAAGGTGAAGGCCCTTGGCCAAGTTCACAGGGGGAAAAGGCCAGGAAAAAGCCTTGGAGCCCAAGGTCTTTAATTTGTGTGAGGTTCACTATGTCACACTTACTTCCCGTGCCTCATAATGAGCATTTTTTAGTGGCATCTGATTTATACTGTCCCGAGACTCTCTGCTTAGACCTTTTCTTTCCTACAGATTTGGTGGCCCAACAAAACTAGGCAAAAACCTTTGACCAGACGGAGTGCTGACCATTCATCCCAGGTCCTTTCTAATAGGAAGAGGTCTAGGCTGCCCCCCCAGGACACTTTCGCTCCTTATTCAAATCTGGACCAGCTCTGTCCATCTGTGTAGCTCCTCATCTGCCACTGTGGGCCCTCTTCATTGGCTACTCTCCCAGCCTCTTTCCAGCAAGTCCTAGTTAAGGTCAAAGAGCACGGTGAGGAAAACTTGGTTTCTGACAAACAAGATCAACCTAGTTCAATGAGAAAGTAGAAACTGGCAGTAAAAAGCCCACTCCCCCTCAGCAAGTATATAAACCTAAGATGAGTCTCCTACCCGCCCACAGAGCTCCACAGCCTGTTCCATTTCCCTCCAGGCCAGCAGCAGTTTATCTGATGCTGGAAAAAAAAATGTGGGGAAAAAAAATGAAAACACCACAAAACCAAAACAGAAACAAGCAACTCAATTATAAGAGGACAAAAGAAACCTCAGGGAGAGAAAACAAGAAAGGAATGGTCTCTCCAAAGTCACTGCAAAGAATACACTCACTGATCCCAAACTCAGTTTGCTCGCTGTACTTCTCCAGGTCAATCTGGATGCTGGTTTTAAAGAAGTCCAACTTGGCCTTGAGCTGCTGAGACATGGAAGCCATGGAATTCTTCATCTTGGAGAGGCAGCTGTTATTTCTGAGGAGATTCATCCTGTAGGGACCACAAGAAAGAGAACCTTGGGGCATCTTTGGGATCCAAATACCATTTCCTGTACAATAACAAAACCGCCTCAAACACCAAGGCAGGTCCCTGCTATAATTATTATAATAATAATAATAGCAGTCACTTACAACCATAAAGACCATTTCCTAGCCCTTAGCAATGGATGAGGTTCTGCACCAAAATTGGAATTAGGCAAAGTACTACATAGAGGGCCAATAACCTAAATTAGTCACAACCTAGGGGGTAAAAGTCAGTCCCCAGCATGCCAGTTAGGGGAGTTCTGCTAACCCAAATTACAATGAGCTTCTCCATGTTCTAAATTCTGCCCTCAGTTCAGTGAGCCTATCCCTCAGTTCATACTCTGCTCCAAGTACTAACCTCACTCACCTCGCCAGGTCTAAAAGGGCCTCCCTCAATCCAGCCCAGCCAACCACTTCCCGTCCACCCAAACCAGTGTCTCCCTCTTGTCTCTCCTAACAGTTGCTTTGGGGCCCCTGCCCTGCCACCTCCCTCTGGCAAAAACCACCAAGCAATTTTAAGTAAGTTAAGTCCAAAACCGCCTGGCACAATACATGGCAGCTCGTTGTCCCTGCTGCAGTCGGTTACAGTCCTCCTTCAGGGTCTGGATGCTGTGCCAGACCTGGCCCCACACCTTCCTCAGCTGGAAGAAAGAGAGGTTCCTCTTGGGCTCTTGAACTGGAACAGAGACATACGCAACTGTCAGAGAGTATAACTCTCCCACGATCAGCCATAGTGTGCCTTGCGACGTCACTGGCACTTTTCCATTTTTAAAAGTTAGGTAAACTACTATGCTATTACATAACTTTTTTGGGGTGATATGCCTGTTGTCTCATACATTTTGTGTGTCCCATTATAGCATAAGCCTGTACCAGTCAATAAACAGCTCTTGATCTGATTTTTTTTTTTTTTATAATTTTATTTATTTATTTTTTCCCCCAAAGCCCCAGTAGATAGTTGTATGTCATAGCTGCACATCCTTCTAGTTGCTGTATGTGGGACGTGGCCTCAGCATGGCCGGAGAAGCGGTGCGTCGGTGCGCGCCCAGGATCCGAACCCGGGCCGCCAGCAGTGGAGCGCATGCACTCAACCGCCAAGCCACGGGGCCGGCCCTCTCGATCTGATTTGAAGGAACACTTCATGAACCACGTGGAAACATTCACATGTACACAGGCACATATATCTTCAATAGAAACTCTTAGGTTCACAACATTTAAGGTCATATGAAATTTTCTAGAAATACAGCTTCAGCCAGCGGTACTGGAAGATGATTAAATAAGCAATAAGCCTGGAGATCGCTAAGACTTTAGACCCTCAATCTGTTTATTCTAAGTGTGTGTGTGTGTGTGTGTGTGTGTGTGTGTGTGTGTGTAGGAACAGGAGTGGGAGATGCATCAAAATGTCCATCTAACATTCACACAACAGAAAACTACACAGGCATTAAAAAATAGACAGCCCTATATGTACCAACAGGGGAAAAAATCTGCAAAATATATTAAGTGAAAAAGGTAGGTACAGAACAGTATGTATTGTATGCTACCATTTCTTTGGGGAAAAAAAGAAGAAAAAAAATATATTTTAGAACATAAGAATATATTATAGAATATATATATTATATAGACTATACATTATAATTATATATAATATAAAGAATATTTATATACACAGATATGATTTATAAATGTATCGAATATGCCTGGAAGGTATATGAAGAAGATATATATATAATTTATAAATGCATAGAATACCTCTGGAAGGTAAACCCAAGATTTTCATAGCAGTGGTTTTCCTGGAAGAGGCTGGAGAATTGCGGAGAGAGGGTGGCTTATTTTTCACCGCATATTCCTTTGTCCCTTTTGATCTTTTTGTATCATGTGCATGTATTAATTATTAAAACATAAATAAAACTTAAAAAATAAATAAAACAGCCATCCGATTCAAGTGCAGTGGCTTGCAGGCAGCATTCTCTGTCCTCTCTTTCAAGTTCTATCTCTGAGGTTGAAGTTAACTGAAGACTTCCTTACTCTTTTTCGGCTGGGCTACTCCTCACACATCCCAAGAAGGCTGCCCGAGGACCGGGTAAGCTCATCTCCTTGGTGTGGACCTTTCCCCTGGTCCATGTCTCTCCTTCCTGCCTTGTCCCAAGCACTGTAAGTTATTATTTTTTTTTAAAAGCAATGATGTTCTTACGGATACAGCTGACACTTTCAGGTTGAGGCCGTGGGGAGATCTGAGTCTCATAGGTGATTTTACTGTTGTTAAAAAGAAAAACGAGATCCATGTCCAACGTGCGGCCTTCATTTAGCTGCAAAGTGATAAGAACAAAAGGAGATCTTGTGAATCCAACCTGTCCTTTTTCCAAGTAATAATGAAGAGATTTCTGAGCGTCTCCCACTGTTCACCAATAGCATCATCTTCAGCCAGCAAATACTAAGCATCTGTGAAGCCTTTCTGAATGACTCCAGCCTCTACTTCCTTTTCCTGTTCCTTTTACATTTATTATCCGAACGTGCACATTATTTACAACTTATCACATTCTACTTTATTCTCTGATTGTGTTTGCTCTGCACAGCAGATGTTCACGATCTTCTCCCCTATCCAATGATTCTCATGTGGTAACTGTATCAGCTCTTTTTGGGCAGGGACCATGGGGTCTAGCATTGCTGTGGTTGTCAGCACATTCTGTACACAACAGATACATCATAAATAGTTTTGGTTGACTCAGAAGAATAAAGCATCGCTTTGGCAACAAAGGCAAAAGAAAGGTACTCTAAGCGTTCTGGAAGGAAAGAGTTAAGCATCAAGGAGGGATCAAGAGGGATTCTTGTCTCCTATTAGGGACACAGGGGACGCCACATTCCAACTTAATAAAGCAGGCAAGTATCTACACTGTGTGATTAATAGACTGCTTAACAAAGTAGAGCTGAAATCTGAAACCGTGATAGTTTCCTTGGAGGCAAAGTCAGAGAAAAACAGGGCATTGTGCAAGAAGCCAGGAGCTCACCTTGCCATCTGAAATGCACTGAGTGGCGGGCTTGTCGGGGACCAGCGCCAGACCTGCTTCTTGCAGCAGCTCCTGGTCCTCCGCGGGGATTCCTGTGTCATGCTGGATTCTGGCCTTCAAGCTCTGCAGACTCTCGTCCTCTGTCACTGGATAGGTGTGAATGGTGCCTGTGACCATGTTCAAGATGTGAACCAGCTGCAACACAACCCAAGTGTTATTGGAAAAAACCCACCTTTACAGATGCTCATCTATTTGCCCGGATCCTCTGCTACTCTCAACATTTCCAGCCACACAAAGCAAGGGCCTAGCTTGGCGAAGGTGGTTCATATATTCAAGTCTTCAATATTCCTGTTTGTCCATAGCTATGACCTTATGACCAACATCAATCAGCACAGGGGTCCTATCCTCTTACTTAATGTAGAGACATTCTTACAGGAGCCTAAATCTCCCTACTGGTCAGGGGGCCCACGACCAGCTTTTTAATGAACATTTCTTTCTCATAAGAACTGCCGCGTCCCATGGGGACCTGACCTGTTGCCTCAGGGCTAACCTGGCTGCAAGCTCACCTTTAAGTTTAAGATGTCATCCAGGGCCTTGAAGCAGCCGTTGGGCCCATACTCGGGATCAGTGCCCCTTTTTCGGGGGTGCCACATTAGCATCAGCTGCAGCCACTTCTCCAGCCGCTGTGCCAGGACGCTGAGAAGAGGAGCACAGTGTGAGGAGACACCTCCAACGCCATTCTCAGGTGGCCTTGACGTGCGAATTGAAAAGTGCACACCCCACATGCATTTCACCATTATAACCATAGAGGACAACCAATAAATAACTGAAAACGAATTAATCTGAGAGAAAAGTAAACATTTCCAACCAAATTCATTATTCAGGTGCTTATCACCTCTCCTGACCTGCTAAACACCTCCTCAAATCAGGGATTTCTCAACAGATGAGTTAGCAGACTGATCTCCAACTGACTGCGTGAGAATGATCTGTGAAGCTTTTTAAAATGCACCTTACAGCATGCCCTACCTCAAGGTGATCCCCACACACAATCTAGACCCCATGCTGCTGAATTTATTTTGTCACTCACCCCTCTCAAAAGCATTCATGGCTCACAAAGTTGACATTCCTTCCCCGGCACTGCAGGCCCTCCACAGCCCGCCTCCTATAAGCACTCTCAGCTGACCTCCCACCACCCTCCATGAAAAACCTTCACTGAGGCCAACACGGCTACTCACCACCTCCTGAAACATGCCTTTGCTCCCACCAATCCTTTCCCTTTGAACTTCCTTCCTCTTCATCTATCCATGTCCTGCACATCTTTCCAGATCCTTTCAGAAAGTTCCAGCTCATCCAAAGTCATTCCACACAGCTCTAGTACACACAATACCTCTCTCCCCGTTCTCTAAATACTCATGGTAATTACTATCCATGCTACTCAGCTGTCTAACTGCCTTGTAGCTTTCTTTCGTCCTATGACTCAATTCTGATATTATTTAACTGTTCATATTCTGGCTCTAAGACTAGATTGTAATGCCGTTCAAACCACAAAGATTTCTCTGTTGACTATGACCCAGTATTAGGCTATATAAGGAGTGCCCAGAGAAATAAAGTATAATTCCCCACCCTTAAAAGGCTTACAACTAGGAGATAGACCCTGTGTAAAACCAAATGTCACACAGGGTAGAAGCTACTAAGGGTAATAAGAGATGCAGATAAACATTATGTAAATTCAGAAAAGAGATGATTTCTAGATGGGGGTGAAGTGTGGGGATCCATTCTAAGTTTAAGATTGATATGGATTATGTCAAGTTCTTAGTCATAGGATGAGATCCTGATAACCTATTTAAAAGCTATCGGATGTCACCTCAGATATCTATTTCTCAAAAAGGAAGAAAAATATGTAGAAGAGAAATGCCACTGTGCCTTACCTGTTAAGATTGTTGGGGTAGGGTAAAGAGCTTGAAAACTTCACTGTTCCATTCAGATCTTCACTAACCACAATGTCCACCTCGCTCTTCTGCCGGACTTTGGAATGCCTGCAAATGCATGATCTGGTTTGTTAGAGTCCTGAAGTCACCTCGTGGTCAAGAGCCATTTTATATTTGTAATATAAATGGACAATTATGTAAATATAAACTGGACAGGATACCCCCAGGTCATTATTTAATCTTTTGGGATAGTGGTCAGTGCATTTGTATCCTGCTAGGACGGCTTCTTGGAGAGTGTAAGAATGGCCAGAGCTGCCTGATGAGTGGTCACTAACCACCCCGTGCCCAGGGCTCTGGAGACAGGACTGCTGACTCCTTCTCTCATCCTTGGCTTGTCCTCACCATTTTTTCTATCTTTCATTTCACCTATACAAAACTCTAATGTTTTGATGGAGGATAAAATTATGACTTCCAAACCAAGATTACTGCATGTATACTATATTCAGAGGAAATATACACAACACACGCACACACATCTCTAAATAGATATGGCTAAATAGTATTTCTAAGGGTAAACTTTTACATTTGCCAATTGAGAGAACTTATTGATGCATCTGAAATAGAAGGAAAAGGAAATAAACCCAACTGGTTTCAAGTCTTCTCAGTGACAAGAATAATAACTTAAATGTGAATAACGCTTCAGAGATAACCAAGTACTTTGACACTGAACATGCACTTCTTTGCCATGATGACCCCATGTGGTAGACATTGCTTGTAGTCCCCTGTTCAGTGGTAAGGAAACGAAAATCAGGTGATGTGCCCAAGGTCACAGAACTAGAGAGTGGCAGAATCAGGGACTCAAATCCAAAGTCTGGTGTTCTTTCTACTCCGTCTGAATGTCCAAGTGCCTCCTTTCCAAAAACATCCAGGAAATTCAAATAAAAAATGCTTTAGCTCTGAATGCTTCTCATTGGCAAGGGGTGACCTGGCCTATCTGGGCCACAGGGGACAGCTAGAAGAGCTGGCGTATGGCAGAGGCCAGGGGTTTACAGCTCTGGCAGAAACTGTGATTGCCATAAGTCAGGTATGCCAAGACTTTGTGATCACATACAAGCGGACGATCCTCTAATGGAAAACTCAGTCTGTCAATGGGAAACTATAAAAGTTAAAGGCCACAGTAAGTAAAATGCTTATTGCGTAGGTCGTAAATGTATTTCAAAGTAGCTTTATAATAGAACTATGAAGCTCAAGTTGCATTTATTCTGAAATTACTATCTACCTGCCATCTGAGATGAGTGAAATTTTTGAAAAGCTAAGGCATTTCAAAGCAGATGACAGAGTCACTTCTCACAGACTAGTCCACTAAACAGCTCCTTACTGGGTGTCAGAGAATTCCACTTGAAAAAGGTCACCTGGTCCTCTAGCACTGATGAGGGGAGTTTCAGCAAACTCATTCTGCAGACAACAGACTTACTATGAAGATGCTGAGCCATTAGGGATATATTTTCAAATAGCACTTGTTGTTCGAGTTCTAATGGATTTTAACTCATCTTTTTATAAATAATGGAAAAGCTCAACATTTGAACTGAAGAAATGCAGTAATTCCTTGGTTAGTTAAAAACACTATAGATGTGAGCCAGCCCTTATGGCTAGTAGTTAAAGTTCAGCTCTCTCACTGCTTTGGTGGCCTGGGTTCAGCTCCTAGTCACGGAACCACACCACTCGTTTGACAGTAGCCATGCTGTGGTGGCAGCTCACATAGACGAACTAGAAGGACTTACAACTAGAATATACAACAATGTACTAGGGTTTTGGGGAAGGAAAAAAAGGCAGATTGGCAACAGATGTTAGCTCAGGGCGAATCTTTCCCAGGCAAAAAAAACCCACTATAGATGTAGAGATATTTAAAGTTATTTTTATGATGGTTACACTATATGGTGTGACTATAAATTAATGAGCTGATTCCTCCATATTCCAGAATCTATGCAGGTCAACAAGCACTGCTTGTTTTAAAACAAACCACCACAGGAGGGCATACTTTGCCATTTCACAAGCAGGAACCTTGCCTCATTCATCTCTGCATTTCCAACGTCTGGTGTATAAATGCTGACCGAACTGGACTGCCATCACATAAAGCTACTCTTGTGGAATTGATTTCAAAGGCTACATCTTATTTTTATAAATAAATATTCTCATGATGTAAACACCTGTCCTTTGAAAAAGTTAATGTTTTCACTACTTCCAGAAAGGTGTTCAGAAAAATGACAAGAGCCAGTGCTGGCAATGGTGTGAAAAGGGACGGCTTTCTGTGCTCCTGGTGGAAACGTCATCTATACAACCTTCCTGTTGAGCATTGTGTTAATACACATCAAAATGTGTACAACAGTCGATCTGTTAATTCCATTTCTAGGCATTAATCCTTGGGAAATAATTATGGACCTGCAAGGATTTCCCTACAAGGATGTTATTCTTGGTGTTATTTTAAGAAGTAAAAATTATAAGCCACCCATGCTCCCAACAACAGGGGATAAGTTAAATAAACTGTAGTATGGCCACTCAGTGGAATAACAAACAGACATTACAAATAATATGGAAAAACATAAAGCTTTTTCAACAGTAAGTTTGAAAAGCAGGTTATATGAAAGTATGTATAGTAATTTATTTTTGCTTTTTTAAAAGTATAACACACACATTGAAGAGCCTGGAGACACACACAGATGTGCACGGAGGTTGTTTCTGGGTTGTGTGAAGGAAATTCTCACAGAGTAAAAATGCTTTAAGAGCATGTACAGAACAGTGTTCATATTATGCTACCACTGATGTCAAAAAGGGGTGAAATACATAAATAAACGAACAAACAGTACCTGCCAATTTGCTTGTACTTGTACAAAACATCCTTGAAAGCAGACCAAAAACCAATGGTGTTGGGTGCCCGTGGGGAAGAAACCCGGGGGTTGGGAGATGGGTAGGAAATGACTTTTCACTGTATACTCTTCTATACTCTTGAAGTTTGAACCATGTAAACTTTTCTTTCTTTTTCTTTTTTTTTTGTGAGGAAGATCAGCCCTGAGCTAACATCCATGCCAATCCTCCCCTTTTTGCTGAGGAAGACTGGCCCTGGCTAACATCTGTGCCCATCTTCCCCCACTTTATATGGGATGCTGCCATAGCATGGCCTGACAAGCGGTGCATCGGTGCGCACCCGGAGTTCCGAACCGGGGCCGCCAGCAGTGGCTCGCGCACACTTAACCGCTACGCCACGGGGCCGGCCTCCATGTAAACTTTTTACTGCTTCAAAGAAATAAACTGGAAGCAAAAAATTTTTAAACAAGAGTAGCGTCATTTCAATTAGTGCGTGGCCTTTCAAGGAATAATTCTGAATGAAACCTAACTGATTTAAGGGAACGTTAATTTTTAAATTATGCATTTCAGTCATGATTAACTTTTATGTATATAATGAACAACACATTTTTATAATCAGAAAAAAGTTAAAGAATAGAGTAATTTAAAAAACCTTAATCGTATCCTTTGGTTTTTTTATAAGAAAATCTTATTTTGCAATTTATTTGGTTCACATTTTAAGCCAATTTCTTACGCTTTTAAAACAAAAATTTGTACTCAGGTATAGTAAAATTTGTCAACAATACATTATCACATAATTTATGAAAACAAAATTTATATTCAGGTGTAATAAAATTTGTCTACAAATTTTCATGTAAATATTTCTCATTATTTGTCATACATACATATCCTTTATGCATTTACTAATACACAGCATTTTCAGTGTAAGTGCACACATTTATACAACACTCTATAAAAGGACTGACTTATTGCTACTGAACTTAGGGTGAATGTCATTGACATAGTATTGTATTTAAAGTAGTTCAGGTTCAGAATCCATGTTGATACTTAACAACTGCTCTACTTTTCTAGGTTTTGGAGTTCAGACTGTCCACCTGCTGGGTCCTAACAGGACTTCCCCTCGAGGAGACAGATCACAGATAGCTCAGGCCCAGCCTGGGAGTGCCCAGTGAGATGGGGACGGGTGAAGCGGCATGACAAGACAGAGGGACACACCGCCTCCTTCAGGTGGCCCTCCTCACCCCGGGCCCCGGTCACACACTCACCACTGCACGGGCTGCCAGTTGGGGAGGAAAGGCCGGAAGCCCGTGATGCACTCAAAAGCCAAGGTGCCGAAGCTCCAGTAGTCGACGGTCACGGTGTACTTCTGCTGCTCCAGCAGTTCCGGGGCCTACAAGGACGCACGGCGGGGACGCACCTGAGTTGCTCCCTCTTCTGAGGAGCCACCACGGGAGGGGGCAACCAGCCCTTCTAATCATGTCCCCACTCTTTGCTGGCTCCATCTGGGGCACTGGCACGTCCACTCAAGGACGAGTGGTGACCACACGTTTAGCTGGTGGTAGCCAGGATTTTTCTGTTCCTCATTCAATCCTGATGCTGATACGAAGGCCCCTAGGGGTATTTTTAGGTAGACCTGACCACATTGTATATATACCCTTCTCATGGGCGTCGTGTAGAGATGGGAAGATAGGCTACATACAACAAAGGAAAATGATACCAGGCTGTACACAGCAAATGCATAACACAATTAAATGCTGTCCAAGTCTCCAAAACCAAGGTAGTTTACGACATGTGGGCACACAATGGGATGGAATATTTATAATCAGGCAGGAAAAAGCCAGATGTATGACTGCTACCCAATGAGAGAGATGGGGTGGCCCAGGGAAGATTTAAAGCACAGGTGGGACAGGAACCGGGCCAGAAGGCTCCTCACAGGAGTGTCTGAGAAGAGACACTCCAGGAAGGACCGTCACAAGCAAAGGCATGCAGACAGGACTGTGTACAGTCTGGCTGGAAGTGTGACACTTAAGGAAAGGCCAAGGAGTCCAAACCAAGAGGAAAAATTTGGAGATGGTCAGGTCAATCTCTGGGTCTGTCTATGGACAAAAGTTTTAGCACCTGTGAGTGAACGATGTGACTGAGCATCCTGGTCAGAGCATGGGGTCCCTGCCTTTAACTGCTGCTGAGTCGATGAGGATGCCAGAGGATACTCAGGGGACCTACATAATTACATTATATGGACACAGGTGCCTGAATCACAGCCCCCAGGAGTCGCCACTCCAACCTTCACTCCACAGAGCAGATGACAAATCGATGGAGCCCATTATTCTAGTCGGTGGGATAAGTAGGGAGTATAAATGCACTCAAAAAGACTTCAAAGGATTTCTTTTTCTTTTTAATTTAAGAACTAGATAGGATATGTAAGCTCATCTAGCCCAGTGGCTTTCAACCTTTTTTCATTTTTGTTGTTTAAACTGCAGACTCTTATTCAATCAACTCTTTACTGGCTGTTACCACCTGCAAGTACTCCATTATCAAATCTGGCTGAGTCTCTTGCCAGGCATTTCGTGACCCATCCTCACTGTGACCACAGCTCTGAACTGGCCTATTCTCAGAGCCTCGTTCCTACTTGTCCACTATTTACTCTTGTTCGGCGCAATTCATTCTCCACACTGTATCGAGTGGTCTTTTCAAAAGGTAAACTTGATCCCTCTCCAACTTAAAACCCTTCAATATCTCTGCAGAGGTTTTAGGATAAAGTCTGAAATCCCTAACTCAGCCAAAAAGGCCCTGAAGAATCTGTCCCTACCTCTCTCTCCAGCTTCTACTCAAGATACTCTCTTCCTTCTTTTCTAGGTTCCAGCCGCACCTTCTGGTCTTCCAATGTACCATCCCTCTGCCTGGAATTTCCTTTCCTTCCCCCCACCTTCAGCCCCTTTCAGCTCCTCATCCTTCAGGTCCTCCTAATATATATTCTTATAATCCTCTGCACTTTTTGTTTGTAGCACTTATCACAATTATAGTTTCTTAGTCATTAGTGTAAGGATCAGGGATGCCTGCTTTCTTGCTCAACTCTAAGACTACCCTTGGTCAATATTTCTCGAATGAATGAGTCACCCAAATAGAATCCCAACATCCAGATCAAATGGTGTAAAGAAGGGGCGGGAGCTCGGAGATCGGTCCCCTCTTCAATGGCCCCCGAGATGCCTCATGGAAACTGAGGCCTCTATACACCAGCATGAAGCTAGTTTAAACTCTTTATTTTCAGATAAAATACTCCAGCACAAGAGCTTATATGGGATTTGTGCAAGGGCACATGAGCAGGGCTCTTTTGACAGAAGAAGATGACCACATCCCTCCATAGGGCCTATGCTGGCAAAAGTGCTGACCTGAATGGATTCTGGGTCTGATCTCATATAACAATTCCCATGCACCTAGGAAACACCCAAAGAGCTGGCAGGACTTAGATGCTGGAAGGCAAGCATAGAGAGGAGGCCCGCAAACATGGCCATCAGAGAGAAACTGCTAAGCAAACACATAAATCCTGTTTCTTACCAGGTACTGCAGGGTCCCCACAAAGGAAGTACAAAGACTGCCCTGATCCAGTTCCTTGGCATATCCTAGGTCAATAATTTTGTGTATTAACTGAAAAAAAAAGGGAGGAGGAGAAATCTGAGGGTTATGAGAATACACTGTCCCCCTATAAGAATTCTGTTTGCTGACAGAACAGAGGATATTTCTGAATTCCCAGGTGGTATTAGATTCTAAGTTCCTAAGAACCACCAGAGACACAGCAGAATGTCTTCGACATGGTATATTTGGGCAAAAGAAAACACACTATAAAAATGCTGGAAAAAGGCATGTGTTCTCCCTTGCTCTGCAACCAATCACCAGAAGGTCAAAATTAACAGACCACGCACCAGCCCTCAAGAATGCTAAACCAGGACTTTACGACGCGAAAGCCCAGGCCAGTTCCTTCTCAGTAAATACCTTTAAATCTTAGAACCTCTGGCAAGAATGAGTGTGAACTGGAACAAAGGTGAGCACGGTGACAGTTATGGGTCAGGCCCAGAATGCTGACAGAGCTGTATCAGAAGAGATTAAGTGGCCAGGGAATTGAGTTACTACAGTCCACTCAGCTGAGCCCTTGCTCATCGCCCCCAGCTAAACAAACAAGGCCATGAGAGAGCACAGGCTTCATGGGCAGGTGCCAGCTCCAAACGCCTCTCCTCAGCCACATCCAGAACCAACTCAGAGCTGGTTTCCATTTTAGCATCAGAACGTGAGGCTCTCAAATAAATGGAAAATGAAAAGTCTGTTTCCAAGAAGTGTTAGTCCCAAAGGTTGGGGGTGGAGGTGGGAAGACAAACATTATTTTTCTTATCAGATTCCTGCAACTTGGGCGATTAACAATGTGATCCATTCAAACGTGCCTCAATCTGCAAGCAGGAACTTTTTGCTGAATTTTGTTTCAAATCAAAAAGCTTTCCCAGAGAATCAAAGCAAATATAAACTCAAGGAAACGCAAATATAAACAAACATACAAAGCGTGTTCCTTCTGGACCAGAGCAGCTCCCCTGAGGCAGTCCCCAGGACTTTCCAAGTCCCGGGAGGGTCACTCACTCTTTGCTCTCCTTGCTGCAGGACGATGTTTTCTGGCTTTAGATCCCGATGGATGATTCTGTTTTCATGAAGGTATCTAAGCGCAGAGGCTGAGGGGGTGGAAAGGGGAGTGAATTTTCAGTAAGCCTCAAAAATGCTTTTCATTTCAAAATCACCTATCCTGTAAAAGATGAATATTGTGTGCCCCGGAGACATACTCTGACTTTCAGCACACAGACTCATGGTGGGGGGCCGCTGGGGCCTAGGGCAGAAGCCGCTCGGGTGACATGAAGGGGAATTTGGACCACCACAAGAATCTGGCTTTTTCTTGCAAAGAACTCAGCCTTGCATCCACGAGGTCACCAACTACAGTCTAGAGCAGCGGTTCTCAAACTGCACTGGCAGGACCAGCAGCATCCGAACTTGTTACAAATGCAAAATTCTCGGGTCCCACCCCAGAACTACCAAATTGGAAACTCTGGGCATGACCCTGCAATCTGTGTTTTAACAAGCTCTCCAGGCGATGCCGATAAAGTTTGAGAAAGGGAACTTCTGTGGTGTAGAGGCTCAAAAATCTCAATTCTGCAGGGTGGGTAAGGGAGAAAGGTATTCTGGGCAAAGAGTGCTTTGGTCATGGGATCCGAGTCCAGTAAGGCCAGAGCCACTTCCAGGAGAAGTGGGGAGGCTTGGAAGAAGAGAAGAGGAGCACATTCAACATATCCAACAGTTCCACATGTGCTGACCATGTGCCCAGTTCTCTGCTGAGTTCTGTGAGGGACATAAAATAAGGGACATGATCTTCAACTTTTCAGAATCCAGTTGGGAAGGAAGGAGTCTGCACAATACTGGCAGTGAAGTCATTCGACACCTACAACTTCTCTGTGCAGAGGAAATGAGATGATGTGTAACATCATCTCATTTGTTACAGGAGGGCCATGATGTAGAGCAGTGGGGGTCCATCTGTAGCTCAGACTCCAAGCAGGAAGCGATTTGTACCCATAAGAGAGGTTTAATAACTTTAACAGAAGTCCTTGCTAAGTGTACTACAAAAGAAAAAAATGGAATAAGTATTGGAAGGAGATAAAATTATCTTTATTTGGAGATGATATGACTATGTATATGCCTAGAAAACTCAATAGACTAAACACTGGAAAAAATTCAGTAAGTTGTCTGAAAACAAAACAAGTATATATAAATTGATAGCTTTTCTCTATGTCAGCTACATCCAGTTGAAATGGAAGGAGAAAAAAAATCCCATTCACGTTACCAAGAAAAACTCCAAAACACCACAAGATAAATTTAGTTAAAAAAAAAAAAAACTAGTGTTAGGTGAAGAAAAGTAATGGCATAAAGAAAAGCAATATAAATAACATTAAAAGGTTTTAAAAGTTTATAGCTAACAATACTATTCACAAAGTCAAAAGACAAAACGGCTGGAAAAAAATATCTGCAACACATATGCCAAAGAATAAATATACCTAATAGACAAAGAATGCTTACAAATCAATAAGAAAGCAACCCAATAGGAAAAGGGGTAACTTACAGAAGAAGAATGCAAATGGCGAAGAATGCTGCAAAAAGTTGCTCAAGCTCACTAGTAGTCCAAAAAGTGCAAATTAAAGCACAATGAAATGCCTTTTTTCACCTCTTCAATTGGTAAGAACTTTAGATGAGAAATAAAAGGCACTTCCCTACATTGCTGGAAGGAGAAGAAATTGCTGTGCCTTTGGGGGATAGAAATATGGCAATATCTATTAAATTTTAAAAGGTATATATTGTCTGACCCATTATTTCCACCTCTGGTAATCAAGCTTGTAAAATCAAAAGCATCATAATATAGAGGGTCCAGCCCAGTGGTGTAGCAGTTAAGTTTGGCGCTCTCTGCTTCAGCAGCCCGGGGTTCACAGGCTCGGACCTACATCACTCATCAAGTCATGCTGTGGCAGCAACCCACATACAAAATAGAGGAAGACTGGCACAGATGTTAGCTCAGGGCCAATCTTCCTCACCAAAAAAAAAAAAAAAGCACCATAACATAGAAATAAGGATGCTTATTGCATAGCTCGGAGTGAAATAATTAGAAACAACCTGAAACAATCAGGGAATGGTTGAACAAATTATGGTAGATCCACATTATAACAGGCAACTGTTTTAAAATCATGTACGTTTATAGATAATATAATTCAGATATAGATATTATGACTCAGAGGGACATCAAGGATGCACTGCCAAGTCAACAGTATGATCCCTTTTTTGTTTTTTAAAAAAAGGTGAAAAGTAAAAGCAAGAACAACACTAAGAAAGGTTTAATAATGAGTCCTCCCTGTGCCACCACATACACAGACACACACACTCACCACGCCACACAGAATGCAGGCAAACTAGGGTGCTGGGCAGCCCCGTGGGCCCAGGCAGCCCCGTGGGCCCGGGCAGCCCCGTGGGCCCGGCAGCTGTTCCTGTCTGCTCAGCAGCAGCAGGAGGAGAAACATCTTCCACAGAAACCAAGTGATCGGACACGCTACATGCAGACTTTCATGCTGAACATTTCCTGAAAATACATTTGAGAGTCAAACTGAGAGAGCCAGACAACTGACTCACATCTGACAGGGGAGTTCCATCTCAGAACATTAAGTTATATTTCAAAATCTCTAATTCCACCTGCCCTTTTAAACCCAGCCTTTGACCATACACGTTGTTCTAACATTTCATACTTGTTCCTTATTTTTCTTTTCTTTCATAACTGAATACAGAAGATTGGCTTAGGTCCAACGAATGTCCAAACGAAGTGCAAGACTCTCTGCTTTCAGTGTGAGCCTAAAAAATTCCACTCCACCTTATTCTCAATTGTATTAACTTTTAAAGACCAAAGGTTCTTACTGGCACTTTCATTTTTGTTTTACTAATTTCTACTAAAGAATCAAAGCAAAGTATAATAAAACACTGTAATAAGTGCACAAACACAACCTTGCAAAGAGGGATGGTGCTACGGTTGAACCTGAACTAGTGGTTGGCAGGGAAGTAACTTGAAGTGTTTGTTTATTGACTGATTCACAAAAGACCCATTTTGGCATATGACAAGAGTGTCAGGTATAACATATAAACATGTGGGTTGGTTTGTTCAAAAGCAGAATATGTGGAAGTTGAGACTCACTGTATTTTGAGCAAGTACATAGGCCCCTACTAAGACAAGGCCTCTGACACTAGCTGTCAGCATCTCAGGCAAATAACATGTGGCGTGAGCAGGTGCGACATCCCAAGAAGCCCCCAATGAGGGGAAGAGCATCCCATCAGACTGAAAGCACTCTTTTCTCTGCCTGCTGATGAAGAGTTGTCACCTGATCTTCAGTGAGGGTGAATGGCAAGTTGGCAACTAATTCACTGGCTTTGTAATTAATAGCTGGCTATTTTTATGCTTAAGCAACCGTACATAACAAACTTTAATCCTCATTTCAGGGCAGCATTTATTCTCAAATACTTCTGTCAACTTAAAGTCTGGAATTAAAGAATTCTACAGGTATTGTTATATACAGTTTTTTTGCCTAGTTCTGTTTTTTTTGGTGAGGAAGATTGGCCCTGAGCTAACATCTGTTGCCAATCCTCCTCCTTTTGCTGTGGAAGACTGGCTCTGAGCTAACATCTGTGCCCATCTTTCCCTATTTTGTATGTGGGATGTGCCACAGCATGGCTTGATGAATGGTGCATTTGTGTGCACCTGGGATTCGAACCTGCAAACCCTGGGCCACTGAAGCAGAGCATGTGAACTTAATCACTACGCCAGTGGGCTGGCCCCTTATATACTGTTTTTAGGACTGAGTGAAACAGTCAAAACTCTAACAGGCAAGACCTCTTACATAGCTCCCCTCACAGAATTGGTCTTTAAAATGCCTAGTGTGGCCTCACTGTGCTACATTTTACAAAATAGCACCCGAAGAGCAGTGAATGAAATGAATCAAAATTGTCTCAGGCCAAAAGAAACTAATTTGATTTAAATTGGATGGAAAATGAGAGCTTGAGATTAAGAAAAATAATTTTGCATCTGAAAGTTCCTAAAAAAACCTAAGCTCCTAGCAATAGTGATAATACACACGTATAAAAATTGAAAACCACACCACAAAGCATAAAAGCCGAAAAGTTAATTTCTCACATTCCAATTACAGAAAAGAGTTGTAAGAAGTACCCTGTGTGAACTTTTAAACTACAGGGAGGCATTTCCTAGGACAGAAACTGCACAGAGAGGGTCCAAGTTAAGGACCTGCCACAGGAAAACAACAGCCTCCTCCCATCATCCTTGTCAGGAACAGCATCCAGGTACTTCCCCCTGCTCCCCCAAGCCCACGAGGTAGACAGAGATACACAACTGAAGAATGGGGCACCCCTGGAGTTCTTATTGATGAACCAGAATCCCAAATCACAGCTCCTCTATATTTTTTCAGATTACCAACCACAAATTAGCGAACAGATGGGACCAGCTAGACTTCCATGTGGAAAAGCAGTTTTATAAGGGCTGTGTCCACGAATCCCTACTTACCAAACTCCAAATTTAAAGGGATTACTAAGCTCCCTTAAGAACATTTTTGTTTGGGATACATTCCACAGAGAAGAAACAGAAAGATAAGTGGATGAAAAAGTTGAGCCAGAGATTAGAAGAGAAAGAAAAGACAGTCACCAATGAGTAAGACGGGCAATAGGATGCTCGTTCACGCGATAAAAACTGACTGATTGCCTGATAAAAACTGACTGATTGCCTACTCTGTGCCAGTCACTTTGGTGTCACTGGACTTTTCAAACAAAACAGACTGAAGGCCAAGCATGGACATGTGGAGAAAGACTGAGTCCAGCTACAGGCTGCTCAGCTAAAATAGCCCCCGTGACCAAACAGCAAGGTCGCAAGGCAGCCACCCTGAGTGCTGGGAGAAAAGTGCAGTCATTCTCCCAGTCACTCAACAAGAACTTATACAGGGTCTCCTATTTGCTGCTATTGTGGAAAATGTGCCACTGAATCAAAACGTTTTCTTCACTTACGCACAAATAGTCTGGTCAATGGGCCCCAAGCCCAGAAGCCAGTCCTTACTGTCAAGAACAGAGAGAGATCACGTGACAGCAGAGATACCAAGCACCCAGTGAGTGGAAGAGGCAACAAGGGGAGAAAAATCCCAAGACAGGGAGAACCATGGTGAGTGACAGGTCAGGGCAGTCCCCACAGAGGGAGCAAGTCTAAGGCTGTGCCCCAAAGATAAGCAGGAAAGATAAGATACAGCTGTTGGGGAGGCGCAGGAGCAGCATTCTGAAAAGGAGCAGCACATGCACACGCTAGCAGGAGGACTGAAAGTGGGTTCTGAGAGCCAAGCGAAGTACATGCAAAGTTGGCTATAGTGGATCAGGAGAAACTGAAGGTTGAGAGGTTTGGCCTTGATCTAATGGTGGATTATGACAAAACTGTCCTTTCAAAAGCATGAAAGGTAGATTAGTAAAATGGAGATAAGGAGACCAGGTAAGAGGTTACTACAGTGATTTGCTATGACACTGAATCAGCGGAGGGGGGGCAGCGGGAGCAGAGAGGGAAAATGGGATATACAACACGAAGGAAGGTTGAAAGGATTTGGAAAGTTTTTAAAGGAGAGGGTGTGGAACAGGAAAGGACTCTAAAAAGAGACGAAATTCAAAATTGGCACTCATGTATGGGTAAGTGGCAGAAAGAAGGGGCTAGTGACACAAGAAAGATGTCAGGAAGGGATCTGGTTTAAGGAAGAAGTCTAGGACTTCAATTTGGAAGTGACTTTGGGAGAAATATCATATAGACATGGATATGGAGTTGAGGTTGGGGATCGGGGTGGAATACACAAATTTTGGAGAAGATAACGGTTGATAAAGATGTCATGAGAATGGCCTGGCAAACAGAATATTGGAGAGCAGTGGGCGGTCAGTCCAGGTGCGGAGAGGGACAAGTAGGATGGAGCAGAAATAAACAGAAGGCATCAAGACATAGCCCCAGGCAAAAGATGATGCGTTAGGGAGAGGCGAGAGAGACCACGGGAAGCAGTCAGGCTGGACAGGGGCGTGGACGCCAAAGACATTCTGGGGCAACCATTCTGCAGATCAGCTACCTGAATGATGAAAATGGAATGTTTCGAGTTACCAGGGACCTTGGAGATTGCTGAGCCCAAACCCCACATTTTAAAGTTGAGGACACGTAGGCCCAGAGAGTTACCATAGTTTTCCATAGAGAAGAAATGGGAAGATTAATGGACCAAAAAGTCCTTGCCCAAGGTGACAGAGCTGGGAAAGCAGAGAAGCCAGGACTGAAGGGCTGTTGCTTTCTCTTCTGTTATTATTATATTCATGAATGTGGTTATTTATGCTTTTCAACATAGTGTATATGTGAATAATCTGAATTTCTGGGATCAGGTAATCATCTTTTGTTATAATCAACAGGGCAGATATTCTATATAGAACAAGCAAGAAAATCCACAACAGAGAGACACTAAATAGAGAGTCTGATTTTCTGAGTCCTAGAATGGAGCTCTCTTCCCTAGAGCCCTGTGTGCTCTTTAATGCTGAAGTACTGGACGCCTGCTAGGAGCAGCTCCAACAGGGACAGAGATGGTGACTCAGAGAATGAAGCACAGACACAATTGGGGTGTGGGGGTCCTGAAGGCTCAGAGGACAGGATGGTCAGTCACCATGGTAAACCAGGCACCTGGGGAATCAAGGAAAATCAACTCAAATCTAAGACCCCATGAGGCCCTGGCAATTGCACAACTGTCCCACCCAGCTGGTATGGGCAGGTCCCAGCCCTGGGACAGCAGACACAGGCCTCAGAGTGCAGCAGTCTGCCCTTCAATCTTGAGTGCTCAGGAGTTTGCTGCTCTGCTGGCAGAAGGAAACACACTCCAATGTCTTCCAAAGGATAATGAGTAAGACTGTTTAAGTAGAGTTCACTTACTTCCTTGAGCTATTTTAGGGTCACATTATGTGGAAGACAGATCATTTCCAGCTGCCTCTGCACCTGTCCCCAGATCTTTTACCAGCATAAGAGCAATGGTCTAACAGGCCTGTCCTGACATAGAAACAGGAGGCTCATCCATATGCTTGCCAGGCATCTGCTCATTTTCTCATATGTACACTGCAATATCTTCTTGGGCAATTTAAACTTCACTGGAAAAATCCTACCTATGTCTATTATCTTGCCTCTGAGTGGGCATCTCTGGGATGTTAGCACAGAAGGGGTTAGGGGTAAACAGGCTTAACCCAGAAGAGAAAGCAAAGAACCTGGACCCAGGGGTCAGGGGTGGGGCTCTGCTGCTTATCTGAAGTCAACCTGGTAGAAAACAGCAGTGGCAACTCCAACAAAGGGAACGTGGGGCCAGCACTTGGAACAAAGTGGAACAAAATATGCTCAGGAAATGTTTCAGAGCACAAAAGAGTTATGTTAGATGAGCTCCAAGAAAACCTTTTGAACTCTGGCTCAGTGACGAGATCCTTGCAAAAGAAAGAAATTTGATGAATCTTGTACACAAATCAGAGATGGGAATGAAAGCAAAATACAAGCTTATCAGCAACCTCCACCCCAACCACAAAATCAGGGATGTGACTGCATCCAAAAGGTGACTGAGATAAGAATGGGTCTGAGGAAGGCTAACCATTTCCAGAAAGGGTAGTCTCAGAAGACAGCCCCTGCCTGTCTCGCTAGACTCCAACCTCAGGTCATAACCCAAATTAGAGAGCCTGAGGTTTTTCAAGAGGGGCACTATAAATCCAAATCCAGAGGGGGATGGAGATGAGAATGGAGATAACATGTGCTGACTGCATATTACGCTAGGAGCTTTATGTCTATCATTTCATTTTAGCCTCATAACAATTCTAATGAGGTAAGTAATGTTCCCATTTTATAGCAAATAAAACTGATGTTCTTAAAAATTAAGTAACAAGTCTAAGGTC
This sequence comes from Ceratotherium simum simum, assembly GCF_057802395.1. NCBI lineage: Eukaryota > Metazoa > Chordata > Mammalia > Perissodactyla > Rhinocerotidae > Ceratotherium > Ceratotherium simum. Next base: position 39,058,290 of record NC_141927.1, on the reverse strand, counting down.
ACACTGCCAATGAGTGAAGGAGCTGGTATTTGACCTGGGAGTGTGAATTATACGTGGACATCTGTTTTTTTTAAAAAAATAGGTCCTTACTTATTTTAATTTCCTTTGGGATTTATTTCATTCATTTGACAAATACAGTAGTCCCTCAGTATCTGCAGGGGATTGGTTTCAGGATACCCCCGCCCCCCAGGAGTATTCAAGGATGCTCAAGTCCCTTACATAAAATGGCGTAGTATTTGCATATAACCTATGCACATCCTCCTGTATACTTTAAGTCATCTCTTGATTACTTATAATATCTATGTAATAAATGTAAATGCTATGTAAATAGTTGTTATACTGTATTGTTTAGAGAACAACAACAAGAAAAAAAGTCTGTACGTGTTCAGTACAGATGCAACCATCGTAGGCCTTTCGATCTGTGGCTGGTTGAATCTACGAATGCAGAATCCCCAGATACGGAGGGCCAACTGTCTTTATAAAGAAACTGCTATGTAAGGTACTACTGTTCCAGATGCTGGTGACACAGCAGTGACTAAAGACTCTGCCTTCAAGAATTCAATTCTAGTGTACTAGTACTTCAAAGCCTCATTGTTTCCAATTTGGGAAGAAAAGATAGGGAATCAGTGACCTAAAGAATTTTAATAGTCATCCACCTATAGGAGAGCCGAATGACACAAGCACTTGGGGGTTTGCCTGTCTTCATCATTCTGACTTACATAACTTAAACACACACACACACACAACTTGCATAGGTCATTAGATAATACGAAAGCTACCATACAAGTCAAAGGTAAGCGGATACAAAACGTTCCCAGACAAAAGAACATGCAACCAGTACAGGCTCTATTAATATCACTTGAGAATCACTTGAGGAAGTAAAAAGTTATATGAGGAAGTACACAGTTATGTGTACTTGAGCTGATCATTTAAAGACTTTCTTCATAACTATTTGCTAAACACACAAATAATCTAGTGAGTGAAAGAAAATATTTCAAAGAATAACATTTAAAAAAAAATACTTAAAGCTCTAACCAAAGAGAAACAAAGTAAAAGCTGCCCATGAAGAGCAAAAGAATACTCCCCAACCTACGAACCTGCCTTCAACTCACTCAACAGAGAATAAATTAATGATTTGGCCACTGGGGTAAAAGACACAATCAGGTAAATGCCTAAGCAAAGCGTGGATGGGCAAGCCGTGTGGAAGGTGTCAAGAAAACAGGTGGGATTCCTAACCTCTGGATGAGACAGAGAGGCCCCTCCAGTAGACCCAGGTGGGCCAATGCATGAAGGTATCAGTCTGGCCAGTGGTGGACACCCACACAAGTCAGATAAAAACTGGTGCAATGTTACCATGTTGTACACCTTAAACTTATATATGTTTTATGTCAATTATATCTCAAAAAAACTGGGGACAAAACCCAATGCCAACTTGCTGTGAGCCCCACCCAAAGGACAAAGACAGAGGATATCGAGGGAGATGGAATTTTCTGTGTCAGGCCGTTTGGAGCCTAACCTTATACATGTCACTGCCAGACTTTCCCCCTTCACTTCCTTCTCGCCCGCCCTCTAACAGAAGCGGCACAGAGTAAGGAAGAGGTGGACCCACACCAGCAAGGCCAAGTGTTGTGGAGACTGGAGGCCCCCCCATCCTTCCAGGCCAAACATTAGAGAACACAGCTTTACAAATGTGGCAAAATGGTAACACAACCAGTGATTCCAGGGGAAGGGTTATGTGGGTTTCACTGTACTACTCTTCAACTTTTCTATGTTTGATGTTTTTCTGAAAAAAAAGTTTGAGCAAACAAAAAGGGAAAAAAAATACAGCTTCAAAGAGGTTGTGGTGGGAGAAGGATGAAAATGGTATCATTCCAAATCTGGGGGCAAATTACTCAGTGATAAACTCTCGATAACTCTAAACTTTAGATCTCAAACTAACAACTTGTACCAACAACCTTGGAGATTAAAAAAAAAAAAAAAAAGGAGGCCCAGGGCAGCCCCTCTCTTACTTCTGATGTCTGTTCCCGTAGGCAGGAGCCATGTGCTGACTTGTGGAGTTCCCCCTCTGTGTTCCCTCCATAAGCGGGCACCAGGGTCTAAGAGATTGCACCTGACCCCTGCAGGCTGAGGTCACTCTTCTCCCTGAAGCCAGCCTGGCCTTCTCAGAGAGTGCCACAGATACCCTCATCTGGGGACACTAAGAGTACAAAGGATTAAACCAGGGCAGTTTTTCCTACGCCTGTGGTTGGCAAAAGAACTGCGAATATGGGCCGGCCCCGTGGCTTAGCGGTTAAGTGCTCGCGCTCTGATGCTGGTGGCCCGGGTTCGGATCCCAGGCGTGCACTGACACACTGCTTCTCCAGCCATGCTGAGGCCGCGTCCCACATACAGCAACTAGAAGGATGTGCAGCTATGACATACAACTATCTACTGGGGCTTTGGGGGAAAAAAATAAATAAATAAAAATTATAAAAAAAAAAAAAAAAAAAAAGAACTGTGAATGTGCAAGTGGAAAAACTCGTTGCCAAGGGATGAAACTCATTCAAATAACAACCTAGTCCATCGCTGGCCATTCCAGGAAAGTAGGGAGTGGAGTTTTTTAATGGGAAAGGAAATCTGTTATTCTATATACACCATAATTCACTTCATGACTTAGTCCGGAAGGAAGGGAAATCTATTTGAGTTCAGTGTCTGCCTGACTAGCCCCTTGTTGACCTCCCCACTGCACATCTGTCCCCTACCAACCCCGCCCTGTGTAAAGACCAGAGGACCGAAATATCTCCCCTCTGTGCTCCGCAAGGACTCACAAGGGTACCACACACTCTCCCTGGAGGGCACGGCCTGACTTCCAGGGCTGGGATTTACCAATGTCACTCAGCAACGTGAGGATGGCTCCTTCCCGCAGGCCACAGCAGTTCTCAAACTGGTTCAGGTACTGTCAAGAAGGTGAAAAGAAGCATCAGAGTGAGTGGTCCCCAACCACCAGTAATTCCACAAGTGTCTCTCACCAGCGGAAGTCATCTGAGTGCTAACCCCGGCCCTGGGCTTTGGGGACCTGGGCTGACAGGCAGCCGGGGCAGCAGGACTGGCAGGACTTGGCCTGAGGAGGAGAAGGAGGAAGCAGTACCGAGAACTCCCGGAAGCGCCCACGCACTCACAGCGCTGGTTGGGCTGAGAGGTCTGAGTCACCTTGAAAATGGGATTTTCAAGTCTCACCTGTGCTGTAGTCCTGTGGGAGACAGCCAGAGTCAAAGCCCAGCCACCAGTGGTCCACTGTCCTGAGAGTCCCGCAGAGGGCAGGGCCTACTGAAAACCACCCTCAGACCACTTCCCCGATGGCGCCTCGCCAGTGGGGTGGTGATAACAGTAGGGATGTTTCATGAGCCCTCACCGCCTGCCTGGTCCCAGGCTAACCTCTGCATGGATTAGCTCAGTGAGGCTTCACCTGCACTGTCTCACTTCATCCTCCCACTGCCACTGAGGTAAGTACTGTGGGCATTTCTCCTTCATCAGTGAGGAACCTGAGACTGAGGGGTTCAGCGATGTGTCTGCTCGCCCAGCCATCCCGGGGCACAGCTGGAACATGAACCATGTCCACCTGAGGCTCGAGCCCAAGCACTTAACCTCTTTGCCCTCCTGGCCTTCCCAGCTTATTGAGGGGTTCAATATGCTGCTGGAAGTTGGCCTCGAATGAAGACAACAGAGAAAAGAACTTCCCAACTGAGGCTCACTCATCAACTAACATCCATATCCACGAACATCCCAGAGCCTGTTTCCTGAGCCAGGCCCACAGACTTCACTCTTTCAGTCAGTTCTGGCTTTTACATTTGCCCCCGTGCTGGCCACGCTTGTCTCTCCAAGCCCAGGGGTGTCAATTTTGCGCTTTTAGAGGAGGGAAAGACAGGTGACCTCACTTGGAGAACAGAGATGCCAGGGTTCTGGGCAGCACGGACAGAGGCCCCCGAGGGCGCACTGGCTTCCCGCCTCACAGCTCACCTGGCACCCCACGCCAGGTCAATCATGCTCACTTGTTTCTTCTTCTTCCTTGGCTGACTGGCCCTTTGCTGCCTACAGGATCAAGTCTACAGTTCCCTGCCCGGCTTCAGAGCCGTCTGTAATCTGGTGCCATCCCACCCACCACCCACGCTGCCCTCTAAGGACCATCTGTCTACTCAACTACAATAACATGGCTTTATCTCCTTAAATGACTGCTGTTAGTAATGGAGGTTTGTCAAAGGTTAGGAAAATAAAGAGGAACGTCAAAGCGTTGTCAGGTTCCCCATTTCTCATCAGTTATCAGTCCCCTGCTTGTGGGGCATGCCAATGACTGTGTTCACATCCTGCCGTGACACTCCCAGGTCGTGCCCACCTCCCATGGCGGGAGAAAGCCACTCGGGCAGACTGACCCTCATGGAAAGTTTCCTTTTGAAAAAGAAGGCGGAAGGGGCCAGAAGAATAATAATAGCACATGATGGCTGGTCCAGGAAACTGCCACGTAACGATAGAAGAGATGTCTGGGTATCTTGCACCCCCTCCCCAAAATTGTGGACCTTCTTCTAGAGTGAAGAGCTGAGGGAGACGTGTACTAATAGAGCAACCTCTTTTTCAATACAAAAACAATTCCTTTGTCCAGAGCTTTTATTTTTCCTCACACAATATGGCATTATTCAGTTTCACAGATGGAGAAGTAGCCTGCAATTGGGTTCATACGGCTGTGACCCAAGCTCAGCCACCAGAGCTGTGTGAGGCCTGGTAATTCACCTAACCTCTTTGGGCCATGACATCCATCCTTCACACGGGAATCATATCTGTTTTACCAATGTCACAGGGTTGTTGAAAATTGAACGAGGCAATGTGTGAAAGCAGGTTGCGTGACACTGTTTTAGAGAACACTGGGGAGGTGGACACACACACTTGTCCCTGAGACTCGAGAGGGCTGCCATCACCCACTCTGCAGTGTACGTTCTAGTCAAGAGAAGTTAATGTGGTCACAAGGAGGAAAGCAAAGCCCAGAAGGTGAGTCAGTGGTGGCTCTGGAACCCCAGCCCAGTCTCCTGCTTACTAAGCCAGCTCCCTTCCTGTTCCACTCTGTGCCTGTGTGCAATGCTGCCACATCCGTGGGAGAAAACCCCTCCTAACAAGGAGAGCGGTGACGCTGACACTGAAAGACTGAAGTGGCCCTGACATGCCGGGGGAAGAAAAGTTTGTTTTGGAGCTCGTCCAGTCTTTCCTCATACTCAAGACCTGGTGACTTTTCCTTGTCATTTCAGTAATCACTGTGCAGAATGTGATTCTTCCTGACTTTCTTGTAAGGGTTTCTGATTCAGTCTCTTGATTCACACTCCGCAAACACCACCCCACACTGGGCAGGGACGAGGGGATTTGCAAAGGGAAAGCAATCCCACTGAGGTCACTGGGGCTCCCTGAGCTTCCTGATGATGAAAGTGGTAAAAGGTCTTCCCGCTGCTCCCTGCCCACAGGCTGTGCGCCCCGCCACCCGGGAAGCCTCACCTTTCGGAGATCTCCTCCTTGGCAGTACTCCATGGCCAGCAGGGGCAAGTCATTGGGAGCCAAGTTCTGCATCCCCTCGGGGACATCCCGGGCAGCCACCACATTGGGGTGGTTCAGCCTACAAAGGAGGAGAAACCAATGAGGGAAGAACCTGAGCTTTGGCTCAAACCCATTCCTCCCTCTGCCCATGTCTCAGCGAAGCTCGCCCTACAACAAAGGCCTGGACCAGCAAAGGGCCCTCAGGAGTAAGTAGAGGAAGACAGAAATCAGGAACTGGCGACTCACCTCCGTGCCCAGTCAGTTAGCATCCACGCAGCTCTACTTTCAGCACCATGACCCCAAGGACTCTGTGAGTGCATCCTGTGTAACTTAACTTTCCTCAGAGTGCCCCATACCAAGTCCTCACTGTACTTCAAAACTGCTTTGTAAAGCAGAGAAAGTAGAGGGACTTCCAATCTCACGCCATTCAAGTGGGAGTGGGGGTGGGGATGGGTGTGTGTGTGTGTGTGTGTGTGTGTGTGAACACAGTGACGCCTCCCCTTTTTAAAAGGTTCGCAGAGGGAGCACCTGTTTGAGGTCTTCCAAGCTGACTATGTTGCTAGTTTACCTAAACGCCTTATGAGCTGGGAGGACAGCATCCAGTGAGTGGACTGACAGACCCTGTCTCCACACTGGAGGAAGAAATATCAGGAATAGTTCGCAGCAGTGGAGAGTCACATACCACCTTGGAATGGGAAGTATAGGGGAAAAAAGGATTTTTGCTGACACAGGAAAATTCAATGTGATAGCTATTTTAAAATGATTTATTATAACAAATAAAACTGACCAAGAGCCCTCGACAAGGCCAATGGTTGGACACTAACTGCCACTCGTCTAGACGTCATCTACCTGGTCAGACTGGCCGGCATCCTGATTGAGGGACTGAGATTTATGACTCTCTTTTCCAGACGCAGCAGGTGGGGCTGTTGCTCCGGATCCCGAAGCTCAGCTGGCTTCATTTCAACATCCCACGGCCCCTTGGCCCCTGCAGTCCCTTCAGCAACCCCAGCGGCAGCGGCTCAGTGCATCAGGCCCTCACCTTCTCATGATCTGGATCTCCAGGCACCACCGCTCTCGATTTCGGGGACTGAGCTCCTGCCGGCACTGCTTGATGGCGATCTGCTCCCCCGTTTCCTACAGAAAAAGCACACGTGGGGAGGATGAGCAGAACCAACAACCAAACACACAGAGAAAGCCATAGGTCAAATCCAAAATTGTCTCCCTGGGGTCCAAAGCATGGATTGCAATTACCTCCACGCTCCCAAGGCCGACATATGTATCCACTGATAGATGTCCCCAAGTCACCTGCCAGCCCAGCAGGTAGGTCTCCACCATCCCCACCTCTCACTCTACCCTTCTGCCTCCTTATTTCTATCCATCCAGAGTGTACATCAAGACCTTGCTCAGTTCCCACCTCCTCCACAAAACCTCTGCTGCCCATTCCTGCCCAAGAGATTTCTCATTCCTCCAAACCCTGACTGCTGTCACACTAGGTTGAACCACGTGACATTGCCGATACTGACCATTCTGACCTACACAAATGGCACTTCCATATGGTTCAACCTAATAGTCAATGCCACATTGTCTTCATGCTTCATGTTTCTCTCTCTGGACAGAAAGAATGCAAGCCTAGTATAGTAGATGGAACACAGGTTGACTGAGATTCCAACTCGGCCATTTATTAGACCTTGGGCAGACCCCTTGGTCTGACTCAGTTTCCTCATCTGTAATATGGGAATACTGATGCCCAGCTTTCAGGGCTGTCAGGAAGCTGACCCCTAGCCATGTCCAGCCCTTGGCAGGCGTTCAACAGCACTCCTGGGGGCAGACCCATGTCACGAAAGTACTCCTGGCACTTAAAATCCTCCTAAGCTTAGCTCCAACCTGCCCCTCCAGCCACCTCCCAGGACTCCACCCCAGGTGCCTGACCTGGCAGCTAGATTAGACCACCGGCCCAGCCCTGTGCTTTTCCAGTCTGTGCTCGTGCTGTGTAGTGCACTGGCACTACAGGCTTCCACCGCCGGGGCTCTTGCTCTTCTCTCCAAACAGGTAAGTCCTTCTTTGCACATTTTTCTCATTTTCTGCAGGGTCATAGGGATATTTTCTCTTTTCTTTGTTAAGTTATAGGCTTGTCCATCCTCATGCACTTTAACCTCTACTCCAGTAACTAGCACAATGCCCTCAAATGAGGTTTCATGAAGGGAAGAGAAGGCAATCAATAAAATTTTTGTGAATAATTGGATGACTGACTGGGTCCTGAGGATCAACTCTTCCCTTTTCCTTGGTGCTCTAGGCAGCATCAAAGAGCCCTGGGGGACAGACCAAAAGGGGAGGCCCTGAGGCTGCAGCGTTGGTGACAGCAGGGACAGCAGCTCTGGCCTCGGGTGTTCTGGCCACCACAAGGGGGTCACCACTATGCCGCTGCCACCTCCTCGGGCCCATGGGGGCCTCCGGGACAACTGAGGGACAGCAGCTGCCCCTGGCCATGGCTGTGGTGGCAGCCTGGGAGCTGGTCTGCCATCAGTGAGCAAGCTGCCTATCTCAACATCCTGTGTTCTCTGTGCACCTGCAGCAAGAACCTCCCCAACAGCCCCCGCTCAACATGCACCCAGGGAGGGGCTGTGCCCTGCCGGCTGGTACGGTCATCCAGTAAGAAAAGACTTCAGAACAGCACCAGAACTCTACTGTCATCCAACGGAACGACGTCCTAGAGGCCCTGTCAGACTGTTTTCTCGGTTCATGAAAATGCACACTGAAAAGAATCATAAGTTTTGTAAGTGTAGCAATTCCTATGGAACAGAACGGGACTTAAAAAAGACAGGGAGGATTGTGGCAAGACCTCCCAGAGTGCACGTGGCTGTTCTGGCGGCAGCAGAACTGCGTGGCTGCCACACATTTGCCAAACTAGCCATGATCCCTGCAGGAACAAGGACCCACCCAGTAAGAAAAGGAAAAATGGAAGTCTCCTAACACTAGCAGAAGTTGTTTAATAAGACTACTGAACACTGATCAACAAACCAATCCCTAAAACTGACTTTCAACTATAACCTTCAGAAATAAGGTGGAAGCATCTTCTGACCCTTACAGCTCCAATGCCAGAACACAGTTACTTACAACATCTCTCAGACACTCTCACAAGTTGCTTCTCTCAAATCCCAATATTGCTGTGGGCAAGCTCTCCATCATATAGTTACCTCACACACCTTTTTTCTTTTTTTAACAGCTCTATTAAGATATAATTCACATACCATACAACTTATTCATTTAAAGTACATAATTCAATGGTTTTGGGTATATGCATAGTGCAAGCAAAACCACAATCAATTTTAGAACACGTTCATCATCCCCGAAAGAAAGCCCATACCCCTTAGCAGTCACTCCGCATTTCCCCCAACCTCTTCAGCACTAGGCAACTACCAATCTACTGTCTGTCTCTACAGATTTACCTGTTCTGGACATTTCATATAAATGGAATCATACAATATGTAGTCTTTTGTGATGGCTTCTTTCACACAGTATAATGTCTCCACAGCTCACTCATGCTGTAGCCACATGCCTCCTTTCGTGACAACACTCTTGGTGCAGCCCGTGGTAGTAGTAGGGGTTGATAACCAGGTTCTGTGGTAAGTATCCTTCACCTACTTTGCTATTAGAACCCTATCTTTGGCCTAGATTCTGAGACACTCTCTGAAGAAAAGCTGATCTCTTTCAAAAACTGTAAATCCTGTTACTATTGAACCATTTAGTACAGTTGTACCAGTGACCTTGGGTAGAAGTCCATCTAACACATTTCAAGAGTTAGAGAACGTGTCAAAAGAATACCACTGTTCTTCAATTAATGTACAAGGAGACTATGTTACATCTCACAAAACCCTCTACATCATGAACTTCCCAATTCCTCTGTCTGTTCTCAAACTGATTTGAATTTGGTTTCAAGTTTCACTTCCCATTAGCGTTCAGACTCAAACATTTTTGCCCAGTGTTATGGTAACTTCACCAATAGCGGCTCCAATGTGCCCTTATAGATGTTTTGTTTCCAGTTAGGTGGGATCTCCACAGAAACTCAGACTGTGGAATGCAGAACTCTACAAATGAGAGAAGACTGATGGGCCACGCTGTAAAATGAGGTAACACTGTTGACAGCATACACTCAGCATGCAGTGTTTTGATGGACAGTGTCATAAGCAACAGTTTAGTAGAGGATATTGCAACTCATGGTTTGTTACCTCAGAATGACTCTGAGAGTTTAAACCAAGATATTTAAAAATCTGCACCTATTTTAACTTCAATACACAGGATAGTGTGTTAGTTTTCTATTGCTGCTATAACAAATTGCCACAAACTTAGTGGCTTAAAACAACACAAATTTATTTCCTTACAGTTCTGGAGACCAGAAGTCTGCCACAGGTCTCACTGGGCTAAAATCAAGATATCGGCAGGGCTGTGTTCCTTCCTGAGGCTCTAAGAGAGAATACGCTTCCTCGCCCTTTTCCAGCTTTTTAGAGGCTGCCCGAATTCCTTGGCTCATGGCCCCTTCCACCATCCTCAAAGGCAGCAATGACAGTTGAGTCTTTGTCACATTGTATCCCTCTGACATTGATTCTCCTGCCTCCCTCTTCCACCTTTTTTTTTTGTGAGGAAGACCAGCCTTGAGCTAACATTCGAAGCCAATCCTCCTCTTTTTAGCTGAAGAAGACTGGCCCTGGGCTAACATCTGTGCCCATCTTCCTCTACTTTATATGGGACGCCGCCACAGCATGGCTTAACAAGCAGTGCATTGGTGCGTGCCCGGGATCTGAACCGGCGAACCCCGGGCCGCTACAGTGGAGCGCGCGCACTTAACCGCTTGCGTCACCGGACCAGCCCCCCTCTTCCACTTTTAAGGACCCTTGTGATTACACTGGGCCCACCCAGAAAATCCAGGATAATCATCCCATCTAAGGTCAGCTGATTAGCAACCTTAATTTCATCTACAACCTTAATTCCCCTTTGCCATGTAACCTAACATATTCACAGGTTCAGAGGATTAGGATATAGACATCTTCAGGAGTTCCCATTACTGTGCCCACCACAAACAGTATGCTTCCTTCCTAAAATGACAGATAAATCAAACTCAAAAGGTAGATTTACTAAGTGACTTAGAAAATATTTTAGGTCTGCCTATACACTGGATAATGGTGGACAATCGTAGTCTTTTGCTCAAAACAAACATTGGACCTAACACATATCTGTCACGTGGCCCAACCCAGAATCCAGGAATAAATTTTGATATTGAAGATTAAAGACTGAAGATTTGATATTGGCTTCAGTATCCAAACTCAGACTAAAGAGGGAGCTTAGCAATAGCAGCACTGAACATGTCGTGGAATAACTGGGCAGAGACCAAAGCTGACTTTCTATTTGTGGAGAACTCAGCTCAGTCCTACGGTTGCAGGGGAAATCCTAACTTCCTAGGCCTGGAAATGTCTTACAGATACAGACACACAAACTTTCTTACACAGTGGCCCTCTAGGAAGTATTCTAAAACATGCCAGTTTTTCCACGAGTAATGTTTCATTTGAAAAAGAAACCCAAACAATGACTTTCTATTGCTAAAAACATACCTGCTCTAGAAAGCAAAATTCAATTAAACAGTACAGAAACAGACAACGAATATGGTTTTGAAACCCTGGGGAGTTTGTTCTTCACCAGCAATGAAACTCAAAGAGCAGTGGATGCCTTTCTTTATTTGGCCTGGTACCTCCTAGAGTCTCAGCTCAGTTCTGTGGAAACCTACACTTGGCCAGAACTATCTCAATATCCAAGTTCTAGTAAGTGGACTCCTTTTGTGGGACAAAACTTAAAATTGGTTTGTATTTTGAGAAAATGGAGAAAGGGGCCAACAGTATCATCTACATTGAATGCAGTTGATTATGAAGGTCCTTAGAGTCTCTGCTGTTCTTTGCCTTTTGTAGGCAAAAACACAAAACCTGTGTATAAATGTGAGTGTATTATAAAGTGTAGAGGGGGGTGGGAGACACATCTTCAGACTTCTAAGAGCTACCAACAGGTGCTACAGCAGAAGTGAGCTGGAAGGCCAGTCTATGAAGAAGCTGGCCCAGATTCCCAAAGTCAGCCTTCTTTTAACTACTAAGGGAAACTCACAGGAAGGCAAGAGGTACATTCAAAGCCTTAGCTCAGAAAGCCGGCTCTTGTTATCATGGCAACCACCCACCAGGCCCTTGTGGTATAAGGGGGCAACTGATAATAACCTCCTCCTTCCTTCTCAGGCCCTGCCCTCCAAGATGAATGTTTCAGAAAGGAGTGGCAAAGCTGGGCCCAAAGAGATCCTAGGGACAGAACCCAGGCCTGAGAGTCAAAAGATCCAGGGTCTGGCTGTAGCTTTGCCCCTGACTCAACAGCATTGACCAGTCTATGCTGAGAGGGCTCTGACCTCAAGGCACTCCCTCAACAGACACACTCAACGGACACAGTGGCCTCCAAACTCACCCACAGGGGCTCAGGGGCGAAGTAGGTCCCAGTGTAACTCCCTCATCCTTCACTTGGTAAATGTGTGACACTGGGCCCATTCCTTAGCTTCTGGGTCATTAGCCATAAGATGGAGATGACTCTACCCCTCCCAGTGCTGTCAGTTTAAACGAGATGGAGTGTCTGATACAGAGTGAGCCTTGAGTAAATTACAGTAGTATCATTTCCTTTCTCTGGCTCTAGGTAGATGCTGCTCTATACATTTGAATTGCCTTCTCTTCTCCTGACTACCTACAGTCTTCCTGCTTTCAAGATTCTGATTAAGTTCCATTCCCTCAAGAAGCCTTCTACCACCTCTGAGCATTCAGGAGACAATATGGATAGAGCACCCAGCACAAGCGGCACAGGACACTCTTGATAAATAGTAGCCATCATTATGGCCACACAATTTAGTGCTTATATTTAGACTTATTTGATATGTTCCTAAGTCTCCCTTTTACCTCCTTGATTAGAGCACAGGCACATTAAGGACACATCATCTCTTCTTCCCTGATGGATCCCTGATGGAGCTTAGGCCAGCACTCAATAAATTCTCAGTGAACTGACTGACTAAAGTCTTTAAGACTTCAAAACACACAGATAAGCTGAAGTGAACTTATTCCTGTCCAGTGAGGGCACAAGTAAAGTCAGTACTACTTCCTAGAAGGGATAATTAACAATATCTTACCTTTTCCATCTTTGTAACAGCCAGTGCTTACATCACCTCATTTCATCCTCACACGTATCCTTTAGGATCCAAGGCAGCACTTTCCAGCCTCTTTCACATCAAAGTGCACAGAGAATATGATATTTGCAAGGCACCTGGGATGCTTCCAGATGCTTCCAGAGAGCAGCCGCCCCATGTCCAGCCCAGGCATGCTTAGAACCAAGGGGATCAATATCTTAGCATCCTCCAAATCCACGTGGCAGGTTGTGGCCCAAAGCCACGAAGCTGGCAATAACAGCCAGAATTTGAACCCAGGTCCGTGTGATTGAGAGCTATGTGTTTTTCCCCATTAGTCCCAAAAGGTGCTGCAGGCTGAGGTCACTCAGGTCATCTCCTTTTCTTCTTCCTTTGTATTTAACAAAGATCTTATTGAAAATACCAACCTATCTAGACTCGACTGATCCTTGGGCTGAAGATTTAAGGGAGTGCCAACATAGCAAGGATGGTCAAGGCCCATGCTTGCTAAGAGAACCAAAAAACTCAGGAAACGGGTGGGTCATTTGTTACCCTGCCCTTCTTCACTGGGAAATATTTATTTTGGAGTTCTTGTTTAACAAGGAAGACTTATATATTTGTCCTCCAAAGGAAAGTTTTCCCCTTAGTGCTTCGAAATAGTTTAGACAGATTGTGGAGTCCTGAGAATGTTCTAAGGGCAACCCTAACCTTGGATTCCACACAATGGAGAAGTCACAAGCCACAGTGGAGAAAGCGTGAGGTTGAGGTTGGGATGCGGATAGATGTAGGTTCAGATTCCAGCTCCCTCACTTACTAGCTTAGCATCTTGGGGTTAACCTCTCTGAGCTTCAGTTTCTTCAGCTATAAAATGGGAGTAAAGACATTACTTCCTTTTAGGGTCAGTGTGCTGACCACCCCATCCCAGCTGCCTTCTTCAGAGGCTTTGAACAGAGGGGTATCCATCAGAGGACACACTGCTCATGTTCTGATCCTGAACGTCAATTAAAGAACCTCCCCTAAGCACCCCAAGCAGCCCTAGGGATTTCTCCAACAGAGGAACACCCCAAGAGGATGCTGGAGAGCTGGCGTGCACTCGGCATCTGTGAGCACTCGACTCCTGCCTCTCCCTCAGCCCCTCCACTTTCTGTTCCACCACTAAGGCCTATCAGTTTTACCCCTAAAACAGCTCTTACATCTGCCCACTCTCTCCATCCCCACCACCATCAGCCTGTCCAATCTCTCACCTGGACTACCCCAAAAGCCTCATAATCGGTCTCCTCTCATGACAGGGCAGTCGTGGTGTCCTAGTACCAGCCTCTGAAAGCTGACTTAAATATTCAGGAATTCGGTGAGAACTGGTTGTGAAACTGTCAGTGGCTTGAAATGAGCCATGATGGGAGTAGTTACCTGTGGAAACTGGTAAACACTACCCAACGGCGTTTTTTCCGAGAGCTGATTTCCCAGCACACCACTGCCTGGGCCCCTTCCAATCAGTCCCCACAGTCAGAGTGGACCTCCCTTCAACAGCTTCCCGTTGCTCTTTGGATAAAAACAAAAACTCCTCAGCAGGGTCTGACTCTCGCCTTCTACACTCCCACCTCCCTTGCACCCGGCTCCCCCTGGCCTTTCATCCCCCCACACAGGGGCTCTGAACAGGCTGCCCCTCCGCCTGGAACTCTCTTCCCACCTTCTCTGCACGGCTAACTTCTACCAACCCCTCAGGTCTCTGCTCAAGAGCCACCTCCTTGGGGAAGCCTTCCCTGACCCCCGACTGATGCTGCCCCCGGTATAGGGTCTCACTGCACTGGGCCCCTCTCTCATGTCCCACTCAGCATGGTTGGGAGTCTACAGGTGTAATTACTGATTAATGGCTTTTTCGTTTCCAAAAAGGTCTTTATCAAAATCATTTTGATAAATGATTTTGTGCACCTAACACATGTATCACATAAAGATAGTTGCTATGGGAAAATTGAAAGAAACCCCAAGCCAGACAGCCCTGGCTGACCAGGAACTTAGAGCCTTGACAAGATACACTCCTACACACACACAAAAAGGCAGTACATGAGGCACGGCAAACGAGGGGAGCTGAAGGAATTCAATGGAAGACTAATGCCCACGGAATGAAGGAGTCCATGACGGGTTTACAGAGGAGGTGGTCTACAGCTGCTCCTGGAGGAACGGGCAGAATTTATATAAAGCTGTTCAGGAGACAGAGGCTTGTCCCAGAGAGGGCTCAACCGACCAACCTGTTGGGAGCCAACAAGGGAAGGTAATGCTAGAAAGACAGGGTGATGGGCCGGCCCCGTGGCTTGGCGGTTAAGTGCACGCGCTCCGCTGCTGGCGGCCCGGGTTCGGATCCTGGGCGCGCACCGACGCACTGCTTCTCCGGCCATGCTGAGGCCGCGTCCCACATACAGCAACTAGAAGGCTGTGCAACTATGACATACAACTATCTACTGGGGCTTTGGGGGAAAAAATAAATAAATAAAATTAAAAAAAAAAAAGAAAGACAGGGTGAGGCCAGGCTGTGGAGGGGCCTCAAGTGGCAGAATGAGGAATTTGGCGTTTGGCTTTTTAAAAATAAAGAACAAATGAAAGTTTTTGAATAGAGGAAGGAACTTGAAAGTAGTAATTTAGAAGACTAATACATACATACACACACACACTCTCTCTCTCTCTCTCTCTCAGGCTCATATCTATAAAGCCAGAAACACATTTCATCTGACAACAGCTTTCCAAGCCCAGAGAGCAAATGGAGGTCATTTTGAGTTAAAGATGACAGATATGTGGCGCATTCGGACAGAACTCTTTTCAAAGGAAACCGAGACGTCTCTAGTGCGGCTGCAGCAAGATATCTGCTATAGTCAAGACTCTAAAAACCCTGGCCTATTCAGAAACAGTCCAGCCCAGGTATATGTAGGGCTGTAGAATGATCTGGCTGCTCTGTTAAAATGCTAGGCTCCCAACTATACTCTGACTAGAACAAATTTGAGCCAGTTTTGTTTCTTAGGCCCCCTCAGCCACGGGGTTTGCTGGAAGCCTAGCTTCCCATTTGGGTGTGAGAATTACCACCTGCAGAACTGTACTCTGCCCTCCAGCTCTGGCTCCCTATTTCTCTAGGGGTCATTCCATCTGCTCAGAGCTGGCAGCACTCAAGGCAGGGCCTAGAATGTCTTCCCACTAAATGATGAAGGTGGATGGATGGCTGACTGGAATGACCCTCAACATGGCTGATCAGTAGCCTCAATGACCCTCCGCGATCGCTGCAGCCAGGCTCCTGGGAAGCAGTGTGTGATCTGCCATCCCTTCAGTCCAAAAGGTGCTCAGCCGCCCTTGGTTAAAAAGCAGGCACCTTCCTTCAAGGACTTCAGCGGGTCTGAAGTTTGGGTCAGGAAGCTACTATTACGTATTTGGTGAGTGAGGGTTCCCCAGAGCAGTGGTCTCCAAATTGGGTGTATGCACCCCAGGGGTTACCCAAGACTGGGATCCAAGAAAATAAAAAGAAATTAAGCTTTTCTGGGCCGGCCCCGTGGCTTGGTGGTTAAGTGCGTGCGCTCCGATGCTGGTGGCCCAGGTTCGGATCCTGGGCGCGCACCGAGGCACCACTTCTCCGTCCATCCTGAGGCCGAGTCCCACATACAGCAACTAGAAGGATGTGCAGCTATGACATACAACTATCTACTGGGGCTTTGGGGGGAAAAAATAAATAAATAAAATCTTAAAAAAAAAAAAAAATTAAGCTTTTCTGATACTAACTGTATGGCACCCTCCTCATATCATTCGTCAGAAGGTCATGTGCCACTTCTGGTACTCGAGGTATCCTGAGGAAAATGGACGTTCCACTGGCAGGGGGTGGACAGGGGCCTATGGGGACATGATGCGGATGACATGTGCCCCACTGAGGTAGAGCTACGGATTGTATTATGCAATTTTAATAAAAGAACACTCATAAAATGGATGAGTGGCTTAAAGAGATTCCTGCAGAGAGTTTCAGTATGTGTAACACCTGCACAAACAGGAATATGGAAGAAGTGACACTTCTAGTGTGAGAAACTCATGTCAGACACATAAGGAGTAAAAACAACGAGGAACTAACCAGATCTAAAGAGAAATTGGTCCAAATAATTCAAAATTATAAAAATTATTTGAAATACAGATTTTCATCCACAATCCTTAACGATAATTCTCACTTTCACGTAGATCAGAATATTTTGTGCTGTGAAGTATTGTAAACAATACTTGGAAGACATTATAATTGGTAAATATTTAAAATATTTTTAAGATTTTATTTATTTATTTTATTTTTTTCCCCCCAAAGCCCCAGTGGATAGTTGTATGTCGTAGCTGCACATCCTTCTAGTTGCTGTATGTGGGACTCGGCCTCAGGATGAACGGAGAAGTGGTGCCTCGATGCGCACCCGGGATCCGAACCCGGGCCACCAGCATCGCAGTGCACGCACTTAACCACCAAGCCACAGGGCCGGCCCTAAAATATTTTTAAAATTAATTTTTAAAACAGTTAAAAAATTTTATTATTCTCATCCTTTAAATTTTTATTTTTGTGTTTTTTGTTTTGTTTTGTTTTTGCTGAGGAAGTTTGGCCCTGAGCTAACATCCGTCGCCAATGCTCCTCTTTTTGCGTGAGGAAGATGCACCCTGAGCTAACATTTGTTGCAAATCTTCCTCTATTTTGTATGTGGGCCGCTGCCACAGCATGGCCACTGACCAGCAGTGTAGGTCCGTGCCTGGGAACCGATCCAGGGCCGCTGAAGTGTAGCATACCAAACTTTATAGCATGTAATAGATTAGTACACAACAGATTAGCACATGATAGTCTAATATTAGGACAGATATATAACTTAAAATATATATAATTGAGGCTGAAAGCTTAAATTTTTTTACTATTTATTTAGGTGGCATAGTCAATAAAGCGCAGAGACCACTAACCCAGAGCCAGCTTAGCAGCCCTGAAGCCCTCTTCCCAGTCTCCCTCTCTCACTCCTTCCCAAGAAGCCCATGGCCAAAGGTGAGCCCCATTGACCCATCCAGCACCACGTGGGGTAGAGGCAGCGAGAGGGGGCCTGTGTTCCCCACCCCCAAACCCTGCCGACCCTGGCCCTTCCCAGCTGCACAGAGCCCCTACCTGATTGTGCCATCGGATGACGTTTCCAAATCCCCCTGTCCCAAGCCGCTCTTTCATTTCCCAGGCCCCACATGTCTGGGTTGGCAGGGAGGGTGACCAGCTCATACTGATGCGGTGCTAACTCTGTAAGCAATTCGGGGTGGGGACAAAAGGTTAAGGTTGAGACAAAATGGAACTCTGGGAGACAGGGACGGGGAAGGTGAGAGAGACCACTGCCCTTCAATGTGAGAGGAGAAGAACCTGAGCTGATTTTCGTTTTGTAAATAAACCAGTTTCTCTGTTTGGGTTTTTGGTTTTGGGAGCAAACTTTTGTCTTGCTCATCGTCCTCCACCCCCACCTCAGCGGCTGTGGAAGCACGGAGGGAGGAAAGCCACCCAAAGGAGATGACGGCCCACAGCCCAGGACCTCGGCGGGGGAGCCCAGCCTGGACTCCAGCCAGCGGCGCGAGTCCCGCGGCACGCCGCCCGAGGTGCAGGGAGAGCCGTGAGCGTCCCCGCGGTCACGTGTCTTCACACAGTCCCAGTGAATCAGGGCTCTCTCCCAAAGCCACCCACCTCGAAGCCGCCCCCTGGAACCACCTGGCCAGGGCTGTCCCGGGCCCCCGACTCCAACCCGACGAGAGGATCGCTTCCACGCCCGGAACCCCACCCCCCCCCGACTTTCAAACTCCACACAAGTTTCTTCAGGAGCCTCAAGTGAGGAGGGAGGTGCGAGCCCGCCGAGGCAGAGGCGACGCGGGGTCTGCAGGTGGCACCAGGGCCGCGCCGCCCGAGGGACTCACCTGTCGGCGGGGCCGCGGGGCGGGGGAGCGGCTGCCCGGGGCGGGGGAGGCAGGGGCTGGGCGGCACCACCGGGGTCTCGGGCACCACCCCGAAGACATTAAAATGCGGGAATCTTAAACCTGCCAGCGGAGCACGACTTCCTCAAACACTTCCTGCTCTGACGTCAAGAGGCACGTGGGCCGGCCGGCCCTTAAAGGGGCCGCGGGGGGAGGGGGGGAAGGTGGGGGGTCAGGCGACGCCCGGTGCCCGC
The DNA here is from genome assembly GCF_057802395.1 of Ceratotherium simum simum. Lineage (NCBI taxonomy): Eukaryota > Metazoa > Chordata > Mammalia > Perissodactyla > Rhinocerotidae > Ceratotherium > Ceratotherium simum. The sequence continues at coordinate 39,039,375 of NC_141927.1, read as the reverse complement.
GCCAGCCGGCCGCGCCCGGCGACCCCCGCCCAGGTGATCCCGGGAGGGTGTGCGGCTTCTAGACAACTCTTGTCGAAGTTGGTCAGGCTGTGCTCCCTGAGATAAAAGAGCAGTCCTAAGCTGAGCCCTAATACGCCCGAGTCCCCTTTAGACAAATGACTTCAACCTGAGCGCTTTCTGGGACAGGGGAGACGGGGATTTCCTCACCCCAGCCCTCCTGGGGTGAACTTGACACCGCTTTCTAGACTTTTAACTCGGTGGAATTTCCCGCGCCCCCGCTGGGATTGATTTAGGGACTATTTACAAGAAGTGTCGTTGGCCTCCTGTCCTCCTGCTGCGCTCCCCTTGTCTGGAGGCTTTTTGGCTCCGTGTCAAGAATGATAAATCAAAGCTGTACTCCTTAGAAGTGACAGCCCCTTCTCCCCCCTTGAAAAAATAAAGAAAAGGGGGGGAAAATCTAGTAGTGTGACACTAAAGCATGCTTTCAGCCCCAGTGATGTAGGGAAATTGTGGGAGAGGCTCTCAGGCCTGAGGTGAATCTTTCCTCTCCCATCTACCTGGCATTGTAATAAAGTTTCTATTGAGTTTCTCAGTTCTATGGCGTTATATTAGCAGACTAAGGAGTTGTGTGTGTGTTAGTATATTTACGCGAGCAGGACAACAAGTATTAAAGGAAACCTGAAGATAAGAGCTCACACGTGTAGAGTGCTTACTGACTGCCAGGCGCTACCTAAACTCTGTACTTAGGTGTCCTCATTCCATCCTCAAGGCAACCCCACAAACTGGACAATACTGCATTATTATTATCCCCATTTTACAGATGAGAAAACTGAAGCATAGAGAGGAAAAGTGTTTATCCCAAAGTCACAGGCTGGTAAGTAGATGATCTGATATTCAAACCCAAGCAGCTGGTTCTTGGGCCCATGCTATTAACGTGTGGTTAAAGCAGCATTCTAAGAAGTTCAGGAGGCAAACTGGATGCTGAATCCAGACTGCTATTGATTACCTCTGAGACTTTAAGGCCAGTTACTTAATCACTCCAAGCGTCTGCTTCTCTCCTCTAAAATGTAGGCAGGATTAGGTTGAATGGCATGAAATTGTCATTTTTTTATAAAGCAAAAACAGTCGAAGTGCCAGCAACAAAGATCAGCAGTTTTCATCTGGTTCAACCTCAGAGCAGCAGGAGGACAGGAGGGCACGCAAGCCAGAGAACAGAGGCGCCAGCGGGGTCGTTGTGCAGGACAGATGAGGTAATGGCTAGAGCCATGCCTGACACAGAGGATGCTCCTGCCTGAACAGAGCCCCGGGCTGAGGCCAACATATGTCAACCCAAATAGATGGGTCCTCCATGCCTGCGGCTACCCTAGGCACTTTGTGCTCCTCGGTATTTCTCGATTTACCCTATTGTCACTGCCGAGTAAGCACACTCAGCCACAAAGCAGGAAGAGAAAGGAAGAAGAGTAAATAGTTGTAAAGCATGTAGAATGGTGCCTGACATACTCTAAGTGCGATGTAAGTGTTTGTTTAATAAATACATCTTACAAATAAAACATTTATTGAGCACCTGTGTGATTTGGGCCCCATGCAGAGTCTATTTCCTGTAGGACATCATGAAAGGTTTCTCTTTAATCCTGTCACCTCTGAAAATCACTGTCCCTGAGAAACTTAGCAAGACATCCACAACCGTTTGCTCTGCACCGCTATAATTTGAGTTCTCACTTGCTCAGCTCAAAATAGTTTGGTTTTCAACTGAACATAAACTTCTCTGATAAGGTCATATATTACTAGATTTTTTTTTTTTTCCATTAGTGATGGCTCAGGAAGGAGCCTCTGGGTTTTATCATGTCCCAAGATATTTATCATCTTAAGCCCCGTTTTCCCCCCAGATAAGACATGTCCACTGCCTACATCTGGTCTCTATCCTGCTCTCGAGATGTGAACAAACTGTTTGCAAAGATTATTTTCAAATGCAGCAGAAAAATATTCCATTTTCTTCCTGCTCTGAGGCTGAGTCTGCTATTTAGCAGTGACTACAGGGTAATCAAGAAATACTGAGCAGCCTAAGTGCCTAGCACAGCCCTGAGCACGGCTGACCCAGGGGAGCCAAGCAATGTAACTCTCGTCAGAGGCGCCTAGAGTCTTCCTGGGGACACAAGGCCCACAGAGAGCCATTATGTAATGAGCAATAAGGACGACTAGGCCATAAAAACAATCGAGTGCTAATTTGTTCTGCTGTGGAGGTGGGACAGTACTAGTGATAAGGACAAAGTTTCTAAGGGGTTTATTTTAAAATAAAATCTTCTTCCCAGGGTAAGACACAGATAACTGAGTAAGCTCAGTCTTTGCGTGTCATCAGTTGAGAAAACTATTCTCTTACCCAATAGCAGCAAGCAAAGCAAAGCAGCACTGAACTCCTCTGAGTGAGGAGAGGGTTGTTATCTGAAAGTCTGGGAGCTGAGTCATAGTGAGAGAAACAGCTTAAAAGATAGGAAGGCAACCAGACCGTTCGGGATCGGGAGGATTTCCCAAGCCCCCCGGCCCCCAGAGAGTCAGCTCTGGTCCAGTGATTTCAGCAACTCTTTCATTATCCTTCCAGTTTTATCTCTGCCCTGCAGAGAGGACTGAGCAAGTCAAGACTTGCTCCTTCAACAAACAAAAATTCTTCCACCAGAAAAGCTGGAAAACTTGTTTAGTTGGAAGACATGAAGAAATCCACCTTCTTCTGGGGGAGTTGGTGGGAGATGGGGGTGGGCTGGCAGAGACTGACAGTGAGAATGAGCCCTCTTCAAATTAAAGATGAAGAAGTCGCTAAAGGACAGCTGCCCCCACCTTGGCCGTGGGGGCAGGGAGCTGGTGGATACGGGCTGGCGTATATGTTTCTGTCACCAGGCAGGTATGTTTTGTAGCTCACCTTAGTTCTGAGCTGCTCCTTTTGCTCCTTGGGGGCAGAGATTGTGTTCACTGCTGCCTTCCCAGTGCCTGGTACATCATAGGTGCTCAACAAAAATTTATTAAATGAGTGAGTGAATTGGCCAGTGCAAAGACTGGTCATGCTGCCCTCTTTGGCATTTGGTTATATGTGGTGTCTGGAGTCTCAGAGACATGGGTTCTAATCCTGGCTCTGCATTTTCTTGGCTTGGGGAACTCAGGCAGTTTACTGAACCTCACTGAGCCTCCGTATTCTCATCTGTAAAATGGGGGCTAATGAAACCTACTCATGGTTGTACAGTGTAAGTGAGATTTTATATATAAAGTGCCTAGTGCATAACCTGGTGTGTATTAAGGCCTCTTTGAATAGCAGTTGTTAACGCCTTGTTTTTGTTTTTTGTGAGGAAGATTAGCCCTGAGCTAACATCTGTTGCCAATCCTCCTCTTTGTGCTGAGGAAGACCGGCCCTGGGCTAACATCTGTGCCCATCTTCCTCTACTTTATATGGGACGCCGCCACAGCATGGCTTGACAAGCGGTGCGTCCATCTACGTCCGGGATCCGAACCTGCGAACATTTGGGCCACCAAAGCAGAGCTGTGCCACTGGGCTGGCCCCAAAGCCATTGTTTTAAATGCAATATTTACTAAGGTGTTTTGAATGCAATATTCCAGAGGTAAGCTGCAATCCCCATTCTTTGTGATTCAAAGGAAATAGGCGCAAAACTTTCCCTCACTTACAGTGAGAGTCCCCATGTCCTTCACATCTCACATCTCTCCAGGAATTTGGTGTAAGAGTGCTGGTGTATGATGGTGGGTGAGGTGGATGATATGTTTCTTAGTTACCTTGGATTCTCAGCTCCTACTTTTTTTAAGGGTCCAGCTTTTTATTGAACTTGTTATCAAAGAGATTTAATCAAAAAGACTGAAGCCCAGGGGCTGGCCCAGTGGCGTAGTGGTTAAGTTCGTGCACTCCACTTTGGCGGCCTAGGGTTTGCAGGCCCAGATCCCAGGCGTGGACTTCCGCACCACTTATCAGGCCATGCTGTGGCAGGAGTCCCACGTATAAAATAGAGGAAGATGGGCAGATGTTATCTCAGGGCCAATCTTCCTTGGCAAAAAGAGGAGGATTGGCAACAGATGTTAGCTCAGGGCTAGTCCTCCTCACCAAAAAAAAAAAAGACTGAAGCCCATGGCATCATGGGACTCCTCAGATTCCCCTTTCTTTGCTCCCACTCTTTTTCTTCCACGGGGACAGCAGCAGTGGGGGGTGGGATGGGGGCAGGACCTCCTGCTGGGGCAGGGCCACCAGCTGCTATGTTGCAGAAGAGGCTCCTGGTATTGACATCGGCCAGTGTCCTTGCCGACAAGCCTGGCCAGAAAGGCTCAGCATTTACACCAGCTACTTTAAAGAGGGCATTGATCTTGTCCTCTTTGACTGTCACTGCATTGTTGTATGGGATGTGGGCTGAGTAGTGTCTGGGAGGAAGACATTTCCCGTCTACCCTTCTTGTGTTCTTACGGCTGGACTAGTAATAAAATTGACATAAGACCAAATTAACAGGAAAAAAGCCAATTTAATTCATATGTACTGGAGATCATAGAGAAATGATGCTTGGAGAGTGAACAAAGCAGGCAGAAAGATATCTTTTTATATAAAGAAATAATAAATTTGTGAGGAATGACAGGACAAAGAAACTTAGGTTTGAGGTATGTAATTAGTGAGGAATTTAAATAGAGTTTAGGCTTGAGTTAGTAAATTAACAAGGTTTGTTTATGCTGACTTCTCGTCCCGGCATTCCCTAGCTCTGGTGATAAGGATGGAGGGAGAGCACTTTTTCCATAGGAGATTGATTTCCTGCTTTCAGGGGGGACAGAGACAGGAGGGTCAGAATGTCCTTTTTGCTTCTCAAGTGACATTAATTCAAAATAATCAATATGTCATTGTGGGATATTTTGGGGTGGCCTGCCCTGGGCCCCAACAGTTGATGCAGGTGAGCTCAGAGACTGAGGCCCTGGTGCTGGCGTGTGCCAGGCTGGCAGCTGCCCAGCACGGTGCTAGTCGCCCAATGAAGTGAGAGCCTCACCCCAACGTGGCCTTTGCTTCCTCAGAAGGACCGAGTACCTTAGGGGCAGCTTTGGAAAGTGGGCTTTCACTAATTTCAATACATGTTAGTCTGTTTATTGCCTGCCTCCTCCACTGCTCCCATTCTCTGCCCCACCCTCCACACATCACCTGGTGCTGGCCACAATGTAAAATAATAATAACAACAGCAAACATTTATGGCTGCACAGCAGGTACCCTATAATTATTTCTGTATTGGGGGGGTCTGATCACTTTATGGGTCATTTTGGAATCCTGGGCTCGTGGACCCTGTTCTTTGCCCAGGCATGGAGGTTAGCCCTTTTCCTGAAATTCATCCAAATAGTCTTTCAGAGAAAGATTTGGTATTTCACAGACTTCATCAAAGGTTTGGAGAGATGGAAGGATTCACATCACAGCGCCACAGGTGTTTCAAAATTAAGCATCAGACAACTTCTGTTCAGAAGTTCCCATTTCTACTACTGGGCCCTAGCCCCCACTCTCCCCTCCCCTCTCCTGCTCAGCTCCTCAAGCCTCCTGCCCCTGGACAAGGAACCAGATCCCTCCCCATTTCTAATGCAGGGCAGCTAGCTATCCTCACCACAACCCCAGCCTCAGGCAGAACCCGAGCAGGCGCTGGCAGCCAGGGACTCAGGTGGCCAGCACAGCTGTCTAACTTCCATTCGGAGTCCCACTGCCTCAGGCGCGGCCCAAACCCACTCACCAGCTCACAAGCTGCTGCTTCTCAGGCTGACGTGACTTATTCCAGATCCTCTGTGACTCCTTCTGGGTGAGTGACCAAAATCCTGGGCTAAACAGGGGCCATCTACACTGTGTAATTTCTTTCTCTGTCCCTGCCCAGCCACCACCCTCTGTAAGAAACGGGACCTGTGGTGATCTGATGTGAATTATGCATCCTCTTAGAAGACAGAAACACTGACAGACTGTTTTGGTCCTATGTGACATTGTCTTCCTCTCTGCTGCTGCCACTACTAACTGCCCATCTGAGTCACTTCGCACTGGGTGAATGGGTGGGTTTTTGAAGTGGGCAAAAAATGGCAGGACCAGGAGGGATGATTCTTAGGGGGAAAAAACTGTAGACCTCTACTCATTTTATTACCAGAGGATGTAAGATAATTTAAATACATAGGTAATCTCTCTACTTCATTTTGGTCATTTTAAAATATCAGGTTTATAGAGGAATAATTTACACACAATAAAATTTACAAGTTTAAGTGTACAATTTAATGTTATTTTACAACTGCATATAGCCTAGTAGCTATTGTGAGAATCACCCTATAGAATATTTCCATCACCCCAAAATGTTCCCTCATGCCCCCTTGCTGTCAACCCCCTCCCCTACCTCCTGACCCCCAGCCCCTGGCAACCACTGATCTACAGTCGTAGTTTTGCTGTTTGGCCCATTTTGATTATCTTTGTAGCCACCATTTCGAGAGAACTGTTGAGGTGTGGCTGGACCGCTGGGTTGGGCTGGATTTCTCATCGGAGGAGTCAGAGGCCAGAGATGACCAAACCACTTACCCGACTGGGAAGGGCCGGGGTCAGTGGCTGCAGAGTAACGCTGGGCTGAGCTAGCTGAGGCGGGAGGGACTGCTGCTCTTGGAGCCTGCAGCGGCCGTGCCAAGAATGAGGAACAGAGAGAAAAGCGGAGAGCCAGTGTACTGTTCAGAGGAAGGAGGGGGGAAAAGGCCCCACAGACAGCTGAGGTGGGAACCTTAATTCAAGGCCTAGGTGTGTTGCAATTCAACTATCAGACCCAAATCCATCTGGAGCCTGGGCTGCTCTCAGCACTTCCTCTTGTCCCACCTACCTGTCCAGTCCCAGCATCTCCTTGCAGCAGAAGGCTGCGGGCCACTCTCAGGGCTGCCAGATCACCAAATAGGTACAGTGGATCTTGGTCTCCAGGTCACCTCCCTTCCCACCTTAGGGCCTGGGGGCTCTATCTGGGCACATCACCTGGCTCCTCTCTCCCCTGGGCCTCTGTCTCCAAGTTCATGCCCTTTTCTATGAGTGGGACCCCTTGTAGGGGCTTTTGAATTTTAGTTGGAAGAAGGAAAGGAAGGAAATTAACATATGTTGAACATTTTTTACCCCAGGGAAGGAAAAATTCAAACAGCAAGAAAGATACAAAATGAAAAGTAAAAAATTCTCTCTCCAGGTTTTGATTGCTAGTCTGTCCCCCAAAAGCCAACATTGTCAAACATTTCTTGTATCTCCTTTGTAGGAAGGAAGAGAAACTATTGTTTTAAAGAAACATAACATGTGCATGGCTCTGCACCTTCCCATTATCACTGCATAACCCTTCTTAGAGCTCTTTCAATGCCAGCGTATACATTAATTTTGATATAATTTCAAACTTATAGAACATTTGCAAGAATAATAGAACGAAATCCTGTACACCCATGACCCAGATTCACCAATTATTTACATTTCACTCCTTTTACTTTATCATTTTCTCTGGATCTATCTATCCATCTACATATTATTTTTTCTGAACCATTTTGGAGTACATTAGAGACGTTGTACCCCACACCCCTAATTACCTGTGTCTATTTGCTAAGAATAGGACTTTCTTTTACATAATCACAGTTCAATTATTAGAACCAGATATAACACTGAAATAAAACTATTACTTGATTCACAGTCAATAATTCTGTCAGTTGTTCCAGTAATATCCTTTATAGCTGCTTTCCCCCAGTCCAGGATCCATCCAGGATCACATATTGCATTTAATTTTAATTGTCTTATCTCTTTAGTCTACTTTAACCTGGAAAAATTCTTCAGCCTTTCTTTGTCTTCCTTGACCTTAACATTTTTAAAGAGCACACGCCAGTTGTCTTGTAGAATGTACCTCAATATGGGTTTGTCTGGTGTGATGTTGTATCTTTCTCAGTGCACCCTCTCAGGACACACACGTCATTTTATCCCACCCATTACTGGTGAGGTTAACTTTGATCACTTGCTTAAGGTGACATCTGCCAGGTTTCTCCACTTGTAAAGTTACTATTTTCCCTTTGTAGTTAAGGTGATTTGTGTAAATACCCATTCCTCATCAAAGTTTCATCCACTTGTTTCAACATCCATTGATGATTTTCTAACTCTATCATTCCTTCTAGTTTGTATTCTACTGTAAAGAAGAGCTTTCCCATCTCCACCATTTATTTATTTATATGAATATAAACTCTTAGATTCTTATTTTATTCAATGAGTTATAATCCAATGCTATTATTTCTATTTATTTTCATGCTCAAATTGTCCCAGATGGCCAGTGAAAGCCACTTCAAGCTGGCTCCCGGATCCTTTTGATATGTTCCCATGACTCTGAGTACTTCCTTACATTCTGGTGCCGTAAGATGTTCCGGGATCATCTTACACTTTCTGTGCGCCAGCCCTGGACTCCAAGGTGTCCTCATTCCTTTTAGTGGGTAATGGTCTTTGGAAGCCAAGCTGAGGGTGCTAGTAGCACGTACATTTTCACCTGACTGATTATCAGCTGGGTATCCTTCTGTTGTGCGTATCTAACATGATTCATGTAACCACCTGCTCATGGACATTTGGAGTGTTATCAGTTTTTTGCCATTACAAAAACCGTGCTGTTGTGAAAATTCCTGCACATATATCTTGGCTTACATTTGGGAATATCTCTGCAGAGAAAATTTCTAGCAGTGAAATGCTGGATCAGGTCTGTGCATTTAAAAATGTGATAGGTGTGTCCAAATTTCCCTTGAAAGGGTTAAAAAATTGTCCTGATTCACACATACTCCCATCAATGATGTATGAGTGTCTGCTAACCCAAATCTTACTAACCCTAACTCTGAATACTATCAAAATTTTTAATTTTTTGTCAATTTGCTTATGGTTTTGAATGGATTTCTTGTGTTATGAGTGGTATTGAATTCTTTTTTTGTTTATTGGCCAGTTATATTTCAGACTCCCTGGTCAAATCTTTTTCTCATATATATACATTCTCTTTATTCTTATTGATGTATATACCTTCCTTGTAAATTAAGAAAATTAGCATTTTGACAAAATTTTTCCCAATTTATTTTTTGACACTACAGTGATTTTTTTTGCCATGAAAAAGTTTTAAACATTTATGATAACCAATTTATTGATATTTTGTGGCTTTTAGGCTTTATATTCTGATTAGACAAGCCTTCCCTACTACAAGATTGTAAATAAATTTCACTCCAGTTTTCTCTTTGTACATTTTTAGTTTCTTTTCTTAGGTTTAATGGTCCATTTAGAATTTCTTTTTGTATGAGGAATGAGGCAGGGATTCAGCACTATTCCTCCCACAACCCCTCCCCGCAAGGGGCTAGCTTCTTGTTCCAGCCATTTATTTCTGGGTGGATTAAAAAAAATCCATCTTATTTTTCACTGCATTGAAATGCCACCTGTATCAGAAACTTCATTCTCATTTGTTTTGACTCTATTTCTGGACTCTACTTTGTTTAATTCATCTCTCCTTTATTCTTCAGGAAAAAAAACTATTTGAATTATTGTGGCTTCATAATATGTTTTAATATCTGGAAGATGATACATGATCTCATTTAAACCTCAAAATAACTCAGAGAGCAACTGTTTCTCCCATCATGGCTAATGAGGAAATGGAAAAGAGGTGAAGCAACTGGTCCCGGGCTGCAGAGAAGCTAGCAGAGTGCTGGCACCAACACCCGGCTCTGCTTCTCTCCCCAGGGCTTTTTTGAATACATGGCCTAACAGCAGGGCTTAGTAGGGTTTGATGTCTTGCTAGGACTCGGAAGTCATCAGGTTTCCCCTGGGACAATCAAAGGACTTGCAGTTACTCTTTGATAGTGCCAGTTAATAGAAATATTCCTTGCCGTATGTAATAGATGTTTCTGAGAGGTTGTATTAACCCATTTTTATAAAATGAATCCTTTTTTAAATGAACCAGAGAAGGTCTCTGTTGAGAGGAACTCTTCAGAGATCTTGTAGTAAAGCAGAGTCCTTTTGCAGTTGTAAAATTTGCTCCTTCACTTATCTGTTCTGTGATTCAAATTTGGAGAGGATATCTGGATCTCTTTAAAAGAGGCATACCCACCCTATTAGAGTCCAATCGCATTATAGCAAGTGTGTGTGAAGACCAGAGATATCTGTGAAAGGAGCGATAGGGTTGGCCTCTAAGGTAAAGATCAGTGCTACCTGGAGAGCATCATTCTTCCTTCACTAGCACGTAATATTCACTGAACAGTTGTCTGGCAAAAATGATGAGCAAGACAATGACGGTACCAGCGGTCTAAGAAACCAGTTCATCTTCCTTAGACAGGAAACTTGAAATTGCTGTGTAGGGACAGTCAAAAGGCAGAAAAGCTGCTTAAGAAACTGTTTTCCACTGGCTCTCCCCACTGAAGTGCAGTGGTTTTCTGCAACAAGATCAAGAAGGTATCCATTGCACCTCGATATTTCCTGATATCGCAGAGGTAAAATTTAGTGAGTATCACTCCATGCCTGATCTGTGCTAAGAGCTTTATAAGTCTCATTGGATCCTCATATATAAGTTTTATTATATACACCTTTCCTGTTAAATGATTTTTTAAATGCAAAACAATATATCTCAGGGGGAAAAAACAGAGCAATACAGAAATGTATAATACAGAAAGTGAAAACTCCCACAAGGCCGCTCACAGAAATAAACCCTTCTGCATCTTTTTTCCACTTAATACTATGTCTTGAAAATATATCTGTATCAGTTCTTATTCTTTTTAACAACATCGTATCCCATTGGATGGATGTAACACTTCTTAATCATTTCCTCGTTGATGGTTATCCAAATTTCAGCTATTACAACGTTGTTGCAATAATCATCCTTGTACGTGTATCTTGGCACTCATGTCAAGAACTTCATAGAATTCCCTGGAAATGGAATTGCAAGTTCAAAAGTATGCAAATATAAATATTGTGATAGTGATTGCCAAATTCCTCTCCAAAATATTTAGGTTTTATAGGCATTTTCCAGATAAGTGCTCTTGTGTCTGGTAACCAAAGGGCTGTCTTCCCTCTCTGAACCTGAGAGGTCTTGATTCTCTTGTGATCACAATAAGATGGAACTATGGGCTCCTAGAGATGGGGTCTCACTTTCCTTTTATTTTGCTGTCAAATTCATGCCAATGACGTCCAGATAAAGCCCACACTGCTCTCTGCCTGCCCATGTGGTTCTCAACCACCCAAAGGCTTATTTGCCTCAGAGCTGGGTGGCTCCCTGGGCACTGCTGGCAGGTGGCTGTCAACCAGTCGCTGAGCCTTGTGTACCCAATCAATCTGCAGTACTGAGGGGATGAGGGGTCCTGACCCGTTTTGTTGCTTTCTCAGATCAGAAGTTGTAGATCCATGGTGAGATCATGCGGTGATAAGTTATAGACCCAACGTGAGATCGTCAACCCATCACAAGGCTCTCACTTCTTTGAGAGTAGATACTGAGGGGAAAAGGGAGAGGTATTCCTAACATGTATAGAATCATAAAAAGTGTGATTTCTAAACAAAGGTCCTAAAAGCCCCTTTCAGCCAGGGCTTTCCAGATGTCCTGTGATCTTGCCACTCCTTGCAGATGGGCCCTCCGTCTGGGAAAGGGCACAGAATTTGGCACAGCTGGCTCAGGAACAACAGACAAACCACAGCCTATGTATCCCACTGACTTCCATTCAGAGGGAAAATTCACTTGTAGGAGATTTTCCTGAAGGTCTTCAGGAAAAGACCTTGCAGATGGGCCCTCCGTCTGGGAAAGGGCACAGAATTTGGCACAGCTGGCTCAGGAACAACAGACAAACCACAGCCTATGTATCCCACTGACTTCCATTCAGAGGGAAAATTCACTTGTAGGAGATTTTCCTGAAGGTCTTCCATATACCTCTGGACTAGTCAGTGAGAGAATCAGTATCTGAACCCAGGTCTTCCTGATTCAAAAGCTAGGGAAAGAATAATCTTTTCAACAGATGGTGTTGGGAAAATTGGATATCCACATGCAAAAGAATGAAATTGAGCCCTTACCTTATACCGTACACAAAAATTAACTAAAAATGGATCATATACAACTCAATATCAAAAACCCAAATAATCCAATTAAAATATGAGCAAAGGATTATTCACTATAGCCAAGACGTGGAAGCAACCCAAGTGTCTGTCAACAGATGATTGGATAAAGAAGATGTGGTCTATACATACAATGGAATACTACTCAGCCATAAAAAAGACAAAATCGTGCCATTTGCAACAACATAGATGGACCTGGAGGGTATTATGTTAAGTGAAATAAGCCAGAGAGAGAAAGACAAACACCGCATGATCTCACTCATATGTGGAATATAAACCAACACATGGACAGAGAGAACAGTTTGGTGGTTACCAGGGGGAAGGGAGTTGGGGGGTGGGCACAAGGGGTGAAGGGGGCTCATTTATATGGTGACTGACAAATAATAATGTACAACTGGAATCTCACAATGTTATAAAGTATTATGACATGAGTAAAAAAATTTTTTAAAAAATGAGCAAAGAACCTGAATAGACATTTTTCCAAAGAAGATATACAAATGGCCAACAGGTATATGAAAATGTGCTCAACATCACTAATCATTAGGGAAATGCAAATCAAAGCCACAATGAAGTATCACCTCACACCTGTTAGAATGGCTATTATCAAAAAGACAACAGATAACAAATGCTTGCGAGGATAAAAGGGAACCCTTGTGCACTCATGGTGGGGTTGTAAATTGGTGCGACCACTATGGAAAACAGCATGGAGTTTCCTCAAAAAATTAAAAATAGAACTACCATTTGATCCAGCAATTCCATGTCTGGGAATATAGCTGAAGGAAAAGGAAACACTATGTCGCAGAGCTATCTGCACCCCTGTGTTCATTGCAGCATTATCCACAACAGCCAAGACTTGGAAATATTCTGAGTCCATCGATAGATAAATGGATAAACAAGTTGTGGTATATATATACAATGGAGTATCATTCAGCCGTAAAAAAGAAAGAAATTCTGCCATTTGGGACAACACGGATAGACCTTGAGGGCATTATGCTAAGTGAAATAAGACACAGAAAGGCAAATACTGTATGATCTCACTTATATGTGGAATCTAAAAGCAAAAACAAAAAGCCAAACTCATAGAAAAAGAGATCAGATTTGTAGTGAGCAGAGGCAGGGTGTAGAGGGAGGGGGAATTGGAGGAAGGTGGTCAAAAGGTACAAACTTCCAGTTATAAGATAAATAAGTACTGGAGATGTAATGTACAGCATGGTGACTATAGTTTACACTGCTGTATGGTATATTTGAAAGTTCTTAAGAGAGTAATTCCTAAGAGTTCTCATCACAAAGAAAAAAGACATTTTTTTTCTTTTTTTTTTGTATCTGGATGAGATCATGGCTGCTAATTAAACTTATCGTGGTAATCATTCCACAATATTTGTAAGTCAAGTTATTATGCTGTATACCTTAAACTTATACAGTGCTGTATGTCAATTATATCTCAATAAAACTGGGAAAAAAAGATTTTAAAAAATAGATCATCGACCTACATGTAAGAGCTAAACCTCTAAAACTCTTAGAAGAAAACAGAGGAAAAGCTTCACAACATTGGATTTGGTTACACTTTCTTGGGTATGACACCAAAAACACAAGCAACAAAAAAAATAATGAATTGGATGACATCAAAATTTAACAGTTCTTTGCATCAAAGGACATCAATAGAGTGAAAAGACAACTCACGGAATGGAAGAAAATATTTGCAAATCATGTATTCGATAAGGGCTTAATATCTAGAATATATAGAGAACTCTTACAACTCAACAACAACAAAAAATGATTAAAAAATGGGCAAAGGACTTGAATAGACATTTCTCCAAAGAAGATATACAAATGGCCAATAAGCACCTGAAAAGATGCTCAACATCACTAATCAACAGGGCAATTCAAATCAAAGCCACAATGAGATACCACCTCATATCTATTAGAATAGCTATTATCAAAAAAAATAGAAAATAAGTGTTGGCGAGTATGTGAAGAAATTGGAACCCTTGTACGCTGCTGGTTGAGAATGTAAAACGGTGGAGCCACTGTAAAAATCAGTATGGTATTTCCTCAAAAAGCTAAAAATAGACTTACCTTATGATCCAGCAATCTCACTTCTGGGTACATGCCCAAAATAATTGAAAGCAGGGACTTGAAGGGATAGTTGTACACCTGTGTTCATAGTAGCATTATTTGCAATAGCCAAAAGGTAGAAGCAACCTAAGTGTCCGTTGATGGAAGAATGGATAAACAAAATGTGGTATATACACACAATGGAATATTATTCACTCTTAGACAGAAAGGACAGTCTGACACATGCTACAACATGGATGAACCTTGGGAACATTATGCAAAGTGAAATAAGTCAGTCACAAAAAGATGACTACTATATGATTCCACTTATATGAAGTACCTATAGTAGTCAAACTCATACAGATAGAAAGAAGATTAGAGGTTTCCAGGGGCTGTGGGGAGAGAGGAATGGGGAGTTCTTAATTAATGGGAACTAAGTTTCAGTTTTTCAAGATGAAAAGAGTCCTGGAGATGGATGTTGGTGGTGGTTGCACAGCAATGTGAATATTCTTAATATGACTGAACTGTACCCTTAAAAATGGTTAGAGTGGTAAATTTTTTTTTTTTTGATGAGGAAGATTGGCCCTGAGTTAAAAATCTGTTGCCAATCTTCCTCTTTTTGCTTGAGGAAGATTGTCTGTGAGCTAACATCTATGCCAGTCTTCCTCTATTTTTTGTATGTGGGATGCTGCCACAGCATGGCTTGATGAACGATGTGTATGTCTGTGCCTGGGATCAGAACCCGCAAACCCTGGGCCGCCAAAGCGGAGTGCGTGAACTTAAGCGCTATGCCACCGAGCCGGCCTCAGGATGGTAAATTTTATGTTATGGATATTTTACCACAATTAAACATTTTTTTAAAGTCCATGCTAGTTCTCCTCCAATGTAGGGCCTACCTTGTTTCTCAAAAGTGTGCCCCATAAATCATTAGTTTCTTAAAAGTTCAGATTCCTGTGCCTCATCCCCAATCTATAGGATCAGACTCTAGGCAGAGGAGCCCAGGAATCTGCTTTTTGATAAGTTCAGATGATTCCTAAGCCCACCAGTTTGAGAACCACTTCCCTACAACCAACTGGGGAACACAAGCGATTTCTAACATACACCCCTCTGCCCAGGAAAAGTGAGGGCTAGGACTTGGAAACAAAGTGAAACACAAAATCATCTTGCTTTTGCACCACAGACATGGTCTGTCCACAGCTAGCTCCCTGCCTTCCCCGCCCTCACCTGGAGGTTCAGGATGCTCCTTACAGCTGGGCCTTGTACACAGCTGACCTGAGTGTCCGGCCTGGTTCTTATGTGAGGTCAGCCTCTCTAACCTGATAAAGTGGGGGGATAACAATTGCCTCACAGGGTTGGCATGAGGTTGAAATGAGACATACATACAAACTCTGCTTTAAAGTAGTATGTAAATATAAACTATTATTTTCTTGGAACTGTGAATAAATCATTTTGGCAACAACACAGTCTCAGACCAGTCTCTTGAATGCAGCGGCAGACCTTCCTCAGTAGAGTATCAAGTAGCGTGCAGGGAGGGCGCTGGTGCGCAGGCCACCTGGTGCAACGGAGGAAATCGTCCTGGTTGTGTTGCCTCAACCCGGGTGCGGCCCTCCAATCCCTGGCTCGAGTACAAGGAGCAGCCCGGGGTGGCTGGATAATCCATTGATAGCTCACAATTTAACATAGAAAATTAATTGTAAATTACTTTTTTAAATCATTGTTAATCCAACACAGGAGTATAGTAAAGAAGATTAAAAGAAGCAAAGGAAACTTGGCACATTAAATTCAGGCCTGTTTGCTCAAAATATAACCTGCAGCATCATATGTGTCAGAGGCACCGCCTGTCCAGTCACATGTCCAACAGCCACAGCGCTCAGAGTGCCGAGGACACGTTCACCCTTACTTTCTAAACAGGAAACACTATGGACTCTGTTTTACTATCTTCTTCTTCCAATCAGGATAATTAGCCACCTTGTGCAGAGTGGGGGTCAGACTAGAAAACTACGGAGCTTGGAGGAATTAACCCACTCAAATAAAATTACCCCACCAATGTGACAAACAGATGGGGCTGGATTCCACATTTTGGATGGATGACCTCAAAGCATGACAAAACTCCCAAATAAAATAATTAATACATTTTATGAAAAGTGTCCATATATCATCAATGGAACCAAAAGCTGATTGCCAGAAGTAGTTACCCCGTGAAATAATAGAAAACCTGTTTTGGAGTTTAAATAGACAATAGGGTATACAGCCTAGACGTGAGATTAGAATACCCTGATGGGGTAACTGCTAACAAAGCCAGATATGCTCAATGATTGAAGTCCTCCATCATATGAGTTCAGCCCAGTTTCTATCTATATTCCAATTTTTCCAATATGAATGTATTAATTTTCCAAAATTCTAGACCACATACAATTCTAACAGCTCAAATATTACATATCCAACTACAGATACTCTTAAAATTATCAACTAAAGAACCAGGGCTGTTTATTCTTATTTTAATGTTCTGAACACCAGTCCATCACCATATTCACTTGCAGTTATAGACCAGGTTCCTGTCATTACCGAAGTTGCTAGTTGTCTAGTTACTAGCATTGTCTAGTTACTAGTTGTGAAGTTACTAGCATTGTCATGAAGTTATGCTAATTGTCATTCTGCTGTCTATCACATTAATTAACAGTTATTATTATTATTATTAATCCTAACCACAACTCAGGGGAGTGGGGGGACATAAACACCCCAGACATGTTCTGGGCTTCTGAGAACAGAGAAGACCCGTGCCTACGTCCTGAGTGACCTGCCCATCGTCAGCAAGCCTGGTTCCACAGCAGTCATGTGAAAATGGCAACTAGGTGTGTCCTGTCCCCAGTGTCCCTCAGCCGTCCTGGAGAGCATCAGAAGTAACTGAGAGAGGCTCTGAGGACCAGCAGGAGTCTCTCAGCAGGAATGAGGGGACACCATTAGCAGATGTGGCACTCGCTTTATAAGCCAGAGGCCATGGAACTGTGGGCAGCAGCAGCAGATGGTGCAGAGAGTGAGGACAATGACCAATGACCAAACAGAATGGGTTGACATCTTTGAGGAGGGTGGCAGAAAAGAGTATGGACCAGAGTGTGCCCCCTCAAACTCAGCCACAATTAATTGACCGATCACGTATATAGAGCTTTCACTACACCTTTATTATTTCTCATAGGGGCCCTACCTCCTTTGTACATCCACTTGATAGCATCTACCTTAATATCTCTAATTTTTCTGTTATTTCAGTGTACAGTGCTGCTGTAAGATGAGGCTTGCTAAAAATGGCATTTAACACTTGCAATATTGGTTCTGTTCAAAATCTTAACTGTTTTTCAAAGCTAGAAATTTTTATCCCCCCCACAGGGGTAATGCACTAAACCATCCTTACTTTAAATTGACGCTCATCATTTTGTCAGATTAATGAGCCTCTCTACCCCATGGAAGTAAATCAGCTATCTGATCTAAGCTCGAATGCCACCCTGCCCAGTGCCACCCATTCTCTCTCTTCTGCTACCAGTAGTCACAGCGTTACTTTTTCCCTACTGCTTATAAGCAGATGAGCTTATATTTCCATATTAATTCCCCCATAGTCCGCTACAATAGCTGAGCCTTCCTGTTTTTTTTTTTCATTAGTTTTGGATGTGTTTGTAATCACTCACTGAAGCACTTTTATGATAACTGCTTTAAAATCTTTGTCAGATGATTCTAACATCTCTGTCATCTCCGTTTTGGCATCCATTGGTTGTCTTTTTTCACTCAGTTTGAGATCTTTCTGGTTCTTGGTATGATGCGTGATTTTTTATTGAAACCCAGATATTTTGGGTGTTATATTATGAGGTTCTAGATCATTTTTAAACCTTGTGTTTTAGTTTGCTGCCTCTGACAGCACTCTGAGAGGAGAAGATGCTGTCTCATTACAGCCAGGAGGGGGTACAAGTCCCTCTCAGCCCATTTTTCTCCTTATTTTGAAAACAAAAGCATTTTATGGTAATTTTCAAACAGAAGCAGAGAAAACAATGTAATGTACCACATCTACACATCACTCAGCTTCAACCTTGACGACATTTGGCCATTCTTCCGTCTACTTCTCACATCTCTCTCTCCCTCTTTTTTTTTTTAAACTTGGATTATTTTAAAGCAAATTCAAAATATCATATAATTTCACCTATAAATACATCAGAATGCATCTAGACAGATAAAGCCTTTAAAAAACATAATCACAATGCTATTATAACACATATAACAAAATTAACAATAATTTCTTAATGTTCCCTAAAACCCAGTCTGTGCTCAACATTGCCCAATTGCATCTGAAATCATTTTTTGCGTTGGTTTGCTTGAATCAAGATCCAGATAAGGTTCATATACTGCATCTGGTTGATATCTTAAGTCTTTTTAAAATTGGTAACAGTTTCCGATTCCCATCTTTTTCCCCAGGTCATGTATTCACTTAATAGAACAGGCCATTTGAACATAGATTTTCCTTTGATGGATTTGACTGATTGACCCCTTGGGTCATTTAGCATGTTCCTCTCTTCCCTCTATTTTTTTTTTATTGAGATGTAACTGACAAGTCTCATTGTATTAGTTCAGGTGTACAACATAATGATTCCATATATGGAGGCGTTGCAAAACGATCACCACAGTAAGTGTAGTTAACATCTGTCACCACACATAGTTACAAATTTTTCCCACTCAGCCAATATTGATTCCGGAGGGTGAGACTCTTCTTTACTTCTGGGTGGGATGGGAGTTCCAGCTCCCCACGTGGTCGCCTGGTCTCCACTGACACCAGAGTTGGTGGGTTGAGCTTGTTACCACTGGGTGGTGGAGAAAGTCCTTTTCTTCACTATGCTACACTGACAGCTCCCAGGAGGGAAATGTAGGAGTACCTCCTTCCAGCTGCGGATGGGAGAGGTCTAGGATCCCGCTCAGCCTTTGCTGGTGTGGGTGGGTGTGGGTCCATAGTTTTTCAGTGATGTTTGGCTAGGGTAGAGGTATTGTCTACAGGTTTTCCATCTTACTAGGCTGCCCCTTCCCTGCTCCTTTGGCTATAGAGAGCAGACTATTTTTTTTTTTTTTCTGTCTGCACCCATTGGCATTTCAGGGTAGCTCACTTCTTCAACTCCAAATTGGGGATATTTGAGGCAAAAAGAAAACCCAGGGAGGGGGGCTGACCCAGTGGTGTAGTGGCTAAGTTTACGAGCTCCCCTTCGGCAGCCCGGGGGTTTGCAGGTTCGGATCCCAGGCGCAGACCTATACACCACTTATTAAGCCATGATGTGATGGCATTCCACATACAAAATAGAGGAAGATGGGCACAGATGAGGAAGATTGGGCACAGATGTTAGCTCAAAGCTAATCTTCTTCAGCAAAAAGAGGAGGATTGGCAATGGATGTTAGGTCAGAGCCAGTCTTCCTCACACTCATACACACAAACCCAGGGAACCCACCACCACCATGTTGTTCCTTGGGGCTTGATCTCCCTAGCCAGTCTGTCCCTTTAAGTTTGTTTTATATATAATGTCCAGAGTTTCTAGTTATCCAGGGTTTCTAGTTGTACTTAGCAGGAGGAAAAGGGAGAAACACATCTACTCCATCTTCCCAGAAGCAGAAGAACTTGCCCGTTTTTAATACTGCCCATAAGAGATATATTATAACAAGACTGAAAGAAAATCACAAATGGCTTCTTCATCAGCATCCGTAGCAGCAGCACTAATTCAAGTATATGAAGATTTATAGGGGCAAAAGCTCTTATAATCTCTCACGGTTTAACTTTTATATTGTTTATTTGGTACTTCAAATCATAAGGAAACTCCTGGTAGTACTATTTATTTGTGTGAGGATTATGAATATTACTACCAGTTGACTTAAAAACCTAGCTTTTTTCCTCCTGTTAATCTAATTGGAGCAAACTTGTAACTAATGCTTCTTTCTTTTAATCAAGCATTAATGTTTTACTGATAGGTCCAAATTTAGCAATTACAGCTCTTTCTAATCACAGAGAGTCATTATAATAGAAAATAGCATATGTATATGTCATTTTAATTGCACTAACCCATTTTTTCTTTTTTTTTTTATAATTTTATTTATTTATTTTTTCCCCCCAAAGCCCCAGTAGATAGTTGTATGTCATAGCTGCACATCCTTCTAGTTGCTGTATGTGGGACGTGACCTCAGCATGGCCGGAGAAGCGGTGCGTCGGTGCGCGCCCGGGATCCGAACCCGGGCCGCCAGCAGCGGAGCGCGTGCACTTAACCGCTAAGCCACGGGGCCGGCCCTAACCCATTTTTTCTATATATACATACATAAATTTATAGGTAATCTCTCTTCTACTCTGATAACTTAACCCTAAGATTATTTTTGGGTTCAAGTACTATACATACAATTTGAATTAAACCTTGGGTTGTGATTCTACTAAGAGAAGCTTATTATTTCTTATCTACTAAGAAAGATTTTAAGAATTTCTATTTCCTGTTACTTTAGGTAATAGTGGGTTTTTTTTAGACTTTATATATGGGTAGTTATTTTTTGGTCTTAGGAGCCAAAAAGTAGGTGGTACTCCAAATTAAAAAGTATTAATATGTTTAATATGTTAATAATAATAACCTGATGATCACTTTTCCTACATTATCCACACATTCAAACAAGTCATATCAATATTAAAATTATCTTAAAGTAACTATTTCACATGACTTTATTTATTTATTTTTTAAATAAGATCCAGCCTTTATTTTGAAGGAAGATCATTTCTTTTGTGTGTGTGTGTGTGTGTGTGTGTGTGTGTGAGGAAGATCAGTCCCGAGCTAACCTCTGATGCCAATCCTCCTCTTTTATTGCTGAGGAAGATTGGCCCTGGGCTAACATCCATGCCCATCTTCCTCTACTTTGTATGGGACGCCGCCACAGCATGGTTTGATAAGCGGTCCGTCGGTGTGCGCCCGGGATCCAAACCTTCAAACCCCGGGCTGCCAAAGTGGAGTGCGTGCACTTAACTGCTGTGCCACCAGGCTGGCCCCTCACATGACTTTATAAGCAGTCTTGTCCCTGGTCTTACATTTACTAATGCAGGTCAGATGACCATCATTTCATTTTTTTTTTTTAATTTTTTGTTTATTGCAGTAACATTGGTTTATAACATTGTATAAATTTCAGGTGTACATCATTATACTTCTATTTCTGCATAGATTACATCATGTTCACCACCCAAATACTAATTACAACCCATCACCACACACATGTGCCGAATTATTCCTTTTGCCCTCCTCCCTCCCCCTTCCCCTCTGGTAACCACCAATCCAATCTCTGTCTCTATGTGTTTGTTTATTGTTGTTATTATCTACTACTTAATGAAGGAAATCATATGGTATTTGACCTTCTCCCTCTGAAGATGAGCATCATTTCAAATCTGCATTGACCAATAATCCAATTATTAGGCTAATCATAAATGTTAAATTTGATTATATTTCAGTAATCTTTATTCCTACTGCCCTTTTAATAACATAGTCAATTCTGAAATTTTTGAAATACTTAAATATTAAGCAATTACTTAAAAAATTTACCCTCATTTATCATCACTATATCAAATTACTCCTAACAATATTTTCAAACTTTTTATTGGATAAGAAGGCATAGAAGTCAGGTCATGTTGTTAATTGGTTAATGATACAGTCAAACAGATGCAAACACAGCGTCCCCTCCAAGCAGTTCTCTGTAACCATTTTGAAAAAGTCAGCTTTGGGCCAGCCCCGTAGCTTAGCAGTTAAGTGCACGCGCTCTGCTACTAGCAGCCTGGGTTCGCATCCCGGGCGTGCACCGACGCACCGCTTCTCCGGCCACGCTGAGGCCACGTCCCACATACAGCAACTAGAAGGATGTGCAACTACGACATACAACTATCCACTGGGGCTTTGGGGAACAAAAAAGGAGGAGGATTGGCAATAGATGTTAGCTCAGAGCCGGTCTTCCTCAGCAAAAAGAGGAGGATTAGCATGGATGTTAGCTCAGGGCTGATCTTCCTCACACACACACACACACACACACACACACACACAAGTCAGCTTTGAATCAGGTGTTGAAAAATTTATAATTAACTCTATTTCATAAGTTGTTTTTTTTTGTTTTTTTTGTTTTTTTTGCTAAGATTCGCCCTGAGCTAACATCTGTTGCCAATCTTCCTCTTTTTTGCTTGAGGAAGATTAGTCCTGAGCTAACATTTGTGCCAATCTTCCTCCACTTTGTATGTGGGACACTGCCATAGCATGATTGGTGAGTGATGTAGGTCTGCACCCAGGATCCGAATCCAGGAACCCGGGCCGCTGAAGTTGAGCATGCGGAACTTTAAACCCTCGGCCATGGGGTGGCCCCTCATAAGCTTTTAACTAATGTTTATAATCAACCCTACTTGGCTACCCACTTTAGGATTACTTGAAATACCTAAGAAATCACCCCAGTTTGGCCTTTGGACACGACTGCCTGCTACAGTAGAAGTCTTCCACCATTCACAACCTTACTGCTTTCCAGTAAAAGAGTAGGAACAGGGTTTGTTTACACTAATCTGAATCTAATATCTCCTAGAGAAAATGAAATAAAAACAAAACACTTAAACCCTAAACCTCTGTTTGTGAGCCCAGGCAACACTATTTATGGCAATCTAAGTTCTATAAGAAAATAGTTGCTTTTTCAACTTTTGACCTTCTAGGAGTAGAAATAATTCCAATTAGAATTAATCAAACCTAAAAAGATGTCCAGATGGCAAATAAGCATAAAGGCATTGCAAATTAAAACAACAGTAAGATACCACTACACATCTGTTAGAATGGCCAAAATCCAAAACATTGACAACACCAAATACTGGCAAAGATATGGAACAACAGGAAATCTCTCATTCATTGCTGGTAGGAATGCAAAATGGTACAGCCACTTTAGAACACAGTTTGGCAGTTTCTTTTAAAACTAAACATACTCTTACTGTATGATCCAGCAATCATGCTCCTTGGTATTTACTGAAATGAGTTGAAAACTTATGTCCACACAAAATCCCACACCGGATGTTTATAGCAGCTTTATTCATAATTGCCAAAACTTAGATGCAACCAAGATGTCCTTCGGTAGGTAAATGGATAAATAAACTGTGGTACATCCAAACAACGGAAATTTATTCAGCACTAAAAAGAAATGAGCTATCAAGCCATGAAAAGACATGGAGAAACTTAAAATGTATATTACTTAGTGAAAGAAGCCAATCTGAAAAGGCTACATACTGTATGATTCCAACTATGTGACATTCTGGAAAAGGCAAAACTATGGAGGCAGTAAAAAGATCAGGGGTTGTCAGGGGTTAGTAGAGGGGGAGGGATGAATAGGTGGAGCACAGAGGATTTTGGGGTAGTGAAACTATTCTGTATGATATTATAACAGTGGATACGTTTGTCCAAACCTATAGACTGTACAACATCAAAAGTGAACCCTACTGCAGGGGCTGGCCCAGTGGCGTAGTGGTTAAGTTCAGCACGCTCCACTTCAGTGGCCTGGGTTTGTGGATTCAGATCCCAGGCACAGACCTACACCATTTGTCAGCCATGCTGTGGGGATGACCCACATACAACATAGAGGAAGATTGGCATGGATGTTAACTCAGGGCAAATCTTCCTCAGCAAAAAAAAAAAAAAAAAAAAGGGAGGAGGGGAACCCTCATGCAAACAATGGACTTTGGGCAATAATGATGTGTCAGTATAGGTTCATCGACTGTAACAAATGTACCTCTCTGGTGGAGTATGTTGATGGTGGAGAGGGGCTCTGCTAGTGTGGGGGCAAGGCATATATGAGAACTTTCTATACCTTCTGCTCAATTTTGCTGTGAACTGCTCTAAAAATAGTCTATTTTTAAAACATTTTAAAGAAACCATTGGTTTTTCAACTCTCTGCCTGCTAGGACTAATAATAATACCAATTAGAATTAAGCCAATGTACTTAAAATCCTTTACATCTAAACATGGTTTTTTTCAAAGCGATTTTGTCCATGTGCTTGGCCTCTACTAATCACAGCTTTGATGATGAACAAGACGTTTGTAAGCGTGAAGGCTTATTCTCATCCTTCCTTTTTACTGTGTCATCTTTAGTAGCTGACAGCCTTGCTTTAGTTGAATGCCTTTTCTGGTACATTTTTAAAAATTATAAATATTGAAATATTTCAACCTCTAGGAAAGCAGAGAAAATAATATAACAGACAGCTATATATCCACCACTAATTTAAAAAGAGATGTTGCCATTTTGCCATATCTGCTTCATTTGCATTTTTAAAAGACAAAGTACATTACACTTTTGATGGGACATATCACACACTATTTGTAAGCCTTATCACTGCGTGTACCATCTCTACTTTTTTTCCTTGCTCAGCAAACTCGTGAAAAACCAGCAACCCTGTTGGAGAAGATTCTTCTTGGTCCTGATCCCTTGTTCAAAGCAGTCTCTAAACTGAATTATAGAGAGCTGGTATCCAGTTCTTTCTTTAAGATCATGCAACCTAAAATTGCACTTAATTCCTCTTCAATAAAACATCATGACAATGAATTCATGACTACTTGGTCCATAGTCACACATAACTGTGGTTTTATCAGTTGGGTATCTTTTGTTTTAGTGTTTTTTTTTTTTTTTTCCTGCAGGGAAAGATTCACCCTGAGCTCACATCTATTGTCAATCTTCCTCTTTTTTTTTTCCCTCCACAAAGCCCCAGTGAATGGTTCTATACCCTAGTCCTTCTAGTTCTATGTGAGCCACCACCACAGCATGGCAACTGACAGACTAGTGGTGTGGTTCTGCGAATGAACCCAGGCCACCAAAGCAGTGAGAGCGCCGAACTTTAACCACTAGGCCATCAGGGCTGGTTCTGTTTTATTTTGTTTTAATGTAACCTTAACACACAGACAGAAAAGTGTATAAATTATAAGGGCATAGCCTGACAGCACCCAGATCACATGGTATCTTATTAAATGAGGGAGATGCTGTAATCCAGATACGGCCACAAAAACCTAAATACGGTTTAAGAACTCGCAGCATGTAATCTATAAATGCTACTTACTTAATGTTTGTGAGACATAAAATAATATAAATCCTTGTTTTATCAAAAGTAACATATAATAAAGATATGCACATGGGCACAAATGCACGTGAGTTAGTTAAGTATAAACTAGAAATAAATATAAAATTAATTTAATTTAATTAGTTTACTGCAAACCCTCCCACCTCCCTAAATTACCTAGCCCTATTACTTTTAATATCTTGTTAGACCTCTAAAGTAAGATTAATATTTACAGAAGCAGTAGCTATTATCCTGTATTAAAAAAGATATCTCCAAAGAAGATATACAGATGGCCAACAGACACATGAAAAGATGTTCAAAATCATTAACTATCAGGGAAATGCAAATCAAAACTACAATGAGATATCACCTGATGCCCGTCAGAATGGCTATAATTAACAAGACAGGAAACAACATGTGTTGGAGAGGATGTGGAGAGAAGGGAACTCTCATACACTGCTGGTGGGAGTGCAAACTGGTGCAGCCACTATGGAAAACAGTATGGAGATTCCTCAAAAAATCAAGGATAGAACTACCATATGATCCAGACATCCCACTGCTGGGTATTTATCCAAAGAACTTGAAAACACCAATTTGTAAAGGTACATGCACCCCTGTGTTCATTGCAGCGTTATTCACAATAGCCAAGACTTGGAAGCAACCTAAGTGCCCATCAAGGGACGAATGGATAAAGAAGCTGTGGTATATATACACAATGGAATACTACTCAGCCATAAGAAACGATGAAATCCAGCCATTTGTGACATCATGGATGGACATTGAGGGTATAATGCAAAGTGAAATAAGTCAGAGGGAGAAGGTCAAATACCGCATGATTTCCTTCATTAAGTAGTAGATAATAACAACAATAAACAAACACATAGGGACAGAGATTGGGTTGGTGGTTACCAGAGGGGAAGTGGGGAGGGAGGAGGGTGAAAGGGATAATTCGGTACATGTGTGTGGTGATGGGTTGTAATTAGTATTTTGGTGGTGAACATGATGTAATCTATGCAGAAATAGAAGTACAATGATGTACACCTGAAATTTTTACAATGTTACAAACCAATGTTACTGCAATAAACAAAAAATTTAAAAAAAATAAAAATAAATAAATAAATAAAAGACAAATTTTAGGTATAAATAATTATAATAATAATTAATTATAATAAATAATTATAATATAAAAATAAAATAATTATAATAATAAATAATTTAAAAATTACTAAAGTATCCTATAGAATTTTTACCTTGGTTTTACATTTATGTAAATGACCTGATTTTGCTTCAATACAGACACAGCATACAACAGCTTCCCGAGTTAATTTAGCTTATATTAAAGCCGGGCACCGGAAATGTCCAGAGCGGCTTTTACAGACCAACAAACATAAAGGTTGGGCCTGATTTTATTGCTGTCAGCAGAGTTGCATGGGCAAGAATCCACACACCAGGAAGAAGAGCCTGTAGGTCACTGAAAGGCCCTAGCGCATAGAACACCATAAGGAACTCACCACATCCTATTTGACGACGTCCCCATGGAATCAGCAGTGCTTTTTTAAAAATCAAGCAACAAATGAGAGTTTGACTAAGCTGTCCTTAGAATGGTAAATTTCATCCTAGCAATTGAGTTCATACAATTGACTAAACCAATACTCCCCAGTGTAAAGCATGTCTAATATTTCAAAAGTAGAGTTAAAATTCAACTGAATTGTGGCTAGCTCCAGCTGAAATAAAAATGAAGATGCTTAATTTTTTCCTTTTTTGGGGGAGGGTGGGGAGATTTCAAACATACAGAAAAGTTGAAAGAATGGTGCAATGAAAATCCATATCCTCTCCACCTAGATTAAACAATTGCTAATATTCTGCCATATTTGTGCCCTCTGTCTCTTTCTCTCAGTCTCTCTCTGTCTTGATAGATTGATCAATCCATAGATAGATAGATATGCAGTTACCTAATTTATGTTTATGTTTTGCTATGTCATTTGAAAGTGAGTTGTAGACATTGGGACCGGAGGACAGGTCATCCCTAAATATTCCAGCAGGAATTTTCTATGAATAGGAACGATCTCCTACATAACTACAGTACTATTATCACACCTATCACACCTAAACAAACTAATAATCATTCCATAATAACATCTATGTACAACCATATTCAAATTTCCTAAATTGTCCAAAAAATGTTTTTATAGCTGTTGTTGCTTCATCATTGCTTGTCACATTTTCTTCAGTCCTTTTGGTCCAGCAGTACTTTCACCCTTTTTTTTTCCTCAATGACCTTGGCTTTTTGATGCATCCAGGACAGTTGTCTTGTGGGGTGTTCCATTGTCTGGGTTTGCCTAGATTGTCTAATTGGTCTCTTGATGTCATTTAACTTTTTCTCCCTCCCCTGTACTTCCTGTGAACTGGAAGTCTGATCAACAGCCTTAATTTAGACTCAGATTAAATATTTTGGACAAGAAATACTTGATGGGTGATATTGTGTGCTTTTTGCATCACATTAGGAGGCACATATAGTCGGGTGGTCCCCCTATTTGTGAGGATAATTTCAATCACTTGATTAAAGTGATGACCACCACTCTTCATTTTAAAGGTACATTTTCTCTTTGCAATTCACAATTTATCTGTGGATGGTACTTTGGTGCCATGAAAATACTCTGTTCACTAATGATCTTTCACCTGATAGGTTTAGCATCTATTGATGATCGTTGATTGAATAAATTATTACAATTGGGGTTGAAAATGGGTGATTTTAAGAAAATGACTTTAATATTAGAGACTACATAAGTCAAGACCCTGACAAGAATTAGATACTTTCCCATGCTTCATGCTAAACTAACAGACAAAGCCTGTTTTTGCCAGGAAACTGCTGGTAATGGCTTAAAACACAAATAATGTGTGCTTCTTCTATCTCTCTGAGAGTCTGTCCTATAATTGATGTTCTCCTGTAAACCTCAGCTTATTTACTCTCTATATCAGCAAAGTCTTAGTTGAGTAGAAGAGTAAGCACAAGTATAGTCATAAAACTGTGAGGAAAGGCACAGTATTTGGGTTAAGAATAAACAAGCTACATTCTCTAGTTTAGAATACGTGTTTACGAAAGTCTTGGTTAAATAGTCCAAAGGAGATTTAATAATTAATAAAAACAGTCTATAAAGCACTCATACACCACCCCTCTCTCTCTATGAAAAATCTATAATTCATAATGTAATGTATTTTATTGGAACTTATGGAGGAGATGAGTCAGAACGTGGCAAACAGATTGAAAGGTACACTTGGATGAATCCAACTATAGCTCAACCCAAGCATTCATTTTACTTGGGGACATTTTGGGGGACACCTGATTACTCTGAGCTCACTCTAGTCCTTTCTTTCTTTTTTTTTTTTTTTTGTGAGGAGATCAGCCCTGAGCTAACATCGTGCTAATCCTCCTCTTTTTCCTGAGGAAGACCGGCTCTGAGCTAACATCTATTGCCAATCCTCCTCCTTTTTTTTTCCCCAAAGCCCCAGTAGAGAGTTGTATGTCATAGTTGCACATCCTTCTAGTTGCTGTATGTGGGACGCGGCCTCAGCATGGCAGCGTGTCGGTGCGCACTCAGGATCCGAACCCAGTGCCACCAGTAGCAGAGCACGCGCACTTAACTGCTAAGCCACGGGGCCGGCCCTCTAGTCTTTTCCTAAATCTAGTTAAACTGTGCTTAACATTTCCTAAAACATTCATGTGCACTCATAGAAGTGAAAAAACATGGGGGATTTTTAAAAAGTGCTAAAAGAAAAGGATAAACAATCAAAGTAATTATAAAAGTTAGCAAAGACCAAAACTTACATCTTTGGCATAAAAAATTAACCAGAACTATACACCCCAGATCTTATCAGTTTAAAATCCCGTAACTAAATGAACAACTCATGAACAATTAACAGAATGAAGTCACCTATGTTGCAAAATCATGAGAGGATTTATTAGTAAAGGGGAGAGGCCAACTCTACCTCTAAATAGTCAGTTGTCTAAAACAGAATTAAGGTTAAACTTTAAATACGCTTTTAGCAATAATAACTTCAAGGTTATTATGACAGAAAAAGAAGGTACAGTTCTTTCGAAATAGGAAATATTCTTTGTTAATAAATAAAAATATGAAAAATTCCTACTAGGCATAAGAGAAGGCATCAAATGGCTTAATTTCAGTAATTAACCAGCACTCTTAACAAAGTATTGGACTAATCTACATATTTTAGAAGAAATAATACTTACGTAAGTTAGAAATAAGAAAATCAGATTTCTTAGCACACTGTCATTTAGAGGAGAAGTAGGATAGAAGGCTGGAAAGGTACAATGGGGACCAGATAGGAAAAGCCTTGAGTTCTAAAGAGTTTGCACATTCTCCCATAGGTAGCAGGGAGCCAATGAGTGGTTTTGAGCAAGGTGACAATATGAAAAAGGCATTGTTGGGAGATGATTGGGAACAACTCTCTGAGAAATAATGACTAATTTGGAGCATCCAATATGTGCCAGGTTCTGGTGGATAATCTTTCTCGAAGCTTCACAGTCATTCTGCAAAGTGAACATTGTCCCTGTTTTACAAAGTGAAGAACAGGTTCACAGAGCACATATCTTACCAGAGGTCTCACTGCTGGCAAACTGTGGGACTAAGATCACAACAAGCACATTGACCCTGAAGCGGGCATTCTTTCCTCTACTCCAGGCAGTGGTGTGAAGAGAGTACCGGCCACAGCTAGCAGTGCAGAAACCCTGCCTTCTGTGCAGAGCCTGCTGGCCTGGCTGAGGACGAGGGCCGTAGGATTTCTGCTGTGGTTCCAGGGACAGTGGTGCAACTAGGGGTCCTCTTCCTCCTGCCCCATCCCTTGCCACTTTGCTAGCTGTGTGACCCTGCCTTCCCTCTAAACCTCTAAAGGCTTGGCAAAGGAATGAAGAAATAGACCACAAGATATACTTAGCCTACGTAAGATGGGAATTTCAGGGGTGAGGTATTTGGCTCTGACCCTCAAATGTGTCATTTAAAGATTTTTCTACTCTCACTTCCTTCTTACCTATCCAACTAGCATCACCACTGAAAGTCTACCTATCCAACTAGCATCACCACTGGAAGTCTACCTAGCCAACTACCATCACCACTGGAAGTCTACCTAGCCAACTACCGTCACCACTGGAAGTCTACCTAGCCAACTACCATCACCACTGGAAGAAGGCATGGGGCAGATTCATGCAAGGGAAAGAATTGGGAAGGGGAGAGATTTGTGGGAGTTGATAATGTTTTCTGGACTCAAAATATAGCTGGATTCAGAATATATAAAGAATATTACTTTAGAGGTTATTTAAGGAACGGAAATGGGGTTAGTGATCATTTCTGAGTAAAGTTACAAAATCATGTTCTGGTGTTTCTCAAACTTAAGTATGCATCTGAATCACCTGGGGCTTTTATTGGAATAAAGATTCTGATTTAGTAGGTCTGGGGAGGGGCCTGAGATTCTCCCACTTGGTGCCCATGCTGCTGGTCCAAGTGCACACTGTGAGTAACAAGGAGCCGGACTTCTGTAAAGGACAAACCTCTGTCAAATGGCTTCAGAAGGCCTTGGTGTGGAGCAAAGGTGAAGACCTAAATAAAAGACATTTGTATAAATGATATACTTCAATAGTAATTATTTAATTCAACAAATATTTATTGAGCACCTACCAAATGCCTGGCATATTTGGTGCAGGAAAAAGAGGACTGTTCTTGCAAATTACTCTAACTTTCAGAGGGTGGAATTAAAGTACCAAAATGTTCAGCAACTAAGCTACCAAGTAAACTTGGCAGAGGGAGGAGATGAGCCAGGGATGACTCCTCAGCAGGAATCTGTGGAATTCCTCTCACGTCATGACCTCAGGCCTAGAGAACAGAGCACTCTAGGTGGGCCTCGGCCAAGGTGAATGGAGCAGAGCAGACAAATACTCTGCCCCAAAGGCACTCCCTTCTCCGCCCAGGGAGCCAGGCCCTCCCTGGCTCACAGCCAGCCACGTGGGGACGCTTCAGTGCCCAGAGGGGCTGGTGGCCCTCCCTGCCTGACCAACGGGGTGAGCAGCTGACATCCCTTCTCCTTGAGATCCCCTCCCCGAACCACCCAGGATTTGACGTTCTTCCCCATAACCGTTAAAGTCCCGTCAACTCCGAGAAATTGTGGCAGGGGGAGGCCACCGGCCTCGGACGAGGGAGGAAAGGCTCCTTGGCGCCCAGGCCTACATGGGGCAGCAGTGTGGACAGAGCCAACTGCCTTCTCTATTACTACACACTTGTTCCCCTCACTGGACTGTGAGCCACTTGAGGGCGGAGTGAGCGTCACTTGCCTCTACACCCCTAGCACGTAGCACACTGCCTGGCACATAGCAGGAATCCAGGAAATGTTTGAGGAGTGAAAGACCGAACACATAAATAAATGAATGCACGTGTCTTCTTCTGTCTTCTGTCCCCCACACCCACTGTGCGGCTTGGATTTAGAGGCATAGGATTTGTGTGATCGACTCCAGGTTTCCTGGAGCCCAGTAAGTATATCAGAGCGAAATGGTGAAATGGTGAAATAAAGCAGCTTATCTGGACCATGAAAAGCTGGATCGTGTATGAGAGAGTCACCCTCTCTGGAAAGTGCTCCTGAGGACGGCTCCTAGAGCTGTAGACGGACTCTACGCACAGGAGACCAGCAGAGGCACCAGGCAAAAGTTGTGTGTCCCTGCTGCTGTCTGAGGAGGAGTCATACAGCCAGGTCTTGCAAAGAAGGAAACAAGTGGCCAGATCAGTCTGTCATGAAAGTGACAGCGACTTCAGTCCTTCAATTGGTTGGGGCTTTTTATACCTATTTTTGTGGTAGGGTCTTAACTGAGGCTTTCTTCAGATAGGGAGCATCTCTTACAGTGCAGCCATATTGAAGTTCATCTGATGTCATGTTGTTACCAAGCAAGGGCTGTCCGCCCAATGCGCACAGAAGCCGACACCGTGGTGCCCCAGTCTGTGAGGGAAGAAGCAGTTTATTATGCGATTGAGTGGTAAGGAGACGGACGGAAAGGCTCTCAACTCTGTCTCCCAGACCGGGGGAAGGGGGCAAGGTTTAAGGGATCAGGGAGGGCAGGCTGGTATGCAGAAGTGCTGGCAAGATAAGTTTCGATTGGCAAATCAAAATTTCCTTGCTGCCCCTGAAAAGTAGCTTTATCATTCTTTTGTTAAGATGAGGTCAGCACAGCAAACAAGGGTAAAGTTGTTCTGTAGATTTAAATCAATGTTTCTCTACTGATAAGAGTCTAGAGATTTAGTCATCCTCTCCTTCCTGGCACAGAGAGGGAGACACCCTTATAAACGGAGATTTCTCTTATAAATGTAAATTTCCCTTACAAATAGGTAACTTCTAGGTTTTCAGAGCTTTCCCTGTGTCTGTTGTTTCTTAAAAATAATCAGCCTAAAACGATTCTTATGCCAAAGAGGCATATTTTGGGGTGGCAAATTCCGTTCCTGGTCCTGTGGTTACAATGCCTTTGGAGCAGTAAGGTTTATTTCATGGTGTTCCAGAGAGAGCCCTGGGGTGGGTCAAGGACCCTGCGGTCCCAGTTCTACGCCAAGTGGTTGAGTACCTGTGGGTCCAGAGAAGTGAAAGTGCCACGTGTGGGCTAAACCAAGTGAAACTGAAGGCTTGTTCTAGTTCTCTAATTCTGCAAATCTGATTTGTTCTAGCTTTGGCTTTGGGAGTACAAGATTCCCTCCCATTCATGGGACTACGGTACAAGGATCTCTGTGCAGAGAGACTGGGGTGTGACCTCAGGAGGTAGCATGTTGTGTACACTGTTTTTGTCTACCTTATACCCCTTTCTGCTTCTTCTGGTAACAGTCCCCATTCCCCAAGCCACAGAGGTAGACACATGACCCAGGCTGGGCCGGTCCCCAGGATCTTTCTGCGGTCATGGACTGTAATGTCTGTGTTACCCAGAGGCGTGGAGCGCCAATCTGAGAGGAGCTGTCATGCAGAGAGAAGGGAGAGATGGCGAGCCAAGACTCAGGGTCTATGGCCCATCAGGCCAGCTTACTGGTTACCTCGGCCAATAAACCGCCTTCTCTGCTTGAGTTGGCTCATAGGGGGCCGTACCTCACAGCACATGGAAGAGTCCCGGCCTTTCCACAGCAGTTCAGGCAGCTGCCTACCTTGGGCCTAAAGTGCCACCCTTTCTAACACCCTTTCCATTCTCTCTCGGAGGTGTCATCTGGGAGCTTATGTCTTTACCAGGCAGTGTGACATTGAGGTTGCACAGGCAGACTCTGGAGTCAGGCTGGATTAGATCCTGGTTCTGTCACTTACTAGTATAGCAATGGGCAAGGGACTTCAGCTCTCAGTGTCTCTATTTCCTCACCTCCAAAATGGGGACAATCATATCACCTGCCCCACAGGATTGGATATATGTGAAGCACCTGCACATGGAAAGTGCCACGTGGGAGGGGACTGTTAATACTCTCCATCGTAACCCGATCCTCCTTTTAATAAAACTATAAAAATATTTTTTAAAATTATGGTCCGATCAAGGGAGCCAGAGGTGGTGAAATGTTTGAAAGCTTGGCAAGAGGGGTGTCAGTGGTCGCTCTGTTGGTTCTAGAAAGAGGCAGGACCCCGAGGCAGCCATTCCTTCCATATCATCAAGGGGTGGCGCGGCAGACCTATACAGAATCACAGAACTGTGCATTTGCAAATGGCCTAAATCCACTGGGAAATAAAAATGCAGTTTCCTAGGTTCCTGACACGCTCTCTCCAGTGGGACGTGCTGAGGTGCATTGATGGGGGACTCACGGACCTTTGACATGCGTCGCAATTGAGGAAGTTTAGACCATTGATCGAAACACGGTCTCCTTTCAGCACAGGAGGGCATGAGTACCTTAATAAACAATTGTGTTCAACTTTTTGTCCAACTCTCAGCCAGATAGGGCCACTTCAGATGTATTTTTATGTATCACTTTACCTTGAATCATTTATAGGAATTCAGCACTCAGGCACCATTTCCTGTTTGGGACAGGCAGAAGTGTTAAGGGAAGTGGTGCTGGTTCGCCTTACTAGCCCTCCGCTCCCTGTGCTGTTGACACCGCCTGCCCCCGGCCTTCCTGTAACCCCGCCGCCTGTAACCCCGCCAGCATGGCTGGATGATGCCAGAGTGGCCTGAATAAAATCCCATGAGGCCGAGTTGCCGGTGGAGTGTGCAGAGGTGGCTCTACTTCCGTCCCCACCTTCCACACCCCGACCCTACATCCTGGTGTACATTTATGAAGGTACTTCACAGGGAATAATGATGTAACTTATGTTTGCATAGCAAGGTCTCACCGATTAGCATTTGATCCTCCAAAACCCCTCTGAAAGTAGGTAGTGTTGGATTTCAGTCCCATTTTACAGATGAGGAAACTGGCTGGGGCACACGGCAAATGGCCTGGAGCATAGTTTGACCTCTGGACTGTGTCAGTGCTAATACAGGCTGTTGGAGCCTTTGGGCAGATGTGTCCTGGAGGTGAGCCTGTTTATCTCACCTGCCTCCTGCTGCCTCTCTCAGCTGGAGAGCAGCTTCCCCAGCCTGGCCCCGTGGCAGCAGGCAGGGCTGCTCCCCGAGGTGGAGCACATCATCCTCGGGCTCCCACATCCCGGCCGCTCGCTGAGCACAGGCCAGGGGCACCCACCACCAAGGGAGTTGCGGCCCAGTGGGAGGTCGCATCTACAGGGACAACGTTATGACTCTGGCAAGGGCACGCCTTTGGCATCTCTGGGGATGGAAAAAGAGTGATCTGTCCCTGGCCAGACAGGGCGGAGGCTGAGCTGCAGCTGCAGCTTCTCAGCGTTGATGCCCTCCCCCAACTAGGGGGCTGTGGCCATTTCAGACCAGGTTCCTGGGGGCCTGGGGGTTTCTGACTGGGGGTAGCGGGTATCTGAGAGGCCCAGGAGGAGAAGGGAAGGCGGCACAGGACTAGGGGAAGGGGTGTTCTCTTCCTACCAGTGAGGGAGACGAGCAAGAGGAAATACAACACACAGTCTCAGGAACATTCTGTGGAGACAAGAGCCTGGCTTGCTGGCTCTGCCTTGAGGACATGAGGAGCACAGGGGTGGCATATGCTACAGGAAGCCACTTGGCGTGTGAACCTACCACAACAGGATCCCTTCTGGCCAACACATCATGCGAATCTGTTTCTGATGTGGTAGCAGGACAGACAAAAACATCAACAAACTTAATCCTCATTTGAGTTGCCTCCTATGAGAGCCGATGTTGGCTTCTCCATTTGCCACCGACAGGCGGCCTGAAGGAAGAGTGTACCTCTGCTGGGTGGCGTCCCAGCTGGAGCCCAGAGTTTATTTCGGTTGACCTTGTTGGGCTCCCTCATACACTACTGAGCAGTTCCATGGCCACCGCCAAGTCCTCTCTGGGCCTCAGTTGCCTGCTCTGCGAATTGGGTCTAACGCCTTCTCTGTCCCTCTCGTAGGAAATCACATCTGTGAAGAACAGAAGTGATCAGGTATATGAAAGAGCTCTGTAAAGACGAAGTGCTGTATAAAGTTAGTCATTCGCCATGACCACAGGGTGTCTGTAAGGCAGGCTCGCCCTGGAAGCATTTGGCTTCTCCTTGTTTGAAGTCTCCTTCCTCTCTCTATCTTCTCTACAAAGAGTTGCCGTCCCCTAGGTATCATAGCTGGGCATGGTGGCATGAAGAGCCACACCATCAGCACCGCCCTTCAGGAATAATTTCTACCTTCCTTGATGACTCAGGTTACCTTTCACTTCCCCAACAAGCCGCTTCCTTCCCAGCTTCATGTTACCCCCCATAGCCTTCCCCGTTCCCCTCCTCCTGGACCTCAAGTCCCTCTGCTCTTCAGCACCACTCCTCCCTCTCCCACACCCCTTTGCCCTCTGCCAGCCTGGACTCAACGACCCATTTCCACAGTCCTGCTAACATGCTAGAAACTCACACTTTCTTTTTCTAAATCTGAGGTTCAGACCTTGGTTCTCTCAACACTCTCCTCTGAGGAACTCGCCCACTCCCTTGTTTCAAATATTATTTCAGTGCAGTTGCCTTTCAGATCTTCAGCTGCAACCTCCCCTAGCTATGAACTCTTTGCGGAGAGTGTGTGTTTTAACAGTTGGCGTCAAAGTGTTTTAACCTGATGTGTTCTTCACATTCCAGAGTAATTTCCATATTAGCCCAAGCACATCGAACAGTAATTTGAGAAGAGTAATTTGAGAAAAGCACAACTGACCTGTTACAGTTGTGGTGGTCATGACAGGTTGGTAAGCAGGTGTTCACAAAGGTCCTTCTTTTAAATCGGAGGATACGTCAGATTATTCAGATCAACAAGAGCTTGCTCAGTGCTCTGAGTTTGGCAACTTCCCTCAATTTCTAATAAAAGCTGTGGACTGAGCCACTCCTAAACCAACACAGTGATATAGGACAGTGTCATTTGGAGTGTGACTGAAGCCATCAACCTGAAATCAAACAGGAAGCCCTGTGCCTCGTAGATAAAGGAAGGCTGGGGAAAAATTGATCTCACCTTCGTTTGGATTGGTGCAAACCCCTTACAGGGGAAAAATGTACAAGTCAGTCAGGATGAGGTAAAAGAGCATCTCACTAAACGTGCATCACTTCCCTGGGTGGAGGAGAGGGCCGTGGAAAGCTACACCAGAACTGCATTCACTGGGCAAAAATGCCTGACTCAGGAAGAAGGCCATGCAGCCGGGAGTCCTGTGAGGCTGCAGCGGGAAGGTGGGTCCAGTGTAAACAGTGTGTTCCTGTCACCCCGAACGTGTGCGGCTCCCCAGCTGGTAACTAGGGATGCGAGAGCCTCCGCTGCGTAAGTCCCCACACCCGGAATCCACCCCCGGTATCAGGGATGAGCTCATCGCTGACATGAGGAGAGCTTTGGCGGCTCTCTCCACGGAGCACTTCCCAGACACAGCAAGGACCTAACCCTTTGGGGTCAGCAGGAGGGCAGAACTGATTGGGTTACCTGTGTCCACTTGGTTTTGGTTATTGCCGCTGTCGTTATTTTAAAACAAAAAAGGAATGACCACAAAGGCTGCAGGGAAACAAGTCAAGTATTTCAAATGAGGCTGCAAGGTTTGGTGACACTGGGTACAACAGGACCTGGCTTACAGAAGCCGGGGAGACTGGCGTTCCAGTAGCGCCTGGCAGCGCCTGCCCTGCGACTTGGGGCGGCCACGTGTCAGTGTCCTCGAGTGTAAAGTAAAGGGATTAGAAGAGCTCAATTTACTGAAACTTAACTGACCACAGACACCCTTAAGTCATAAGATGCTGATAGAATACTTATAGATATTGATTAGATAGGCTGTGCCTGGATAGAAGTAGATGGCCATAGATGGTTTCATAGATCAATTAATCTCTGCAAAAAAACCAGGGGCCGGCCTGGTGGCGCAAGCAGTTAAGTGTGCGCCCTCTGCTGCGGTGGCCCGGGGTTCACCGGTTTGGATCTTGGGCGCACACTGACGTATTGCTTGGCAAGCCATTCTGTGGCGGCGTCCTATATAAAGTGGAGGAAGATGGGCACGAATGTTAGCCCAGGGCCTCCTCAGCAAAAAAAGAGGAGGATTGGCAGATGTTAGCTCAGGGCTGATCTTCCTCACAAAAAAACAAACAAAAAAACCATAAAAATTAGATTCTTATGTATAATATGTATACATAAATATGATATTATAATTTTATATCAGAAATAGCTGTATTTTGCATTTTCAAGTAAATATTTTTTTAAATTGATAGACATTATTTTTAGAGAAATTTTAAGTTTACAGAAAAATTGAGGAGAAAGTAGAGAATTTTCCAATCTACCCTCCCCACGTCCCCCCCCCAGAGTTTCCCCCATTATTAATTTGCGTTTAGTGTGGTAAAATTGTTTTCAAAAGAAAAAATATTATTAGCATTGATTTTTTTCCCATACATGTGACACTAATGCTGCTTAGGAGACACTTTGAGAAAATTTGAGATAGATGCTCTTTAAGGTCCCTTTTGGCATCTCTGAAGAAAGAGAGAGGTTTTCCCTTGCAAAGGGCTTTCCATTTGAGGATAGATATAGAAAAGGGACAAAGTTGCAGAAAATGTTTGAGATGCCATATCACATCCCCAATAGCATGTCATTTGTCTCAAAGGGTTTTCTTTCCTGTGTTACCCCGTTAGAGCCAAATGGTAATCCTATGGGTTTATCACAAGGCAGCCGAAGCCCAAGGCAAACCGGCCCAAGTCACGCAACTAACTTCGGAAAAAGAAGGCAAACTTCCTGATTTACGGCTGCAGGCTCTCTCCCCCAGACCACACAGCGTGCCAGGAGAGAGCACAGGTGGACATGAGCTTACTCACCGCCTTCTAGAGGACCGAAACCTCAAGGCTCAGAAGGGCTAGACTTAGGACCGAAGACAGGAAGTTCTGCTGTAGAGACTGGGAGGCCAACCTGAGACCCTCAATCCCCTCCACGAAGTAACTGACGGAAAATGAGGTGTAATCAAGACAAGTCCCCTCCCAGCGCCTGTGTCAGAGAGAAACTTCTGGACACACTTGGACTAGCCTGGATCCAGTGTGGAGTCAGTAAGTCTCTTTCTATTAAAGCAGTTTAAAAGTATCGAGGGGCGGGCCCTGTGGCTTGGTGGTTAAGTGCGCGCGCTGCGATGCTGGTGGCCCGGGTTCGGATCCCAGGTGCGCATCGAGGCACCACTTCTCCGTTCATCCTGAGGCCGAGTCCCGCATACGGCAACTGGAGGGGTGTGCAGCTACGACATACAACTATCCACTGGGGCTTTGGGGGGAAAAAATAAAATAAATAAAAAATTTAAATGTATCGAGAAAGAAATTGAAAAAAGTCCACCCAAAATTACTGCACTCCCACACTTGACTTTTCTCTTCCAATCTTTATCCACACACATATGTGGTATTTACATAGTTAACATCACAGTTCACGCACAAATTTGTTTTCTATTTCTTTTGGGTAAGGTAACTGTATGATTGATTTTGAGATTCTATACAATTTTATTATAAATTGTCATATGGGCCGGCCCCGTGGCTTGGCGGTTAAGTGCTCGCGCTCCACTGCTGGTGGCCCAGGTTCGGATCCTGGGCGCGCAACGACGCACCGCTTCTCTGGCCATGCTGAGGCCGTGTCCCACATATAGCAACTGGAGGGATGTGCAGCTGTGGCATACAGCTATCTGCTGGGGCTTTGGGGGAAAAAAAAATAAATAAATAAAATTTAAAAAAAAATGAATTGTCATAATGGCTACACAATATTGTGCTATACTGATGCATTGTTTAGTACTATTCCCATATTTTTGGACATACGTTACTCACAGTTTTTAGACAGTCAAATAGTGTTTTGTACATATCGTTTTCTTGTATGGGAATTTTAAATTTTTATTTCGTTGGGCTAAATATTCAGAAGTTACATTGCTATTCCAAGGGAATAATCCACTTTTTACCTTTTTATTTTGAAATAATTTCGAACTTACAGAAGAGTAAGTTTGAAAGAATAATACAAACAACTCCCGTACCGCCTGGGGAACGACTGTCAACAAGAATAACCATTTTTAAGGGAATTTCCCATGCATTCGGCCTGTCCTATTTGACGTTTCTCGATGTTTGTGTGGAATTCAGGGCACTGGTACAGCTGACCAATGTAGGAGTCTCTAGTCTGGAGGAAAGCCTAGACAATCATGCCAAAATAATACCAATTTCAAATCCATTGTGATGTTTACTCCACTCCCTGAAAAAACAGATGGCTACCGAAATTAAACCTTCTTGGACTGTGAACAAAATCTCTGGCCTCTGGTCCAAAACCATCTTGTCCTAAGCCTCTTGCCCATCTCTTCTTCAAGTTTCCACAGACATCACATCATTTCTTACTCAGCCGACTGGGGTCTCAGCGTGGTCCTTGTTCTGGTGCCCCATCCCTGTGTCCACTCGGGTGATAATTGGCCCCCGCTGGTGACTCACGAGTTCTGCGGGGGAGGGGTCCCACCACAGAAATAGCACCCGGAAAGCTCTGCGTGATACTTCCTTCCAGTTTCCCTGTGCCCACTTTGTCTCCATATTATCCGGGCCTGGGTTTTATTTTTATTCCTTGCAAGCAAAGGCCTTTGATACAGTTTTCCCAGAATATGGTTTCACCAAGATTTATTTTCTTTTTTTTCCCCACAGCAATCCCTTGACTACAATCGAGGCCCCATTGTCACTGTATCAGCCTCCCTATACCTACCTCCTCCTTCTCAGGCTTCCGTGGAGTCTGTGAAAGGGAAAACAATCTCACATTTAATAGGAACACAAAGGCCCCAGTTCCTAGGACTGAATCATTTGGGTGTATTTCAGCAAAGCTCAAGGACACCCGTGGGTGACCTGAAAACCCTCCTCTCTCAGTCTCCTGTGCTTGGTCCACCCCCTCCCTCAAGACCGAGGCCCGAGGGCCACCCCGGAGCCTAGCAGACAGCCCCGCCCCACAGGAGACTCCTTTGAAGGTTAACTGATCAAATTTGCATTTTAATTAGGGCTAAAAACCTATGGGAACTTGTTTCTAAAGGTGGGATTGTAGGCCTCCTGACAGGTGGGGTCCCTACTGTCCTCCTCAACCACTGCCCCCAACACTCCCCCCACCCCCCTATATTCACTGCTCAGGCTTTAGGACCCAATACCCAGACCACAGTCTCTCTGTGATCTAAGCATTTAATGTGATCATTCAGGAGCAAATTATCCCCTACAGGGGGTCAAATTAAAGTCACATAACTGGGGTGGCATGGGGGCGTAGTGGTTAAGTTCTTGCGTTTTGCTTCTTCGGATCCTGGGCGTGGACCTACTCACCGCTCATCAAGCCGTGCTGAGGCGGCATCCCATATAGAAGAGCTACAGCTCTGCAACTATGATATACAACTGTGTACTGGGGCTTTGGGGAGGGAAAAAAAGAGAAAAAGAGGAAGATTGGCAATAGATGTTAGTGCAGGGCCAATCTTCCTCAAAAAAAAAAAAAAGGAGATTAGCCCCATCTCCATGGGACAGGGCCACCCTCCGCTGCAGCTTCTCTGATCTCCAGTGCTCAGCGTGATTGAAAAGCTGAGTGAGGTCACATCCCTCATTACTGGTACAGCTGATTCAAGCCTAGCCTTCCTCCTACACCATGCTGCTCTTCTTCATCAGCCATCTGCAAGGTGATAACATCAAACAGGTTGTCTATTTCTAAGATCATTTACATTTAAGAGCAAACGCTAGAACTCCGAAAAGCTTCCGTCAGTTTAAGGGATGGATGGGTAGTGATAGAATTTCAGGCAAGGTTGTGCAGAACAGTTGAGGCCGAGTATTGGCTCAGGGCCCCTCCCCATCCTTTAGTCCACAGTCCCACTCAGGAAGGCTGGCGCTGAAAAGACCTCAGCGACCACCCATTCCAGACTTTCACTTTACAGAGAAGTGAAATGATTTTCTCCAAGATTACAGAGCTGGGGAGTGGACGGGCAAGGTGCCTGGTGAGGCAGATTCCAGGCAGGGGCACTTTCCACTGCTGGTGAGCAGGTGAGCCCTGCCTGTCTTTGCTCACTGCCCCACCCTTCTCCTGAATGCTCCAACCTGTCATTCCCTCTGCCTGAGGGCAGCCGGTCCACCTGTTCAGTCCTTCCAACCTCGTGTGTCCAGGGGAATGAGTTACTGCTGGAGATTCCAGAAAAGCCCCTCAATCTCCTCACAGTGTGTGTGTGTTTAGAGCTGTAAACACTTCTTTTCATGATAGGAGCTTAGAGCCAGCTGTTCCTGAGGGTCTCTTTTAGGTCACTGAGACTAGGATTCGAAAGAAAGATGATTCTTCATGTCCCATCCAACTCCCGAATTCCTGTGATTCGATGACATCAGGACTGTGAATAATCAGACTGGCCCGAAGCCAGGATGGGTAGTGCTGTTTCCATCGTGAACTTCCTCCCCTCTTTATGGAAACAGGCCCGCCCCGGTTTGGCTCCCTTGTGGCCCTGTCCACTGGGCATCCTTCTGCTGCAGAGAAACCCGCCCACCCAGGGCCACCGACCCCACCCCCTGCCTTGAAATTTAAAGGAGGCCAAAGCCGTGCAGGGAGATCGGGAGCTGAGGTCCTGCAAGAGCCCAGGGCTGAAGAGAAAGCCTCTCCGAGAGAGGGAAGGAAGGCAAGGAGTGGCTGGCGGTAGGTTGAATTCTGTGCCTCTGTGTCTGCCTTCTCCTCTTTTCTCTCTTAAAAGTCTTTCCGGCAAACCAAGCCAGGGAAGGAATGCCTAAGTGAGGGACCGGCTTTATAATTCGGGCAAAAAGAGGACAAGCTAGAATCCGTGCCCAAAGGGAGATTTCTTCTTGAATCTGCATTCAATTGGGACAGG
Source organism: Ceratotherium simum simum (assembly GCF_057802395.1). Lineage (NCBI taxonomy): Eukaryota > Metazoa > Chordata > Mammalia > Perissodactyla > Rhinocerotidae > Ceratotherium > Ceratotherium simum. Next base: position 38,996,775 of record NC_141927.1, on the reverse strand, counting down.
CTGAAGTGTTTTGGAGGGGTGAGGTGGTCAGGGGAAGAGAGAGACTAGGAGGGAGGTATTTCTTGGAGAAGAAATCTCTGCTTGCAGAGTAAAGAGGAAAGTGAAAAGAATGATACAGAAATGCTCTCAATAGACAAAGAAAGGATCTCATGACTAACGGGCAAGAAATGTAAAATCAGCTGCCTTGGGGACACAGGGCTGTCAGGGCCAGAGGGTCCTTGGGGATGTCTGGCTGCCTCTCTCCCAAAATGAGCCTCTGAAGGGACTGAGGCTGGGGATGGGGTGGAGAGAGACTTACCTCCAGAGCATGATCAGCTGAGATGGGAGTGCTGGGAAAGAGATGGAGGAGAATGTTATAGAAGGGTCTCTGATCTCCCCCCAAGCCCCACATCTCCACTGGTCAGTGTCGTCCTCTGGCTTTTTGCCCAGAGTGAGGTCCTCTTTAAGGACTTTTCAATTACAGGGGAAAATGCCTTCAATGTCTTTTATTCCTGAAGCTCTCTGCAGGAGGCATAGGAAGGCTCTCTAGATTTTCACTGTTATTATCTTTTTCTTAACCTCACAGCGGGGGAGGGAGGCAGGCAGGCAGGAAGGAAAGGAGGAAAACATGCTGAGCTCCCAGGTAACTAATGACAAACTCAAGCCCCAAGAAGTGCTTATTTGGTGGCCAAGTTGGAATAATAATGGTGGTCTCCTGCAGCTGATTAATGAGAGAAAAAATTACATATATGTGTGGGTGCATTTGCAATTCCGTGAAGAAATTCTGGAAATCCGACTGTTAAGCGGAGTTCCCTCAAAGGGACTTCCTAGCAATTCTTGCCCATGGGCAGGAAGACTCATCCTGGGATCTAGACACCGACTCGTCCAGAATCAATATATGACGGTCAGTGTGAGCTGAGTGCTTCCTGTGAGAGCAGAGCCAGACTCGGGGCACCAGCAAGGACGCCATGAATACTGAAATAGAAATAGCTCCATCCTACCCATCAATTTATTTTACCTAAGATGTTCTCAGAGACGCCAGCCTCGAATCTCTGGATCTCGTCAAGAGCAAATGATAGCTACTCTCTCTGCCCGAATGGCTCAGTCTCTGTCCAGACTCCCCCAGATCGTCTCAGTTTGTTCTGTGATACCTCGTATCAGCCTCACGGTGTCTGTGCTGCATCACTGGCCTGGGAGAGCACATGCCGCCAGGGCGCAGCTGAGGAACAGCAGTGATTCTGTTATTAGTTTGTGCTCACTGAGGCAGGATTCCGGGACTGGGCTTTTACTTCCCCCAGGGCCTAACATGTTGATGAGCAGAGTTGATGGTCAGTGCATTTCAAACTATTCTAACAAGCAGCCCAGCCACACCTAGCAACCATAACCATCCAAGGCTTTTGTAAATGAGTGGCTGGGACCACAGAGCATTTGGGGGAAACTACTGTGCTTGTGAGGCCTTTACTTAGTCTGCCAACAGGAGTTTTTCTGGTCACATGGTTTTACAGCAACTTAAGGGGGCCTTTGGCTAGGATCAACATTTGGAAGGAGCAGTGCTGGCTTCGGGGCTTCCAAAGCTTCTGGAGTGCGTGCAGGTTATTTTTGATCAGACAGCTGAAGTGGCAACCTAGTTCATAGCAATGGTAGTGGACTTAGCTCCAGTCAAAATTCAAAATCCATGTACTTCTCTGAGACACGAGTATCTGCTGGTAAGGAAAAATTTGAGTTTTTAGTTGAAATGTTCAGTTTCACCTGGTTATTTGGCATTGTGCCTCTGTAGTCTCAGAATAAGATTTCTATTTTCTGTGAGTGATTTTCATCTGTTCTGATTAGATGGCTAGGATGGACAATGAGTGACCAGAATATTCTGTCCATTCCTTCTTTGGGCCATTTGCTTTGCATGGAGAAAAATTCTGTCCGTAGTTTCAGGCTATAGACCTCATCCTTGTCAACCAGCTTATAAAACCATGTGTTGGGTCTCAAATCAAACCAGATAAAAAAGTGAGGATGATTTAGACTCATAGAAAATTGGAGTTAGAAAGAATCTTAGAGATCGTCCGGTCTGGTCCAACCCCAAGTCCAGCCACATGGTCTTCTGATATTGGCTTAGGAGTCTACTTACATATAAGGACAGCACATTTTCTTTGTGATATTTTGTACATTTTATATTCCACTGTCCTGCCTGGGAAATAGACTTCTGTAAAAAGGGCTGGAGGGACAGATAAACCTCTTGGTCACCTGAAAAATAAGACCTATGACAGAAGGGAAAATGAGCCAGGCACACACAGGCATTTCATACATGTTTTTTGAAGGGATGACTCAGGCAAGTTCTGGTGCTGATCACGATTACCCAGGAAATGCTAACCAGCCATTCTTCCTATAGAACTAATGCAATTGGGTGTCCTTAGCAGCTGCCCACCACCATCCATGTCAATGGCCATTATCTGAAGATGACTGTTGGCCAGCAGGCCCAGCTGAGGTGCCCAGGATGGCTATGCGATGCTCCTGACACATACACCAGTGGCTTGGAGGGTTTGTTTGGGAGTTGACCTACAAGACCTGATTCCACCTGGAGCCTCTGAAGTGACCACTTCAAGGTCAGACTAACCCCAGATACTGGGAGATTTTTGTATGAAGAGGCTTTTCTGTTTATTATACAGTCACAAATATTCCATTAACTTATGACTAGGCATTAGGGAGTCCTCCCCCAAAGGCCCTACATCGTCAGAACTCTTGGGCTTTCCCAACCACACTTCCTCCTAGGAACACCCTTGAAGGGAGAGTCTGGGGTGTGAGAATCATACTCCTTTGCCCGAAGAAAAGTGTTTTTGCCACAAAGTAAGGGGCTCTGGCTGCTCGCTGTTGTCACCCTGGGCCCCAAGCAGTGGGCCCCTCTTGGGGATACGCTCTGTAAGGAACACCCCTTCATTGCCTGGCTAACGCCTACTTTTGTTCAACAAACAGCTTATATAGTATCCATTCCAGAAAGCCGCCCTGACCGCCCCCCACCTCAACATGAGTGAGCTGGATCCCCCTCCTCCACATTCCAGTAGGACCCCTTCTTTCTCTGCACTCCCACCTCCCATGCCCACCCCCTGCATATCCCAGCACTGATCATACTGTACTAGGATTGTCTAGATACTTGTCTGTCCCCTTCCCCAACTATGAGGTTCTGAGGATAGAGCATATGTGTCTTTACACCACAGAACCTGTGCCTGGTGCGTGGTGGGTGCTCAATAAATGTTTGATGGTGAATACGGAGAGTGAGTGAATCATCACCGGGGAATTCAAGAAAGGAGGACATTAGCCTGAGCTGGGGCTTGAGGTCGAGGTGGATGGGATGGGGGATCTAATAGACGCTGGGAGGATGGCACCCAAGGAGGTTCTCAAACCCCTCTGTTGGAGATTTTTGCATGAACAGTTTGATGCGAGCTGAGTTTCTTGAAGGTAGGGGACAAGGGCTTTGGTGGGGAAGCTGAACCCAGCACGTGCTATGAATAATCTAAAAGAGAGAGACTACCAGTCAACTCGATCTCTGCCAGCTATTTACGTTTTGTCATGTTCATAGAAAAGAGAAACTTGCTTTATTTTGCCTCATTGTAGCAAGAGCCACTGTCTGCCACCTGGGCTGCAGAGAGAAAGGGAAGGCTGGTATGTTTTTCTGGGAAGCTCCTGTCTCCTTATTTTTCCAGTAAAAGGTCTCTGGTTTTCAAACATCCATGTGTTCTGCATCAGATGGGCCTTATCAGTAGCGAGGGCCTGTTTTCCATCTGTCCTGGCCGCTAATACTAGCTTCCTCCGAGAGTCCAGAATAGCCCTGGCGTGTGCAGTATGAATAGGCCTGGGAAAGGCAAATAAAAAAGCAGATTAAAAGTAGGATGAAAGACATCACCCCATATTCAGGAAATAATGGCTCCTGTTAATACTGATCTGTACACATAGATGCAGGGCATGAACTTTTATGTCAATTGTAAAGGATCAGGTTACAGGTTATCACAAGATGTTCAGATGATCTAGGAAACAATATGGTATTAACACTTGAACATGACAAGGACCCCAAAGAGTTTGGCATCCCTCTGCCATGGCAACTTGTAGTTATTGTTCCAGGGAGAAGCTGTGAACTTTGGTGCTCCCAGTTCTGAAGGATGACATGACAGTAAGTACAGTTAAGCCTCGGTGCACTGGCCGTGGAGTAGGGCCTTTACCTGCCTCTTCTCTAGTTGCTGTAACAATTCAGCAAGGCAGAAATGATTAGCCCATTAGGAAAACCAGGAAACCACACAACATGTAAATGGTAGTTGGAGTTTGAAGTTGAGACTCCAGAGGCCATGCTCCATGCATTGTGACATGCTGCTCCTCTCAAATAGCAACTTTGAGCACACTGAAAACCTTCCAGTCCAGCATCAGGACACAGTAAGGAGTAGTGGAAAGAGTGTTGGGTTTTCAATAGAAGAACTGGGTATCCTGGGTTGAGTTCCAATGCCACCTCTTACAAGGTGTGTCACCTTAGGGCCGAGTCCCTTATACTTTTTTGAAGTTCACTTCTCTCATCTGTAAAAACAAGATAACAATATCGCCTTAAATGACTCAGTGGATTCCTGGCAAGCGTTAAGTACTCAAATACCTGTTGAGTAAGTGGCATTACTCCACACACATTTCTCAAAAATATACTATAACGTCACTTTCAGGTGAGCCCAGTAAAATGCAGACAAATTCATGTAATGATACAAGGAAAGCTTCCGATCATTTTTTCCCGGTTCAACTGTGTTGAAATCTGGAGGTAGACTGAAGAATTATCAAATTATTGCATATTTAATTATTTTGTAGTGATGTTTGCTTTCGGGAGTGGAAGGCACATAGGAACTACCCTTGTTGCTTAACAAGACACTCCTTTGGATTAACATCGATTGCAGGGTTTAACAGATTTTAACAGATTCAGACATTGGGATTAACCTTTTATTACACTGACTAAAGAAGTTAGCTTTTCCCAGTTGAATCTTGTTTTTTCTTCACAAGGATCTAAGTTTATTAGGAAAGAATTTCTTTTGTTTTTATCGTGGGAGGAAGCAGGATAGTAGGAGGATGTAGGATTGACTTCTATTTTCCTAGACCCACAACTGGGCCTCCCTTAGTTCCTCCAGATAACCAAGATTACCTGGCAGAGGGTGGAGAGTTGAGGAGATGACAATGCTCAGTATAGATCTTTCTGAGTAGCCAGGTCAATGTCGTATAACTTAAACACAGGTCATATGCCTATAGTTTGAAGATGCTTTGGGGAGAATTCTGCCCTGAGTAGTTGAGAGGAGATGGGGGGGGGGGTGCCAGGAGAGGATTCTATTCTATTCACATCATCGGAATTGATCAAATTAGGTCAGAAACAGACTCTTCCTCTCTTGTCCCCTAGTTATAAAGAGTTCTGTTCAAGAAGAGAGAAATAAGCTTTGGCACATAGAAAATTACCTTTTTGAAAAGGTAAGAATTGCTTATATGATGGCAGTTTTTGAAACTGGTTTTTATTCTGAGAGCAGAGCCTCTATAAAAGGCAGGACCTGCCTAAGTGGGGCCGGAGCTATGAGGCCAAGGGCTCCCCTCCTGGGCTCTGGCTCTGGCCCAAAAAAAGGGGAGCTTTTGTGGGAGCTCACCACCCTTTCCAAGCCTGGTGCTTCCTCCCATCTCACCTCGTCTCTTGTCCTGACTCTAGCGATCTGCCTTTGCCGTTCCAAGGAGTTCTGACCATTTCTTTTCTAATTTGTTGGCATCGCTTCTGGGCCATGGTGGTTGGGGGTTGGAGGGAGAGTGGTGTTTGTTTTAAAGCCATGAGTCATTTTAGGGGGTTGGTACTCTTGGAGACTAACTCTCTCTTATTCAGATTTCCAGAGAAGCTTTGCAAAGCAATAGTAACCCAAGAATCTCCTTTACCAGAGACTAAGGTAGCAAAGCTTGCACATGGTGTAAAATTTGATAATAGTATCAACTTACTTTTGTCTTTCCCTTGCAATTTCCATCCTCCTCCAGCTTGCTCATGTTTCTGACTTTTTCTTGCTGGCAAAAGTAGAAACTGCAAGTCCTCAAGTTCTATAGCTTCTGGGGCAATTGCACTGCTTGTACCTAGAATCACAGAACTTGATTGATTGATTGACTGCATTTGTACAGTTCCTTTATTACAAATCACTTTACAGCGTGTGAGTGTTTACATGAAAGTGCTTATACCCACTTATAAGGGTGTCACGGTTTACACAGCACGTGCACACTCATTACGTATCATTTGTTCTCACAACAATGGAAACCACAGGATGTTACCCTGCAGGAAACTTGGCGAGTCCAGCCCGCTTGGTTTTGCATCTCTGGGAGCAGATTTTACATCTCAATACAGAAGGAAGAGCAGCACACTCATGTCATCCAGTCATTTTAACCTCACGTGAACAAGCGTGTCAGTCCCTGTCCCGAGAGCAGGCCTTTGTGGGGGAAGACGGAGAAGGCAGCAGGACAGTGGAGGGAAAGGTCATGCAAAGGGAAGTGGAAAGGCACTGAGGACAGCACTTCACCTACAGTCCCAGCTCCTTCCTTGAGCTGTCCTGCCGTCATCCAACAGCTTCACTCAAACCACACACGAATGATTATTGACTGGTGCCCATCTGTCAGCATCCCACCATGTTACCACTGCAGAAAGGAACACTGAGTTTCTGGCTGGCGTGATCATTGATTTCTCAGCCACAATGCCATGCCTACTTGGCTCTAGAGTAATCCTCTCCCTGGTGACCAGACTATTGTTCCCGATTTTCCCTAGAGCAGACATCACCTGCGGTCGTTCAGAGGGGCCAGTGAACAGAGTCACTCTGTTCCTGCAGCCAGCAGGACCCAACACGGCTTCCAGGCAGCAAGGTCAGAGATGCTCTGGAGGCAGATGAGACTGCCGCACGTAGCTGTGTGGGCTGTGTCTCGCACGAGGGTGCCTGACATCTTCGAAATCAAGGCCACACTTTACTTGCCAAGCTGTATGCGCTGTTTTTGCTAATTTGCACAGATTCTTTGTCAATTTGCCAAGCTCTGCATCTGCTGAACTCCATCCACCAGGGAGAGTGCCTTTTGTAAACCTGCAAAAATCAACTTTGTGTGCTAGGGTGGGCCTGCCAAGGCTGGGGCCTTGGGACCTTGGGGACCTCAGGCCTAATGGCCGTTCCACCGCTCCTCTCACGCAGTGATGCTCTCAGGGATTCAGGGATTCCAGTCTAACTGAAGTGAGACATCCTCATGGATCTTCTTTTTCCTTCCTTCTCTTTCTTTCCTCCTTCCTTCCTTCTTTGCTTCCTTTCTTCCTCTCTCCCTTTCTTCTGTCCTCCCTTTCTTCTATCCTTCTTTCTTTCCTTCCTTCCTCTTTCTTCCTTGTTTTTTTTTTAGTTCTTTGATTCTGGAAAACTATTAAATACAGCAAAAGGAAGAGAATACAGAAAAAAATTACAAGTATCTGTATTTATAAAATGAGCCTCTGATGGACTTCTGACACTTATTCCTCAAATCTCATCTCTGACCATGCCCCCCCATGAGCACCTGGTTCTTCTCCCTTTGATGGGATCTGATGGTCCACAGTGTGCAGGTCTGTGCTGCTGTGGGCCCCGGGCCCTGAGTTCCTGCTATTCACTCTGCTCTTTGACCAGGCACTGCCCCCAGACCTCTACACCCAGCTCTTTAACAAAGGCAAAACAAGGACACATTTTCCCTCCCTCGTCTTTCTCCCTTGTCGTGGACTCTGCTGGCAGGATGACTCATTTCTTCGTCATCCTCTGACCCGTTGGGCCTGTCCATCTGCTCTCAACTGCCTCCGTGCGGCGGGGAGGGAGCTATCGCTGTGTGTGTGCGACTCACTGGCAGTAGGTCAGCTCGAGGCCCAGCAAGGCCAACAGAGGTGAGGAAGACAAGGACTGATAGAGGACAGACTGTCTCTAACCCTCCCAGGAGCAGGAGACAAAATCATGCTCCTTCCCCTGGTGCTGATTGCTTAGTTGCCAAGGGTTTAACTGGGTGTAGCTGCTGGAGCCCTTACAGCCAGCCCCAAGGCACGCCCCGCCTCCCCGCCTGGCCCCCTACCCATCTGTCCAGGGCCTGCAAATGCGTTCATACTGCACTTCTCACTCTGCAATTCTCCAACATCTAGAATCGTGTTCCGTTTAGGAGGACCTTGAGTTCCTGAAATAAAACAGTAACCTGGCGGGCATCCAGAGAAAAGCCGAACCCAACTGCCTGGGCTTAGGGGAATGAGTGTGTGGAAAGGGCTGGCTGGTTTGGCATGCATGATGAAGAAGAGTTATGTTCCTCTTCCGGCTGGTGCTTCATTTACTCACTCATTCATTGTTATATTCAGATTTCTTCATAAAGTCCTGAGAGTTTAGAGCTCTCCCAATCCTCAAGGCTTGGCTAAGATAACAAAGAGCGGGACAATCTATAAATATGAGAAAAAGGATTAACATCAGGAAGAAAGAGGGGGAACACATTTAAGAAGATCTATTTTAAAAGGTTATAAGTAATGGGATAAAGTTAAGAAGGAAAATTTAAGAGGAATTTTGGGAAATTTTGAGAAAGGGGAAATTTAAGGAAAACAAAAAGAAAATCTGGAACAATTCCCTGTCACCAGAGGTCCACCGTGTGCTCCTGTCTTGGATGGCCTCAGCTTCCTACTTCTTTCTTCTGAAACCGGTGAGTAGTGGCAAGCTTCCTCCTAGGAGCGAGAAAAGGGCCCCCACCCTGCCCAGGAAGCGGGCCTTGGGCAGGCCGATTTAGAACAAAGGCCAGATTCTGCGCTTCTTTCTGTTTCCTTCACAGGGGGAGGGTTGGCAAGACTGCCTCTGAGCCTCTGCCCTGGCTGCCTTTTCTCTCTGCCTGTCACCAGGGCCTGAGAAGAATCATGGGGCATGCAGGGTCTCCCTCCCCACTCTTCCCTTTGTTTTCATCCTTTCTCTGAAGGGAGCTTGTGGCCACGTGAGGGGAACAGCGCTTCCAGCAGGGGAGTTCTTTGTGAAGAAACAGGGAAGGAGCCAGAGCCTCAGCCAGGCTGGGATGGAAGTCTTGGAAGCCTCTGAGCCACAGGGCCCTTCGGGTCCTTGGGATTGGGGGAGGGGTGGGACCTGAAGTTGTTGTGACTGAAGGGAAATGAGTCAAGGGAAGAAATGTCCCGATTTAATTCTCGTGGACGCAGGAGCCAGTAGGCCTGCCAGACCACAAAATAACAGCGCGACCAACTAACCTACTTGGAGTTGCTGAGGGCAAGACCTCTGGGGGAAAGCACATGGAAACCAGGCACTTTGAGTCCAGGAAGATCTGAGTCTGATGACCCCAAACCAGATGCCTCTGCTCCTTGCAGTGAATCTGCACTTTGCCGGGCCTGTCTGTAAAAACAGGCAGACAGTCCGATGGAGTGGGGGAGGGGTGCGGGCTGGCGGCGGGGGGTCCTTGCCTTTGCTGGACAAGGAGGCGTGGAAGTCATCAGTGGAAGAGCTGAGGCGATCTGAGGTGGGCTGGCTCTGTGATGTGCCAGCAATAAAATCCCCATGGTTCCCTTGGAAAAAGTCAGAGAGGGGACGTTGCTGTGGCTCCATCTAGCCAACCCCAGGAAATGAATTCACTTCCAGAGACACCAAACCAGCTCACTGTGGTCCCCGGGGGTGCCAAGAAGGGCCAGAGATGGTCTCACCCTTCGGCCCACAGAAATCTCTGGGCAAAATCATCCTCCAGCAACACGTGTCCATCAGTGGATGAAAGGATATGCAAAATGTGGTCTGGACAGACAGTAGAATATTATTCAGCCTCAAAAAGGAAGGACATTCTGACACATGCTACAACATGGATGAATCTTGAGAACATTAGGCTAAGTGGCATAAGCCAATCACAAAAGGACAAATGCTGTATGATACCACTTATATGAGGTACCTAGGGTTGTCAAACTCATAGAGACAGAAGGTAGAATGGTGGTTACCAGGGGAGTGGGGAGTTGTTGTTTAATGGGTGCACAGTTGTAGTCTGGGAGGTGAAAGTTTAGAGCTGGACTGCAGCGATGGCTGCACAACCACGTGAATGTGCTTAATGCCACTGAACCGTACACTTAAAGACGGTTAAGATGGTAAATTTTATGGTATGTGTATTTTACCACAATAAAAAATATACGTGATAAAAAAAAAATCTTCCAGGCACTTGTCACGGCATTTCCTGCTGTGGGAGCTGATGCTGCAGGGCTGCGACCGTGATAGGTCACAGGTTCTTGAACTTTGTCGTACTCTTTAACCTCACACATCATGTGATTAAGCATTTTTTCCCTCTTATTCCAGAATTTAAGGGAGGCTCTGAAGAAATGGTGAATAAAATGAAGAGAGAGCTGCTGTGTGTGCTGCTGCTTTGCGGAGCAGTCTTCATTTTGCCCAGCCAGGTAGGTGTGCAGTCCACGTGCGTGCCCTGCCCCTCGAGGCTGTGGCGCTTCCAGATGCTCCTCAGCGTAACCAGGAGCCCCACGGTGGGGATGGAGTCAGAGTGGAGGGGCAAAGGGACAGAGGGTCAGCAGAGCCACTGAACACACACGTCCACACTCTGTGCCTCAGGATTGAGGCTTCCGGCAGCAGAACCCTGTGCTCTTATTCTGACTCAAGTAAACAGTTCTTAACTCCACTCCACTGCCTCTGAATGCCTTCTTTGGAGTGTTTTTATTAATCCATGTTTATTTATTATTAATCCATTATTGATTTATTAATCAAACAGAACATGTTTGAATGAATCCATAAAGTATTTCTAAAAGACAACGACATGGCTGTGAGCCGTCAAAGCAGGCACGCTGCCCTCGTGCTGCTTACTGTCTAACTGGGACGGAAGCCGCACAACACACGTGCTCTCTGAAAATGCCCCGCAACAAAGGGCGTCAATAAGGCCCACTGGGCAGTAGCTGAGCAGCAGGACCTTAGGGAAGGGAGAGTCAAGGATGGCTACATGGAGGAGATGGGGTGCTACAGCTCCACTGTCCAATACGGTAGCCACTAACCACATGTGGCTATTTCAATTCAAAATTAATAAAATTAAAAATTCAGTTCAGTCACACGAGCCACATTTGAAGTGCTCAGTTGCAACATGTGTCTAGTGGCTACTGTATTAGCACAGATATTAAACTTTTCCATCATTCAGAAAGTTCTTTTGGACAGCGCTAGTCCAGAAGGAGAGGAAGAATTAGACAAGAAGGCAAGAAATGGACATTCCGCCGGGAGCCACTTATCCGAGGGGGACTCTCTGGGCAGGCAGCATCTGATTGGCAAGTTGATGAGTGGTCTTCTAGTTTGGTCACCTTTATTCTTAAGACACCCAGCATGTGCTGATCCTTCCTCCACCCCTGGTTTCTTTGCAGGAAATCCACACTCGATTCAGAAGAGGAGCCAGATCTTACAGAGGTAAGACGAAGCTGAGGTGGAGGGGAGTGGATGGAGGCGAGAGGTAGGGTCAGGGCTTAGGGGCTCCGGGTGCTTCAGGCTGTCGGGGGATTTCTCTTCTACCCACCACCTGCCAACTTAAGCTACGTGAGGGTGAAATTTTGCAGGTAGTTCTGCAAAGGTGCCTGAGTCGTCCCTCCATCACTCACTCACCATCCACCGAGGTAGTTGAAGGCAGCGAGCCAGGATCTGAGGACAGGAGCAGGTGTGCTCTCAGGAGAGGGGTGTCTGGGGGTCACAAAGCTGGTGGGCGCCTGCAAGCCCAATGGCCCGACGTCCTGTTACACAGATGAGAAAACAGAGCCCAGAGAGATTGAGCAGCTTGCCCGAGGCCGCACTGCTGCCAGGCCGCAGCCGTCCTGGTTCTCTGGGATCTTTTCCTGGGCTGTGATTCCATCCCGCCGGAGTCTGCTCAGTATCTTTGTTAACTAATGTCTCTGTGCCTCCTTTTCTTTGGGTTGGTAAACAGGGATAGCTGACCTGGGTCACCTCATAGAAGTGCACGTGTGGAAGGCTTTCTCTCTTTAAGAACATGTCTAGAGTTGACTCCAGAAACCCGAGGAACACTCCCATTAGGATTCCAGGACTGAAAAATTCTAATAGCCCGATTGTCTTGACTCTGATTTCAAGAACTGTAGGCCCAGGTTCAGGTCCAAAACTACCACCTGGGGCCCTCTGGAAGACTTTGCAACTCCCCTCTTAAAGGGGAAGTTTCCCGGAGTGAGTCACACCTTCACACTGACTGCCTTCACTGTTGGACAGCACAGCGTTTCCTACGAGGGTGCCCTGACCCCAACAGACCCTCAAAAGAAACAACAGCATGATTTACAAGGAGAACAGGTTACTTCTTTAGTTAATTAAAAGTCAAAGATTTTTTAAGTTGGCATTCTGGTTTGCAAACAGAGAGAGAGAGAGAGAAAGGGAAAGAATATTAATGGAAGTGCTTCAACTATTTTCATTACACCAAAACCACTAATGGAAGTAGCACATTTTCTGCACAGACTAAAATGTCAGTTTTCTTTGTTTGGGGCCAGAAATGCATCATTTCAGTGTGGTAATACTCATGTGGATCAAAAACTCTGGTAGGCAAGTATATACCTGTCTAGATATATATATGTATATTTTTGTGTGTGTGAGGAAGACTAGCCCTGAGCTAACATCCGATGTCAATCCTCCTCTTTTTTTGCTGAGGAAGATTGGCCCTGGGCTAACATCTGTGCCCATCTTCCTCTGCTTTATATGTGATGCCGCCACAGCATGGCTTGACAAGCGGTGCGTTGGTGCGCACCTGGATCAGAACCTGCGAACCCCAGGCTGCCGAAGCAGAGCGTGCGCACTTAACCCCTGCGCCACCAGGCCGGCCCCTATACATGTGTATATTTTTGATGAATCAAAATGAAAAATTAGAGTATCACTCAAATTTATTTTGACAGATAAATTCTTTCAAAACAAGGGCCCATCAGAGGAAAAACAATAAAAAGGGTCTTTGGTGACAAAGTACTAGGTATTTGTTGTCTTCTAGCTGGGAGCAGGAGAGGAATAAAGGATTGAGTATATTGAGAGGGAGGGAGGGAGTTTCTCAGCAGGACCCAGGTGGGGCGTCCGTTTCTGGTGAGATGTGCCCTAAGGAGGCCAGCCTGTCTTTCGTTACAGTGACCTGCAGAGATGAAAAAACACAGATGACGTATGAGCACCACGAGTCGTGGCTGCGCCCCATGCTCAGGGGCAACCGGGTGGAATACTGCTGGTGCGACAGCGGCCGGCTGCAGTGCCACTCGGTGCCCGTCAAAGGTACGCACTTCAAGCCCAGGCTCTGAGCTTCAGGGCGCAGGCTCATGGGCCCAAACCCTGTCTTTCATGGTCCCCGGCTGTTCAAGTCTTCACATGGAGATTCCAGCACATTCTCCCTTAGGCGAAGGTGAAGGTCCCAGCAAAAAAGGAGCCAGACTGTGTGACCTCAGGCAAATGCCTTCACTTGCCGAGCCTCCGTTTCCTCCTGTAAAATGCGGAGAATCATAGTGCAGACTTTGTGTTTGCTGTGAGGATTCGAAGAGTTAATTCTTGTAAACTGCTTAGAATAGTGCCCGAAACGTAGAGAGAGCACTCTTAAAATTTTATCTCATACTATTCTTGGAGCTACTTGGAAAGTAATTAGTCTCCTTGTTTACACTGCGCAGGTTGCAGCGAACCGAGGTGCTTCAATGGGGGCACGTGTTGGCAGGCTCTGTATTTCTCAGACTTTGTCTGCCAGTGCCCTGAAGGATTTGTTGGGAAACGCTGTGAAATAGGTGAGTAGTAGGTGGGGGGGTGGGGGGGTGTGAGAGGAACTAAACTCCAACTGCCAAATCTACCCAGAAAGGAGAGGAAGTGTGTGGTGACAGGGGCAAGTGTCGGGGTGGGGATGGGGAAGGATCATCCAGGGGTTGTTCAGGAACCAAAGTGCTGGCCCAGGGGGCAGAGCCTTGGGGGCGACTCCGGAGTCTGGCTCTGCCACCGGTCAGCTGGGTGACCCTAGCCCCCCATTGACCTCCTGTGCCCCAGTCGCTTCAGCAGCCAGCTGCTCATTGGCTTGAGGTGATGACAGGGCAGACAGGAAACCCCTCTGAAAAACTAAAGGAAAGGGGGATTCTCATGTGAGGTGTCACGTGTCCTGCTTTCAATCAGATGCCAGTGCCACATGCTACAAAGACCAGGGTGTCACCTACAGGGGCACGTGGAGCACAACAGAGAGTGGGGCCGAGTGTGTCAACTGGAATAGCAGTGTACTGGCCCTGAAGCCCTACAACGGGCGGAGGCCAGACGCCATCAAGCTGGGCCTCGGGAATCACAATTACTGCAGGTGAGAGGGTCATCTCCCAATGGAGAAAGTTTTTCTCTGGTGAAAAGCTGCCACAGTGGGGAAAAGACCTATATCAGGTCAGTCAGGGTTCTCCAGAGAAACAGAACGAAGAGTGATTTATTTTAAGGAATTGGCTCACATGATTGTGGGGGCTGGCAAGTCTGAAATCTGTAGGCAGGCCAACAAGCTGGAAACTCAAACAGGAGTCAATGTTGCAGTCTTGAGGCAGAATTTCTTCTCAGCTTCTGCTCCTTCAGAGGCAGTAGAGGCCTTCAGCCTTCTACTGATTGCATGAGGCCCAACCACATTATCAAGGATAATCTCCTTGACTAAAGTCAACTGATTGTAGATGTTAACCAGATCTACACAATCCCTTCACAACAACACCTAGATTGGTGTCCGATTAACTAACTGAGCACTACAGCCTAGCCAACTTGACACATAAACTAACCATCACAGTCCACCCCTTGTCCACTGGGCCCCACACACATCTCCTTAAACCATACTTAAGCTGCAGATGAAGATAATAACTAAGTCATACTGCCACCTAACATGCTCCAAGTATCCTGTGTACAACCCAAAGGGCACTGACTTGCTCCAGAAGAAGGTGTAAAGTCCTTGGGTCCGAGGAGGCTTCACTTTTAACCTCTCTGGCCTTCCCTGGCTGATTTTTCAGAAATCCAGACCAAGACTCGAAGCCCTGGTGCTACGTCTTCAAGGTGGGGAAGTATAGCTCAGAGTTCTGCAGCACGCCAAGCTGCCCCACGGGTAAGTGCATCCTTGCCACCCTCCCCTGTGGTGACACGGGGAGAAGAGGCCTGGAGGACAGGGCTGACAGTCTTCCTATAGCTGGTAGCTCATCATTTTGGTTGCAGAGAGAAGAAAGATAGGAGATTCAGGTCCTCCCCCAGGCTTGGCCTCTAACCAGCTATTTGTTTGACCTTGAGCTGACCTCTTTACCCCCTGACCCTCAGTTTCCTCATCTGCAGAGAAGATGGGGCTGCATCAATGGTTTCCAGTCCTTCTGAGGATGAATGGAAATTCTCCCTTTGTGACTGATGGGCTCATTCATTTCTCAGTCTCTCTCTCTTTAAAGACTTTTAATGTGAGAAAATTTCCCAGATTTAAAAATTCTAAGTTACAAGAAAGTACTATGAATTCAGTGGTGCTTTCAGAAATAATTTTTAATTACCACAATAGTGTGAAAATTATGTTTTAAAGTTCTAAGTATACATATAGAAAAATAACGTGCATTCAGTCTACAGGTAACACCGATCTCTCTGGGAATTTGAGGACTCTTTACAGTAACTCTAAAGCATCCTCCCCATCTCCCAGGATCTGGTCTAGGTTGGGACTCAGTGGTCTAGATGATCTTAAAGATCCCTTCTAATTATGCTGTTTGTGCATAGTGGTATATTTTGTCAGTTTCAAACGGGGAGGAAGGAGGGCAAATGGGAGAAAATAGGCGGCACTGGAAAGTTCCTCCTCTTTCTTTCTTCTCAAGCCCAACAAACCCTTCAGAGCACTGGCAGACAAAATCTGAGAAATTAGGACCTGCTGATATGTCCCTCTGTTGAAGGACCTTGGTTCACTGCAACCTGTCAAGAATAAACAAGGATAAACCCCTAATTACTTTCAAAGCAGCTCCAGGAATAATCACCACTAGTTGAATGTTGCACCCTTTCCTGCCGAAACTGAATATACCCTCAGAATCCCTTTCAACATGGCAGTCTAGGAACCCATATCCGGCTGATGGCAGTTGGCACACCAGATGAAAGCCTTTTGCCACCCCTATGAAAAAGGGCTTGAAGAAGAGGAAAAGGGGAGGTGGGATGGGATCACACCCTTCTCACAAGTGGGCTGGCTGCCTTCTACTTCTCAGGCCAGCAGCTCCACTTCAGGCCCTGCCGCAAACCCCAACTTGCCTGCTTTAGTATTTAATTGGTTTTGTTTCAGTTAGAGATTTCTTTTGTTCCAGAAAAAACTGGGGACTGCTACACTGGAAGAGGGTTAGCATACCGCGGCACCCACAGCCTCACCACATCTGGTGCCTCTTGCCTCCAGTGGAATTCCATGATCCTTATAGGCAAGATTTACACAGCCCGGACGACCAATGCCCAGGCACTGGGCCTGGGCAAGCACAATTACTGCCGGTACGTAGCACAGGGTCCAAGGGGTTCATGTCTGGGCAGAAGGCAGGATTAGGGCATGGGAGGGGAGAAGATTTGATGCCTAAAGTTATATGAAAGACCCAGTGGGTTGGAAGGAACTGTGGATATTATCCAGTCCAACTTACTCATTTGCTAGAATAACACCTATTATGAAAAGCAAAGTCCACCAGTTTTTCAACCCAAATCCCAAGTTAGAGGTGCTGTCCCATAGCCACTTAGTCTTCATCTGCTCCATTCTCACGTGGCATATTTAGCCTAACAAATCCTAAGAGTTTACTCACATCACAGCTCACAATTCCTCCCAACATCCCTGTGAGATGAGAATGTTATGCTGCTGATAGAAATGCGAAGCTGAAGTTGTTTTCCTATGGCAGGCTCTGTGACAGAGCCAAGTCTAGAACTCAGGGTCCTCCCTCCCAGCTCAGTGTTTTTGCCATTGGTTCGCTGAGCCTCCCTCCCCTCTTACGTGGCTCGCGATGTGATCAAAAACCTTGAACTCCTTTCATCTAGGAATCCCGATGGGGATGCCAAGCCTTGGTGCCATGTGCTGAAGGACCGCACGCTGACGTGGGAATACTGTGACATACCCCAGTGCCGTAAGGGCTGGCCCCTGGCTGCCTCTCTTTACCTAGCCTCACTTCTTGACCATTTCCTCAACCACTTCTTGCGGTTCAGACTATGCAGCTGCCACATTTTCAGGAAGGCCAGGCCTTGGTGGGGAGGGGGCTTCTGTGACTGAAGCAATGATGGCATGGCAACACTCTTGGGCAAGTGTCCACTTCCCGTGCACGAGGGTGTTAAGGAGGGGAAAAAAGAAAGACATGAACACATCAATTTCTCTTAGAATTCAGTAGGCTCTGAACTTTTCTCTCTAGCTGCCTTTATTAAAGATGATGATGATGGTAGTGGTGAATCTGAGGAGGAGAATAGCTCAGGTATATGGCTCCCTAGATAATAAAGTGCTTTCACACATCCTCCCAACAATGTAGTGAGAGGTAATCTCCCTATCTCCAGTTTACTGAGTAGGAAACAATCTCTCGGAAGTCACGGGGCCTGCCCAAGCTTGCTGGGCTCTGAGCGGTAGAGCTGGGAGATCCCACATCCTCTGACTCTAAGGCTTGTACTTCTGTGAACTCCTCCACTTTTCTCACAGAACCCTGTTAATCCAGGGGAGCGGGGTCAGTGACAGGGGACGGGAGACAGAGAGAAAATTCAAGTTAGCACATTTGCTAAAAAATGAAACTTCAGTTTGGAAATTGTCTGAGAATAGATTATTATTACTCAGTTCCTCTGAACACATAGATCAGCCAGAATGTTCCTCAAAGAACACAGAGTCTAACTGAGCAGGTGAGACACAAACTACCAGTTAACTCACAACCGACATGCTCAGTGAGCAACATCAGAAGCTTGCTCAGAGCCTAGTGGACTGGGAGTCTTAGGAAAGCTTCACGAGGAGGTAGGACTTCACCTGGGCCTTGAAAGATGGGTAAGATTGATTAGATGGAAAAGAAGTGGGGTAGGCATTCCCCAGGAGGAAGTTGCAATGCTTCATTATTTCCTAAGCCAGGAAGTGGCTACAGGAAAAAACTAGAGATAATGAAACATAGCAGAAAGATCCCCAGTTTTGGAGTTAGATCTGGTCTAACCCAGGCGCCATTGTAACCTTGGGCAAAAATTTCTCAGCCTCTCTGAAGTTCAGTGTTGTGAGGATTAAAGATAATGTCAATACAGTGGTTGGCACATACCATGTACTTAACAAATGAAAGCTGTGGCTTTTATGACCATGGAGACTGTGAGATCACTCTGTACCCACCTGTGGAAGTGCAGTGAGCCTGCAGAAACTTGGGGTTTCAAGAGAAGAAACCAAGATGGGTGCTCAAGGAATTCACCTCAGGACCTCAGGTCTGATCTCCCTTCTCTGTCCTTTCTTCTCCCAGCCACCTGTGGCCTGAGACAGTACAAGCAGCCTCAATTTCGCATTAAAGGAGGACTCTACGCGGACATTGCCTCTCATCCATGGCAGGCCGCCATCTTTGCCAAGAACAGGAGGGCACCAGGAGAGAGGTTTTTGTGTGGGGGAATACTGATCAGTTCCTGCTGGGTCCTATCTGCTGCCCACTGCTTCCAGGAAAGGTAGAGACCTAGAAAACCCTAGAGGTTTTCCTACTCTCTAAGGCCTTGAAACCAGGCCCATTGGAGGAAACCTCACAGCAAGAAGAGCGTCCTAAGGCCATTTCTCCATTAGGTTTCCTCCCCACCACCTCAAGGTGGTCTTGGGCAGAACATACCGGTTGGTCCCTGGAGAAGAGGAGCAGAAATTTGAAGTAGAAAAATACATCGTCCATAAGGAATTTGATGATGACACTTACGACAATGACATTGGTAAGATGACATTATTCTCCCTGCTCCTTTTCAAACTTCAGATCGCACAACATACTCCCATACATATGCGCCTCCTCTTTCCGAACCCTCACCCTCTCCTCCATCTTCCTTCCCTAACATCAGAAGCAGCTCTTCACGCTGGGCTTTTTCTCTGTCTCGCTCTCCCTCGCAGCCCTGCTGCAGCTGAAATCGGATTCACCACAGTGTGCCCAGGAGAGCGACACCGTCCGCACCGTCTGCCTGCCTGAAGCCGACCTGCAGCTGCCCGACTGGACGGAGTGTGAGCTGTCTGGCTACGGCAAGCACGAGGCCGGTACGTGGAAGGAAGTCTCAGCCCCGTCCTGTCTGTCTGCAGGACAGCATGGGTACAGGTGCTGAGCACACAGAGGAAAAAGTGGTCACGGGAGAGGTTCTACCTCGGTCCAGACCCTGTCGCTGTGTAAATGTAGGCAAGTCCCTATAGAGTGATAGGCCGTCGTCTGCCCTCCCTCCCTCACAGGGTCCCTGTGCAGGTCAAGGAGGGTCTCAATAGTACAAGCACTTTGAAGAGCTTCAGATTTCAAGAAGGTTCTGATAAGAAGTGGAGTGCGGTAATTAAGAGTGTGGGTTCTTGGACTCTGCAGTCGTGTAGACCTGAGTTCAAATCCTAGCTCTGCACCTTGCTAGCAGTGTGACCCCGGACATGGATTTTCATTTTACACTGCTCCAAGCCTCAGTTTCTCATTGGTAAGATGGGGATAGAACTAGCTGCCTCATCAGATTATGAGGATTCAGTGAGATATTAGGTTAAACCAGTGGTTCTCGGCTGGGGTGACTGGCCCCCAGGACACGTTTGGCAATGTCTGGAGGCCTTTTTGACTGTTAGAGCTCAGGACGGAGGTTTACACTGGCACTAAAGAGGAGAAGCCCTGGATGTGGTCAGACATCCCCAGGGCACAGGACAGCTCCCACAAGAAGAATTATCTGGTCTAACATGTCAATACCGCTAGTACTGAGAAGCCCTGGGTTAAACTCGATAAAACTGCTGGGTCAAAACAATAAACTATAGGCAATTTCATAGGATTCAACCTAATGTGTGTAAAAGCTTGATAAATATTAGCTATTATTGGAAAATTTGGCTTTTTCTTTCCAAAAGGTTTACAAATAACTTTCCCTAAAACCATTCAGTCATTTTCCCTCCTCTCTTTCAGCGTCTCCTTTCTACTCCGAGCGGCTGAAGGAGGCACATGTCAGACTGTACCCATCTAGCCACTGCACGTCACAGTATCTGTTTAACAGAACCATTACAGACAATATGCTGTGTGCTGGGGACACACGGAGCGGAGGGGACCAGGTGAACCTGCATGATGCCTGCCAGGTAACCATGAGCATCTCTCCCTACTCTGAGCCCAACCAAGGGTAAAAATGCTCCTTGGCCAACAGGTTCTTTACCAACGCAAAAGTTATAGCCAGAATGAGGCGATTTCGTCTTGGTGAAGCGCTGGGGATTCTAGATGAGGGCCTCAGAGAATAAAGCAATCAGAGAAAGACCAAAGTTACCCAAAGTTAAGCAATCTAAACTGCAGGAAATATCCCCAGTGTCTGCACAGGAAACTCCACCTGGTACAGGATTTCCTGTCAGCCCAGGCAATTAATTGACTATTGAAGTGATGGATAAACGAACACAAATTAAGAAATTCTTGACTTCTGTAGGTGCTGGAGAATTGGAGTCTGCTTTGTAGAAGGGGAAGGAGGAACAGCAACTTACTGGGAGGTAGAATAGGGAAGACTTGTGAGAAATAAGTTTTAAAAACTCATATTCAGCCCCAATACCCTGGGAAAGCAAACTATTTTAGGTTCTTTGTGTTGGCATCCTTATCAGAGTTAGTACTTCTACTTCATGATAACAAGACACTTGGATGTTTGATACAGACCAACCTGCAGTATTAGGACCTAAATAGAGCCAAGGAACTGTTATTGATGAGACATTGTCAAGCCTACATGTGCCAGGCTCTGCACTGAGGGGCTGCAGTGACGGGGTTTACAAAAAGAAGTAAGGCCAGGCTCTTGCACTGAAGACTTTGTGGGCTTTGTTCTGTAGGGTAATCATACCAGCATTTCCCCACCTTGGTTCCTTGACAGGCCTTTGGCCTCTTTTGAATCGTTTCTTCAGAAACCTCAGCTGTACCACCCAGTTCAACAGTCATAAAAAGGTTGTGTGCAAAGTGAAACCATGATCTAGCTGCAAGCTTCAAGTTAAAACAAAAACAAAAAATCATTTTGATTCAATAAGACGATAACAGCTAACAATTAACAAGAGTTTTACTAAATGTCATACATCATTCTCAGAGCTTTTCGAGTTTTCTCCCAATTAATTCCCATAACAACCTTATAAGGTAGATAGTATTATCTCTATTTTACAGATAAGAATATTGAAGCACAGTTAGCCTAAGGTCACACAGCTAGTAAGTGGTGGCATTAAAACCAGGGTTGAAGCCTGAAATGTCTAAGCAATTATCTCAATTCTACTTTACAGTGTAGACACAATCTAATTCTCTAGAGGATTAAGATCATTGAGAGAAAATTTTCCCTCTCTTAATCAAGTACTTTGAAGAATACAATATTAATGCTACAGTGATTAACCTTAATTTCCCCCCAAAGAGTCTGCATTTTTTGCAAACAACTAACCTGCTGTCTCTTTTGCAGGGTGACTCAGGAGGCCCCTTGGTGTGTATGAAGGACAATCACATGACTTTGGTTGGCATCATCAGCTGGGGCCTTGGCTGTGGGCGGAAAGATGTTCCAGGTGTATACACCAAGGTTACTAATTACCTAGACTGGATTCAAGACAATATGCGACCATGACCAAAGAACACCCAATTCCCTGAAATCACAGGAGACCCCTACTTCTTCCACTTCAGAAGACACCCCAAGGCAGAGTGCTTCCTTACACAGATTTCCCCATGAGCCATCACACAGGACAAGTGGGTGAGAAGTGGTAGGAGAGGGGAGAGGGCATATTTTCACAGGTACTTCCCATTTTGGAAGTTTTCATGGGTTCAGGTCTGATTTCAGAATGTATTCTGTCAGACCAGAAGACAGATAAATGCCAACCCCTCCTGGATACTGCCATCTAGGGCAGAAGAGAGGTAGACAAAAGCCCAGCCTCTAATCTGTCAGGATGAGCAGTTTTGAGATGGGACCACACAGATGAAAGTGTGTCTCAGTAGGAACAAGTAACCCAGTCCTTCAGGAAAGAAGGATTGCAATAGAAATAGAATGTTTATAGTCACAAGGAAGTCCAACAGGGGCATCCTAAAAATGGATGGGCTGGCTGGCCAGATCGTGTTCCTCAAAGCCATCCTTGAAATCATTTGCCTTTCCCCTTTCTCCACCCTACAGCTCTTGGAAGGAAATCCTTTGTGTACAGTGTAAATCTTTTTTCTTTATAAACTTTATAATAGAACAGGAGACTTGTATCGTTTTCATAACAGATCAACTAGGCTTTAGCATATTTATATCAATCCATTTTAGTTTTTACTTTCTGTTGCCACAACCCTGTATTATACCATACTGAAATAATAAATTCAGATATATTTTTCACATACTTTCTCAACTCAGAATGTTAGTTTTGTTACATACGCAGTATCCCACAGCTTATTTGTTCACGTTTCTCATGTTCACGTTTGTTAAATCATTTGAAGTATTTCCTTTCATTCGTTCAACATTTACAGAATAGTGCTGCATACAAGGCAATGTGCTAGGTGCTGTGGACAGTAAACAGGGGGAACAAAGGAGGTCCTGGTTTGGCAGGAAGATAGGTATTTAGAGAAATAACAAGGTAGAACAGAGATGGACCACAAAATGGCAGAAAGAAGCTTTTACTGGAATTTAGTTGCAGGAGGGATTAGGGACTCTTAAGGAAGAAATAGAATTAGGTAGGGCTTTCAAAAATTGGGCGAGACTTGGACTGGAGAGGCATGGGAAAGGCATTCTTGAGGCAAGGAGTATCACAGCATGAAAATATAGAGGACTGGAGAGCAGAAAAGGCAGTGGGAGTATGGAGAGGAATTGAGTAGTACAGTGCATCTGAAGTGAAGTTCGTGAAGAACAACATAGGGTGAAATTTAGATTTTGGGGACTTGGAATGCCAAACCGAGTTTGGACTTAATTCTGTAGGCAACAGGGAGCCGGTGAGGTTTTTGCTTATGGGAAGTGATGAACAGAGCCTGTCTTAGGAAAATTAAGCAAGCGGGGTTGGAGAGAGAGCAGACTAGGTAGGGAGACTCCCTGGCAGAACCATGGTAGCACAAAGGAGAAGTGAGCGGTAAGAACCACCTCAGCGTGCCTCTGCTGACACAGCAACACCCCAATGGGTGGTTCAGACTAGAAGCTAGTATTTGGGCCATTTTTCTTCCCCATTCTATTTTGCTTTCCTGTTCATCTGAAAGAATTAACTCCCAGACCAGTCTACACAAGTATGTTACTTACATAATGCTGCTTTCTGCTTCCCTTAGACTACTTTCTTAACTACTCTTGAGGTGTAGGCCATATTCCTGGCTGCTGCCTGACAGTTTTGTTATCACTGACACCCCAGATCCAAGAATAGATCTGATGATGCAACGCTTGCTGTTGGGTATGTGCGGACAGTTTCTAGAAGAGGAGAAAAGGTGGTCGTAGATGTTTCTCTCTCGAGAGCGGCTGTCAGAATTGCTCAGTATAGAGGTTCTTAGAAGAAAAGTAGTTCCAACTCACAAAAGAAAGAGACTCCATAAGCCCAACAGCTTGATTCAGGGGAAGAAAACCAGCTTCCCTGAAATGCTGGAGGCCCTGGGCCAGTTAACTCAATGCAGATCACAGAAACTCCCGTCCCAGATGTCCTGACCTCAGACTGCTCACGTACAAGTTCCCCTGTGCAAGTGGCAGATCTTATTTTAGACAGATGTGCATCTCAGCCATTGCAGAGAAACACGGCTCAAGGACGGCAACAGACAAGACTCCAGCTACTGCATCTCTGGCAGGAACTCGGCTGCTTTCACCCCCGGCCCCGCGTGACAGGCTTTCCTTCAGATGGTCGGGTTACGGACATGAACTGAAGCAGTAAGGCCTCCCGGAATGGAAACGCGGGGCTACAATCCCTGGGATTCCTGAGTGGAGTCCTGGGAACCAGAGACTGGATGAAGACAATTGCTCAGAAGAGGCCACTGACTGGGCTACACAGCACATTCATTTAGAATTATACTAAAATACACTCAAAGAGCAACACATCCTTACCCAGTGCAGGTTAGGACATTCAGGATAAAACGTCTGGAAGGTCAGGGGAAGGAAACGGGTATTAGGGGAAATTAATAAATTTCCTTATTATCCTCAGCTGGTTAATAAAACAAACAGATGCTAATAGACCCAAAGAACAAGCACGGTTCTCAGGTAATTGTGCAGTTAGTCTCAGTGGGTGAAGACTGGCGGGACTCAGATGGTTGATACTGCTATCCTCCTGGAGCCCCAGTCCTAAGTCTGGTTATTAGAAAGAGTGTCATAAACTTCTGGCTCCACAGTGAACTTCGAAAGCCAAAGACTCACTAAATCCCCAGTATTTGGGATCTTGGGGAAAGTTGCCAATTTAATTCCTCTATTAAAGGCTAATTTAAAAAATTAACCTCATTGCTGGCCCTGAGTCACCACCTACTGGCCACAGAGGAAAGCACAAGTATTACAAAACTGACTTGGTCACACCGCAATGCTACCAAAACAGCCAGGCCAAGGAAAAGAGGTATTAACAATGACTATGATGGGTAGGAGAGAGTATTGGTGAACATTAAACACTTGTGGTTAGTAAACAGAAAGAACTCTTAAAGTTTCTTCACGACCATAAGGGATTTACAGAAGGAAATTAGTACAAATATGGGATAACAACTAGTGTCTAAGCTTTACAGAGACTCCCAATGTCCTATCTCCCAAGAATTCTCCACTACAATTAAGATTTCTAGGATCTTGAAGCCCTGTTTCATGCCTGAATTAATCAACCTAGAAGATCAACAGAATGGAGAAAGCACAAGAACAGATGGCAGCAGCTTTAATGGGTTTGTCCTTTACACACTGGAGAAAAATAATTTGATTGATCCCGACCTTTGGTCTCACCACCTTAAAAATGACATTAATACCAGCATCCTCTATCTTCCAGAGGTGACTAGAGAATCAAACTATACACAGGGCTTTAGGTCTGCTGGTTGAAAAGTACAAAAGCAGTAAGAGGCCCCTGAATTGATTTATTTCTTACTGCTTCTACTGAGGCATGCATGGCATACCCATAGCATTATCATTAGCCCTAGTAACAAAATATAGGACATGGAGGACTGGTAAAACTCAACTTTATTAAGACTTGGAGAAGATACTTCTATACACGTCAAACATACATGGAACCGGACAGCTCAACGGAGACACCCTGCACTACTTATGCTGACACACGGCTGGGTGGTGGCAGTGATGCTCCACTGTGCTCCAGAGGCCTGCCACACAGGAGAGGGGAGATCAACTTCATATGCTAAGGCCCGCAGGTCCCATATCCTACAGACTTTATTTCTCCTTAAGTTCTTCCCTTGAAATTAGGATGAGCTGTCCTGGAGGAAATAAAACAGCTAGATTTATAAACCTAAAAATATTCAAGGACAAGATTGTATGTTCCCCTTGACCCAGGAAACTTTAAAAGCCTTCAGAGCCCTCAGGAGAAGTTATTTCAACTGTTCTGGAATCCACAGGCAGAGATGTTCCCCTACTCTGGCAGTTGTGTATATGGGACACAATGAGCCAGGACAAACTCTGGAGTGATGGATACAAAACACATCTGGTTGTATACACACAATTTATCCCAGAGAAAATCCACAAAGCAACATTACTCTGCAGCAAGAACAAGTCCAGGAAGTAGGAAGACAAAACTAGCAAAAAAATTGCTTAAGTATTTGGAAACAGGGCTTTAGAGAAAAACCGTAGGGTTTGGAGAGCAGAGGTCTTCATTTTTCTCCGTGCACGAAGCAGAGCACTATACCGCTTCTTAAGCTATATAACAACAACAACAACAAACCTGTCTTTAATACATAAATATTTAAATGAGTAATAGACACATTGAACTAGAATAAAAATTACCCATTGGGAAAGCCTAAGGTACTCCTTCAGTTTTATTCAAAGATTTAAGGGATTTATTTTTGCCTTAAAACAAAAAGGGACTGGTAGATATCTATTGTTAAGAAATCTATTATAGAGTACAAAAGACTCTGAGGGAATAACCGTACTGGGCAGTTTCAAGGATCAGCCATGCCCTCAAGGGGAAGCATTCTTTTCACTTAGGGTTACTGATGGAAACATTTCAGCCGGGAAGGCTTAGCCTCTGGCACCAGTCAGCACTGACCAATGGAAATAAGGAATCACTGGGCTATAGTCGTGGGACCTTTCATGAGGAATGAGCTGGCCATCGACACTCCAACACTAGGACACACAAAAGCTGGCTGCCCTGGGGATTGGGGACTGGCTTTTCTGAAACTCTCCTCAGGTTAACAGGGAAAAGGCTGGTTAATTCCGTAAACTAAAGTGAGTAGAATTCTTTTGGGTTAGGGAAAGAGGCATTTCAGGCAACCAACACCAGGAAGAGGGCAGGTCACCTTCTCACTGGAGATGACAAACTGGGTGCTAACAGCAAGCAGCAGTTATATCTGAAAACTCGTGATCAGACAGCATCACCATCTTTCAGGGAAAATCTGATTCTACTGGGGTTTCCATGTCAATAGTGGACTCGAATTTAAGAAGTTTCCAGTTCATTTCTAGAAGTATATTTTGTTTTTTTTTTTTGTAAAGGAAAGTAGAGGGATCAGAAAGAAACGAGCTCAACCCTATTCTTTCCAACCCTCCTTCACATGGAGCTTGCTGGCTTTTCGTGCCACTTTCCCTTCCGTACGTGTCCTCACACGTCTATAATACTGTTTCCTCTTTCTCCTCCCTCATGGGCAGATCCTTAACTGGCCTTTCCTTGACTAAGTCATTCTCTTTCAAGCTTTCTTTCTTTCTAATGTTTCTTTCCACCTTAAAAAAAAAAAAAGGAAGTCTTTCATTGGCTTTAGATAATTAAAGCCAAGCAAGTAACAAATGCTAGACTTTTTCTATGGTAACCACGTTACAAGCAGTTCAATATGGCATCAAGAATCTCCACCCTCCATCGCCATGTCTTCTCTGAGAACTGAGTTGGTGCTGACTGGGTGTCAGTTCTGTCCAGTTCTCCGTGGAGACCCGCTCTCCCTTGATTACTTCCACGGCACTGAAGGCTAAGGAAAAAGGGAGTGGGTGGGTCCAGGAGGGGACTGACCTAGGAGATAGGCTGACAGTTTTTACTTTTAGACAAGTCAGAAATGAAAAAGAGTTCGTGACTGTTCCCTTTGCAAATCTCTCCCTTCAGGTTCGAACTTGGAACTTTCCAGCTTTGGTCATGTATTTTATGCCCTTAAAGGGTTTGTACTTTTCTCCATACATATCCAGACGATTCACTTTGAGTCCTGAAAGGAGGGAAGAATAAGACATAAGCATTATTCAAAGGAAGCAGGTGGCATAAATGTTAAATTCATTTCACCTCAGACAGATCAGTGGGATAGTGATCAGCTGTAACAATGACCCAAAAAATACTTTCACTTATTTATATCACTTCTATGGAGCTGAGAGATTCTTCACTCTTGGTACATACACTGAATAAAAAATTGCTCCAACAAAAAGCTATCCATTAGAAGACCTGTTCTTGAAGTGGAATGGGCAGAAAGTTATACACAGACTGAAATGAGGGTAAGGAAAAATAAAGGCACTGTATGTTCTTCTCAAGTTATTGGACTGAATACATGAATTAATAATAACAACAAAATTAATGAATCAATAATGAAATAAATTGTAAATAAATGAATAATGAAAAATAGTGAATTAATAAATGATATAAATAATCACTGTATTAATCAAAAAATATTTTATACTCTATAGAGCTTTAAAGTTTATTAAGTGTTTTAAAATGAAAGAGCTTATAATTTAAAAGAATCCTAATCATTTAAATGAGACAAGGTCTGTTGGTAAAGAAAACTAGGAACTTAATATAAAGCTAAAGTCATCTACCATCTATCTTATAGGGTTGTTCTAAGGATTAAATAATAAATGAAAAAAGCCTAAAACAGTGCCTGTCACATGGTAAATGTCCAGTAAGTGGTAACTATTATTATCACTATCATCCTAATGTGGGTGTAGAGTATGGTGAACTGCCTTAGATAGGCCCAAGGGTTCCAAATGATAATAAAAGCACATGTGCAAGTCTTCTGAAATCAGGAGAAAGGAGGGGAAGTTATTCTTTTCAGTTACCAGCTGAGAATGCAGAAGCATTCCCATACTGAAAACCTTGGGAAGCTCAAATTAACGACCCTCGGATGACTCAACAACGCGTGTGAACACTTCTGTCCTCAATACTGTTTCTTCCTCATTTGTGTCTCAGACACCTTTATTCAGGTCACTTAAGCCAACTTCAAAGTAAGGATTATAAACATTTTCCAGAAAAGATTTGACTAAAGATCACATATCAGGTAATGAAACCACCATTGTAAACAGGGAGCCCCCGGCAGGCTTTCTGATGTCTGTGCCCTACTGGGGAAAGCCGTTCTGTCCTCCTCACGGCCCCTAAGCTGTGGGTCACTTACCAGAAATGGCCAGCTGCTGGATCTTAAACTGCAGGTTAATTGTGGGGTTCTCATCGGGTTTGGAAGCTCCAGCCTGAAGACTCACGGTCCCCTTCAAACTTGGTAGCTTTTGGGGATTTATTTTTCCTACATCCCAAGACAGTATCTTCAAAGAAAAAAACAAGTAGCTGAGTGGAGCCCTCATTGGAGGCGGCTGAGATCTCACCTCAGGGGGTCTGTTCACAACACTAGACTCTGCCGCTACGGTGTATTTCAGTAGAGCATCCTACTTGTTACCATAAACCTTCTCAAGCATTACACAATGTCCCTTTGATTAATCTCTCCTTTCAAACAAGGCAGAAAGTCTACATGGAGAGCTCCTGCAGTTATTTCTATCCAACACCAGGGATTCAAACCCACCTGCTTATTCTCCTACCTTGGTAACCGGGTCAAATGTGTGTGTCCCCTGAGATGGAGTGAGGCTCATGTTCAGGACCCCTTTGGGCATCTGGCTGGTGACAATCACTCCCTCTATGGTCTTCCCCATGGTCTGCTTAGGTCCCACCGTTATTTCAAAGCGTCCAAGTGAGCTACTGTCCCGGAAACTGATGTTATGTTTGACATACACTGGAATTGCCACCAAACTGGAAAAGAGAGACAAAAGCCCATTTCATCACTGTACTGGAAAAATGGCAACATTTCCTCCCTTTTCGCTCGCTTGGCAGCTTTTCTTCCCTTACCTACTTCCTTACTCCTTATCTTAAAAATTAAGCACAGATAAAACATAGTAATCTTTAATCTTTAATTTTTTTCTTTTTGTAAAGCTAAGATGCTGTCTAGTAAGTAAACTAACTCTTCTAATGACTGTTTGAATATCAACAAAATCAGAGTATACTAAGCCTACTATGAGAGAGGCATTACAAGCAAAAATTAGGAGTCATCACATTTCTATGTCTTACTTTGTGACATGTGACCAATAATTTTCTGTACTCAGGAGAGTAATATTCATACCTCATGGACCTTTTGTAATTTCTTGTGAGTGCTTTTACCTTACCTTGTCTGATCCTTACAAAAACCCGATGAGATAGGGTAGGTTGTCATGATTTCACAGAAGAGGAAATAGAGAAGTCACAGAAGAGTACTAAAGTAATAACAGTTCTCAACATCTGTTGAGCACTTCCTGTGTGCCAGCACCATGCTAAATGCTTCATCTCCATTATCTCATTTAATCCTCCCAATTAGTACGAAGTAGGTACCACTATTGCCCCAATTTTATAGATGAGCACTTATGTCCTTATACGTAACTGAAGTTAGTAACCTGCCCAAGGTCATATATCATAAGCACTGACGGGGTTTAGGTGTAGGCAGTCTGATTCCAGAGCGTTTGCACTCAAGCACTTAGATATTTTCCTAAATTATTTATTCCAAATCCACAGGAAGGTACTGTTGGCTCAGAGGTCTCGTGGCTCTCTTCAGTCTGCACACTTTCTACTAAGGGCTTCTAAAAACCCTTTGATTCCATATTAAAGAGATGTTCGAGACCAAAAGTCACTGCATTTTATGGTTTTTGATGGCATAATTTAATGCTCTTTTGGGTTGGGGGATTGAATACAGGTGTACTCAAATGTTCTTGTTTAGATAGATAATAATAACAAAAACAGCAGCCAACAAGGAGCACTCGCTTTGTGCTAAGCACTGTTCAGATTCTCTTATTTAATCTTCATAACAAGGTACTTTTATTATTTTCTACTTACAGGTAAGAAACAGACACAGAAAGGTTAAGCAAGGCCCCTGAGGTTACCCAACTAAGCACAGGAGCTGGAATTTGAACCTCGGGACTCGAGAGCCTGAGTTCTTAATCACTACGGATACTGCTGCCACATATATACACACAGAGTCCACTCTTAATTACGAGGGCCGCTTACTTCTGTGCACTGACATGGTAAGAGAGCAGGCGAAAGTTTCCATCAGGAGGGATGAAGGAGAGGATACGCTCAGACTCCCAGCGCTTGAAACGAACACAAGGATGGAAGCTGACATCATCCAACAACCTGGGGTTCTACAGTTACCAGGCAAGGAAAAGCAAGAAGTAGGAATTACACACCCATATTTCTTTCAGGAAAGTCATTTAGATGCTGTTTTTTGTTTTTTTTGTGAGGAAGATTAGCCCTGAGCTAACATCTGCTGCCAATCCTCCTCTTTTTGCTGAGGAAGACTGGCCCTGGGCTAACATCCGTGCCCATGTTCCTCCACCTTACATGTGGGACGCTGCCACAGTGTGGCTTGATAAGTGGTGTGCAGGTCCGTGCCCAGGATCCGAACCTGCGAACCCTGGGCCGCCAAAGCCGGCACATGAATTTAACCACTATGCCACCAGGCCAACCCCTAGATGCTGTTTTTATTAAAACACACACACACAAATTCTGTCGTTACTTATAGAAAATTCAAGCCTGGTATAAGCTTTGTGGCTGTCCTTAATGACTTCTTGTTCCATTCCACTCCCACCAGTCTGTCTGTCCAGAAACATATCATTTCTCATCCCAAGAAGAACTAAATCTCTAGTCGAGGATTTTACCATGAAGGAAAGCGTAAGGTCTGGCATTCCAGTCAGCTTGACACAGGCATCAATCACCCCCTGGATCTCAGCAGTAATAGGGGAACCTGAGACAGGAACAAGATAGAAAAGGTAAGCGGTTACTGAACACTCCTCTGTTCTTCCTAACTAACTTATTTCCTCCCTCCTTCCTTCTTTAACTTTCTCTTTTCCTTCCCAACTTATTCCCTTCCTCCCTCAGTCTCTGCCTTCTTTCTTTCTGTCCATCCATCCAATTCACCTACCAAATGCATTTGTTCATCCTTCCAAACATTTATCAACTGCATGTCAAGTATAAGACACTCTGATGAAGTAACGGGCATAAAAGATTAATGAGATAGTTATTAGTCTAAAGGAGTTTTCAATCTAGCACAAGAATCAAATAGAACATCATTATCTTAACCAATGGTTCAGAAAATTTCGTAACAGAAACTGCTCTCCCTAAGGTCACTGATGAGCTTTGCTGCTAAGTGGAATGGACACTTTCGGTCTTGCTCCTACAGGATCTCTCTGTGGCATTTGTCATTGTTGACCACTTCTTCCTCTTCAAAATGCTCCTTTCTCCTAACCACTCCTAGTTTTCTATTTTTCTAGCTCCTCTTCCTCAGTGCCTTCTGCA
Source organism: Ceratotherium simum simum (assembly GCF_057802395.1). Lineage (NCBI taxonomy): Eukaryota > Metazoa > Chordata > Mammalia > Perissodactyla > Rhinocerotidae > Ceratotherium > Ceratotherium simum. Next base: position 38,965,074 of record NC_141927.1, on the reverse strand, counting down.
GGTTTCTCTTTCTTTGTACATCCTCTAAATGTCACAGTTCTAAACTCTTTTCTTCACTGGACACACTCTCCTTAAGCTACTTTACCTACTTCCCAAGGCTTCAATTTTCACTGGTGGCCAATTATTTCCTAATCTTTTCTCCAGTTCAGCCTCACTCCTGCCAACTGGACAGCTCCACTCGGATGTCCTGAGGCACTTCAAACTCTCCACGTCAAAAGGAGAATTCATTATTTTCATTCCCGGGTCTGCTCCTCCTATCTTCCACATCCTCCTGATGATACCCTCTATCTTGTTGCCTAAGCCAGAAACACAGTGCACCCTCGACTGCTTCTGCTTCCTCAGTGCCCATGTCCAGCCAATTCCAATTCCTCTCTTTTCCATGACTTCTGCCTCCTAAATCTGTTCATTCCTCTCCATCCTCACTACCATTACAGACATCTATATTTTGTGCCTGGATTTCAGCAACAGCCTCCTACTTTCCCTGCCTTTGGTCTTACCCCACTTCAAGTCAGTCTCTACACTGCAGCCAAACTGATAGTCTAAACTACAAATCTGATCACATTACTCCCCAACTTAAAACTCTTCAATTGCTCCAAATGGCCCACATTAAATGGCATACAAGACTCTTTATGATCTAGCCATCTAGTTGTGCGGTTTTTTTTTAACTTTTTCATTGAGGTAAAACTTACAGTAAAATGCAAAAATCTTAAATGTACAGCTCAATGAATTTTTAGATATGTACACACCTATGCAAATATCACCCACATTAAGATGCAGAACTTTCACAGCATCCTAGCACGCTTCTCTTACCCATCCTGATTAATCCAAGTCCCTAAAATTCTGACTACCGTTACCTTAGATTAAGTTGTACTGTTTTCAAACTTCATATAAATGCATATAAGTGTACATAATCTTATGCATCTGACTTTTTTGCTCAATACTGTGAGATTCATTCATGTTGTTGGGTGTATCCGTAGTTCCTTCTTTTTCATTACTGTATAATATTCCTTTGTATGACTGTATCAGAATTTATTTATCCTTTCTATTACTGATGGACATTTGGGTTATTTCCAGTTTGGGGCTAATATGGCAAGCTGCTATGCCTACTTAGTTTTAAAGCCTCATCACTTAACTTTTCTTTTTTTATTCCTCTCAATTCAGTCATACTGAACTAACTTATTTCCCAACAATATTTTATGCATCTTAAAGTGTTTGCACATACTTTGCTCCCAAATCCATGCAGGTCTTAATAACTTCTACTCTTTTTACTGATGAAGCGTGAACACTATCACCCTCTTTACACTTTGCTCTGGATGGGGTGGTGGGTAGGGTACCTCTCGTATGCTCTATCTTTTTACTTTTCTCTCCCCTCACTAGACTTTAGGTAAGCTTCCTGCAGCCATAGACTATGTTTTTTTTTTCACTCCTTTTGTCTCCTTTATTTGTACAACCTCATCACTGTCAACAAGAGCAGCTACAACAAAGACAGCTCATAATGAGGTCCAGAACTTTGTATACTGAACACAATTCAGAATTAAGGTTTTGGAAAGCCTTTGCTGCACAATTGAGAAATTATTAGTCAAAAAATGCTGAAAATATCATCATTATACCAAAAGTCAGCTGCCACCCACCCACAATTACATAACAAGAATCTCTGAAGGCCTGTCATGGGAAAGATGAAGACCTCCAGCTCCAGGCCAAGGGAATGCCACATAATGACCAACTGTCCCTGAAAATGACATACCTCTCTTCATTATTAACAAAGAATTGGTATTTTCCTATATTGCTTGGGGTGGGGTATTACAGGTATTCAATGACTTAATACTGGGTTTACTTTCCTCTTTGAGAGTCTCTATATCTCTTCTTCAAATATATAGTTGGTTTCTTTCATTTGCAGTGAAGGGATTCATTTCTTTCTCCCTTGCTTATCTCCAGGGGTCCTCGGCCTTTTCTTTCTCCATATGATTCTCATGTACGACACCTTCGCCTCGGTGACACCTCCCAGTACATCACTGTCATTTTTATTACATTATTGTCAGCAAAGATTCTCAATGGGGAGGGGGATGTGCATAGCTGGAATACCCCTAGACTAAATGCCCACTTTCTACTACTGTGCCACAGCACAACAGGTTTTCAGTAAGCATGTGTTGAATGAATGAGTTCACTAATGTGAAGAGAACTTTCTACAAATGTCTAAGCTCCATGACTTAGAATCCTATTAACCTAAATCAGAATACATAGAAAAGGAGGCTCCCTGAATTTTAGAGATTACAACTTTAGTTCTGCCATCAAAATTGGGAGTCAACTACTTTCAAAGGAAATCTAATCAACAAGAAATTAGTTTGTTACTTTTCTTTTTTATTCGATAGGATAAAATCTGTAAAACCAGTAGAAGTGTGAGACAAGCATTGGTCTGCCTGATAATATTTTTTAATGCTTTTTTTCAGCTTTATTGAGGTACAATTAACAAATAAAAATTGTATATATATTTAAGGTGTACCACTTGATGTTCTGATATACATTGTGAAATGATCACCATAATCAAGCTAATTGTGAAATGACCACCACAATCAAGCTAATTAACATATCCATCACCTCACATAGTTATTAATTATTTTTTTGTGTGGTGAGAGCACTTAAGATCTACCCTCTTAGTAAATTTCAAGTATACAATACATATGTGAGGTGATGGATGTGTTAATTGAACTTGATGGGTGGAATCTTTTCACAATGTATACATATATCAAATCACCAAGATGTACATTTAAATATCTTACAATTTTGTCAATTATACTTTAATAAAGCTGAAAAAAAGTATACAATACAGTATTGTTAACTGTAGTCACTGTGCTGTACATTAAATTCATCTTGCATAACTGAAACTTTGTACCCTGTGACCAACATCTCCCCACTTCCCCTCCCCCTGGCCCCAGGTAACCACCATTCTACTTTTTGCTTCTATGAGTTCGACTGCTTTAGATCTTACATGTAAGTGAGATCATGCAGTATTTGATTTTCTGTATCTGGCTTATTTCACTTAGCATAATGTCCTCCAAGTTCATCCACACTGTCACAAATGGCAGGATTTCCTTCCTTTTTTTATGGCTGAATAATATGCCTGTGTGTGTCAAATTTTCTTTATTCATCCGTTGACAGACATTTAGGTTATTTCCATATCTTAGCTGTTGTGATTAAGGCTACAATGAATGTGGGGGTGCAGATATCTCTTTGAAATACTGATTTCATTTCTTTTGGATATACCCAGAAGTGGCATTGCTAGATCATAAAGTAGTTCTATTTTTAATTTTTTGAGGAACTTCCAGACTGTTTTCCATAGTGGCTGCACCAATTTACATTCCCACCAACAGTATATGAGGGTTTCCTGTTCTCCACATCATTGCCAACACGTCATCTTTTAACTTCTTGATAATAGCCATTCTAACTGGTGTGAGGTGATATCTCATTGTGGTTTTGATTTGTATTTCCCTGATTAGTGATTTGAGTACCTTATCATATACCTGTTGGCCATTTGTATGTCTTCTTTTAAAAAATGTCTATTCAAGTCCTTTGCCCACTTTTTAATCAGGTTGTTTCTTTGCTATTGAGTTGTATGAGTTCTTTATATATTTTGGATATTAACATCTTATCAGATATATTGTTTGCAAATATTCCCCCCCTTTTGTAGGGTGGAAATACAAATTTCACTCTCATTATGCAGAAGTTTTTTAGTTTGATGCAATCCCATTTGTCTAGTTTTGCTTTTGTTGCCTTTGTTTTTGGTGTCATACTGAAAAAATCATTGCCCAGACCAGTGTCAAGAAGCTTTTTCCCTATGTTTTCTTCTAGCAGTTTTACAGTTTCAGGTCTTGAAAGTTAAGTCTTGAATCCATTTTGAGTTGATTTTTGCATATGGTGTGAGATAAGAGTTCAAATTTATTCTTCTACATGTGGATATCCAGTTATCCCAACACCATTTAATGAAGAGACTATCTTTTCCCTATTGCATGTTCTTGCCAATCTTGTTGAAGATCAGTTGACTGTAAATGTGTGGATTCACTTCTGAGCTCTATTCTGTGTCATTGGTCTGTAAGTCTGTTTTTATGCCAGTACCACACTGTTTTGATTACTGTGGTTTTGTAATATATTTTGAAATCAGGAAGTGTGAAGTCTCCAGCTTTGTTCTTCTTGTTCAAGACTGCTTTGGTTATTTGGGGTCTTTTGTGGTTACATATGAATTTTAGGGCTGTTTTTTCTATTTCTGAGAGAATGTCACTGGGATTTTGATGGGAATAGTGTTGAATATACAGGTCACTTTGGGTATTAAGGACATTTTAACAATATTAATTCTTTCAATCCATGAACACAGGATGCCTTTCCATTTATCTGTATCTTCTTTAATTTCTTTAATCAATCTTTTATAAGTTTCAATGTACAAGTCTTTCACTTTTTGATTAAGTATATTCCTAAGTATTTTATTCTTTTTATTGCTATTGTAAATGGGACTGTTTTCTTAATTTCCTTTTTAGATAGTTCACTATCTGTATTTAGAAATGCCATTGACTTTGTATGTTGACTTTGCATTCTGCAACTTTACTGAATTTGTTTATTAGTTCTAACAGTTTTTTGTTGAGTCTTTTTTTTTTTTTTTGTGACGAAGATTAGCCCTGAGCTAATATCCGTTGCCAATCCTCCTCTTTTTGCTGAGGAAGATTGGCCGTGGGCTATCATCTGTGCCCATCTTCCTCTACTTTATATGGGATGCCACCACAGCATGGCTTGACAAGTGGTGTGTCAGTCTGTGCCTGGGATGCAAACCGGCAAGCCCTGGGCCACCAAAGCGAAGTGCGTGAACTTAACTACTATGCCACCAGGCTGGCCCCTTTGTTGAGTCTTTAGGGGTTTCTACATATATGATCATGTCATCTGCATCATAATATTTAAGTTCATTCCTAGTATCTAGCACAGTGCCTGATACAAAGTAGGCTGTAAGTTAAAATGAATGATCTTGAATGAGGGATAATTCTGATGCTAGCAAGCATTATATGAAAGGGGCCTCTTTCTATTTTCATAATTCTGAGTACAGATTAAAAGCACCTACCTGATTTATCAATGATGGCATCAATCTCTTCAATCACATCAAAATAGGCCTCATTGTTGGTGTATTTCACTCCAGTCCGTCGCCAAGGCACCACTGACAGCTGCCCGGTGGGGAGCTGGTCACCCACATTGGTGCTTCCTGAAACAATGAATACTACTGCAATTTAATTCCAATTTGATAATCGGATGTAACCAATTATCTAACAACCATAGAACACCTCCCTAGAAATTTCTATGCTCCCACCATTCACGCACTCAATTGACGAATTTAAAAAGAGATGAGAATTTTCCCAACTTCTATATGGGTAACCCAGTCCATTTTAAAAACCTGTCGCCATCTGGTCTGCCTCCTCAAGCAGAATAAAGGTTAAAAATGTTACCTGAGAAACAGATATCATATTTCAGTTTTCAAAGTAACCTGAACTTGGTCTCTCAAATTCCATAATAGCTTGCAGCTTAAATAATGTATTGGCTTTCAGTAGGGATGGTAATCTACATATTGATATAAAATTTTCATGGGTAAAAACTGTATTTTAGTTTAAGGTAGGTTCTTAGGTACATTTATGCTAAGTATTAAAACACATATATCAACATAATCTCTCTCATACCAATACGAAACTTAAGAAAAGAATACAAATTAGATCTTTCCCTGTCTGAAAGAGTTTTAATCTAAAGAAAGAAACATTAAACATATGCATATATGCATGTTTATAAAACATTTCAGTTTTTCAAAAGCGGTTCTCAGATACCTTTTTCTAGATGTAAGTGAGATTCAGGAAAATGACTTCATAGTATTCATAAATGATTCGGGTATTAACAAAGCTTTTAAGGTTTAAAATGAGCCCAGAATATTGAAAAATTCAACAAATTTCTTTTCTTAAAAGAGGCACTGTACATTAAAACATATCATCAAGCTATAATAATTAAAGCAGTGTGGTAATAAGGCAGAAAAGCCTAAAAACAGACCAAGAATCTATAACGACTTAGTATAAGATAAAAATATCATTTTAAAACAGGAGAAAAGGATAAATTATTCAATAAATAGTGCTAGAAAAACTGACTGACAATTTTGGAGAAATAAACATAGAGCCTTACCTTATATTGTATGCCAAAATATTTTCCAAATAGATGAAAGAATTAAATCCAAAAATAAAACCAAAAAAGAACTAGAAGAAAATACACTTTTTAAAAACGATCTTCCCTTCTCCGAGATCAAAAAGGCAATCTCTTATGTTTTCTTTTAACAATTATAAAGTTAGTTTGTGTTTAACTCTTTGATCCAGCTGGAACTTATTATGTATATAGAATGAGTAGGGCGACTTATTTTTTTTCCCCCTCTATCAAAGCTGACTGTCCCAATACAATATACTTAACAATTGGCCCCTGGTCCACTGATTTGATATATGACCACATCTATCCAAATTCCTATAAAAGCAAGGGTCTATTTCTGGACTTTCTATTTTATCCCAATCATCTATTTGTTTATTACTGGGCCAATGCTATACTTTTAAAATTACCAAAACTTCATGATATATCTTGTATCTAATAGGACATATTTTCTCTCTCGCTTTTTTAAAAAAATATTTATTCTCAAAACTGTCTTAGCTCTTATAGCATATCCATTCTCTGAGTTTTGTCTCATGTACCATTTGAACTTAATATGTCTTGATATTTGACAGAGCAAATCCTTCCGATCCCTTTGTAATTCTGGACATTCTTGCATATTTATACTTTATAAAATGTATTTTTTCATTCAGCTTTGTCAAATTCCATGAAAACTCTTGTTTATGTATTAAGCAGGACACCAAATGTAAAACCTTAATGAAACAGAATGATTAATTTGACTAAATCAGAACATTTTAAATGTGGCTCAACAAACAACACCATGAACAATATTAAATGACAAGTGACAGACTGTGAGAAAATATCTGTAACAGAGTGTGCAAAACATATAAAGAACTCCTACATACGATCACGTATATTTCCAATATATGATAGTTTAATATCCTTATATGAAAAGAATTCTTTTAAATTAGTATGAAAAAAGAAGAACATTTCAACAACAAAAAAATGGGTAACAGATGCAAAAAAGATAATTCACAATAGAGGAAAAACAGTTGATAAACATTTGTACAGGTTTTAACTAACTTAGTAATAAAAAATGAGTGTGTCAAGAACAAGATATCACAAAACTATCAAATTGCAAAGTTTAAAAAAATTAATAATAAGATTGGCTAGGGTGCATAGAAATCGCTAATGAAAGTATAAATTGGTGTAACTTCTTTGGACAGCAATTTGGCACAATGCATTCAAGTCCTTAAGATGTGCAACCTTCTGATCCAGCACTTCCATTCTCAGCACTACAAAGCAAGCATCCTGGACGTGCACAAAGATCTCAGTACAAGAATGCTAATTCCTTATTATTTAAAAGAACAAAAACTCAGAAACATCATAAACAGGGACTGAGTAAATAACTTAGGGTCTATTCCATATGGCAGAAAATTGTACAGTTACTAAAAATGAGGTAGATGAATATTTATCGTAATGGGATAAAGTTCACAAAATATTGATAAAAGGTAAGTTTTAAATAATACATAAGAGTTGTTTAAAAAAATTCTATCTATCCATCCATTAGCCATCTGTCTGGAAAAGACAAAAAATGTACACACCAGTATGTTAAAAATGTGGTGGGATTAAGAGTTATTTTCATGTTCTTTGCGCATTTCTGTATTTCTGATGCTTCTATAATAATCACGTTTCTTCTGCAATCAGGAAAAAAATATTTTTAAAGGAGAACACTGCATTCTGTCATTGGAATCAGGATATTTCCTACATAACAAAAATACATTTCAATCATACTCCAAGACTTTAAAGAGCAAAATTAAAGGCCCTGGACATTTGAGATCCCCAGAGACAAGCACCCAAGACAATGCACGACACAGGACTGAGCCACACCCAGGACGGGGGCATCCCTCTGTGAGTTCACCCTTCTCCATACCTGTTATGGTGTTGACAACTGTGCGAAGAATAGTGGGAGGCTTTATCAGTTCTTTGAGGATGTTTGACTCAGTAGCCAATGGAAACCCATTGTCAAGCATCTCTTCTAATACCTCATACACCACAACCACGTTGTCTTTGATCACTGGCTCTGAACAGACTCCAAAATAATCCTGAAGAAAATACAATATATACATTGATCACTCAGAGACCTGTAATAAGTGAAAGACTGTTCCTGAAGAATAAAGATCTAGTCCCGTCCATATGGGTTTACTCAGTGTTTCTGGGACACTCTTTTATAAGGAGGGAATGAAGCATCACTGTAGTTGTCTTAGGCAGCCCAGTGTGGTAGAAAGAACACTGGACTGGCTTATAGTACTAGTGTCATTATTAACTTCTTTTATTAACTACAGTAAGTCATTTAACCTCCCTGGGTTGGTTTCTTCAACTAGATAAAATATGTAGAATACAAATCTGAATATATATTTGCTTATGAACAAGAATTTGAAAGAACTATGCAAAAGGATGATAACTGATATGACATAGATTGGACCTGAAAACCTTTTTAACCCTTATTGTTGTGCTATTCCTTAACATTCATGTAGCAAATAAGAATTGAGAGGGAAATGAAACAAGGCAGATGAGCTAGCACACCAGAACATGTCTTTGGATCATCCCTATTCTAAGACGGTAGGACTCTAAGAACGCTTTGTTCTTTCATTAACAAAGGCTACACTTACAGATACCAAGTTATCTGGGTTGTGGAAAAAGCACTGGATTCCAAACCAGAAGACCTGGGTTATAATCTTAATTGTTACTTACTAGATTAAGTCACGCTAACTAATTTGGGTCTTGATTTCTTTAACAGTATAATCAGGATAACACCACTGGACACATAGGGATGTTTTAAGAAGTAATCATGATTGATTAAATGATAATACGTGTGAAAGTGCTCCGTAAACTATAAAGCACTACATAAAATGTGATGCATGATGATAAAATGATTTAGAAAGAAATGCTTGTGGTCATTTGTTGTACCCTTCTAGCAATGTCAGTCACATCTTTTACTGGGTCTCTGAGACCGTCATACAACCCTGCTTGAATTCATCCACTGAAGGGAAATTGACTCCTTTTGAGAAAGCCCACTCAACTCACGGACAGCTCTGATTATTAGAAAGCCCTTTCTTTTGCTAAACTGAAATTTGCTTCCTAGATCCTCCTTACAGAACAAGTTTACATAACAGTCCCGCAGTCATTTGAAGACAACTACAAGCTTTCACTTCAATTTTTTTTCTCAGAGCCAAATTCCCTGTTTGATCCTTCCACTGTTCACGCTATGGTATGGTTTCTAGATCATTTTGTCATCTTCCCATTTCTAGTTTTCCAAAATTCTCCTCAAATTATCACATCCACAACTGAACACAGGGCCAGCCCCGGTTCCCTAATGGTTAAGTTTGGCGTGCTCTGCTTCAGCGGCCTGGATTTGGTTTCCAGGTGCAGACCTACAACACTCCTCAGTGGCCATGCTGTGGCAGTGGCCCACATACAAAATAGAGGAAGATTGGCAACAGATGTTAGCTCAGGGCAAATCTTCCTCAGCAAAAAACAACAACAAAAAACTGAACACAGACTCCAAATATTCTATAAATTACATCAGATAACGTCCACTATAAGAGCCATTCCAGTATCTGAGAGCGCTTAGGAGTCAGGAATGTGTTTCTAAAACAGAAATATTTCTTCTTAAAAAATGAGGATTTAAGGAAAAAAAGTTATACATTTCCATCTCGAGTGATTTTATTTTAAAAAATAAATAAAATACCTCACTAGATTTTATAAATCGGGCATAATGTGAACTGAGCAGTTGGAAAGGAGACCTCTAAGCCCGAGAAAAATAAGGCAGCCAGATAAGACATCAAAATCAGGTTGTATCCATTTACTTTTAACAAATGCTTCAAAAATGACAAGCTCTGAAGTGCCAGACCTCCAAACTAGCAACTTTACTTTTTTCAAATTCCTCTGTGGTTTCAATGAGATTAAACTTTTCTTACTTCCTGTCTTGTAATAAATTATACAATATCGCTATGGTGCTATGCAGCAGATGTCGAGTTTCACCGATCAGACTGTTGATCTTAGAATGGGGTAAAGTGTTGTATGTAGAAATCATACCAAGGCCCAGCTAGAGTGGTTTAGGATCATAACTACTGGGTTCTTCGACTCCAAGTTCTTCCACATAGCTGGGTTTATAACTGTTAGGTTTTCACTGTGTGAAGGAACTAGCCAGCCACATGAGAACTGGAATCCCAGAAGTGTACCACCAGAAAGCATTTGTGGGAAAAAATTATTAAATATATTTTAACTCTCTTGGAATGAAAGCTGTTCTAGACATGTGATATAGATGTGAATGCATATGAAAGGACTCTTTGATTTGTTTTTTAACTTTTATCGTAATGCCTGGGTCCTCATTCTCCTCTTCTCCAATTCCACAATTTCTGTATTTATGGGACTAATTCCAGACCTCACATGACATAGAAGTTAAACCAAATGGCCCTTGCTTCTCATTTATCATTTGAGTTATGCAAATAACTACAACAGTTAGAAGTTGAGCAATTCCTTTAGGAGGAGGATTCCACTATCTGAATCCAGAGTCTGGGCGCCTAAAGTCCTGTGCTGACATCCCTCTTCCCAAGATCTTCAAATCTGTTCCTGAAAGAAAAACTCAAACTGAAAACTGTATCTTGTAAAATCCGTCACTTCAATTCTTATGGGTACAGAAGATTTTCCAATCTTAATTTTGCAACAAGAGCTCATCACTAGTACTCATATGCTGTGGATAAGCACCCCAAATCCAAGATGAAGCATGGGTTCATAAATTACTCCTGCCAGGGAGAGTAAAAACAAGCATTACCTAGCTTTTTCTACATTTGAAAAAATTGTATCTTTACACAGTCATCGCTTTTTAATGCAACTCAAAACAACGGTTAGCAGCAATTTTTCTACGTTTAAAAAAATTGTATCTTTACACAGTCATCGCTTTTTAATGCAACTCAAAACAATGGTTAGCAGCAAGTCCACTATTTAAAATAAAACCAAACTCCTCTGATTTGTGAACAAAAAGCAGGACAATTCCGATCTCCAGAACTAAAATGACTGTACACAATCATACCAAGTAGTGTGGCTTTCTCATGCAACAGGTTCAAAAGATTTCAATTTGTCATTTTAGACGCAGCCAATTCAATGAACAGAAACAAGAAGCTTATCAGATGGGAGAGGAAGTAAGCAATCTCAGAGTTTTGATTTTTAATAGAGTTCCTTAACTGCAGCTGAATACAACGGAAACAGAACTTTATAGTTCTTCATAATTTACATGTATGAACCTCTCACATTCACGCACCTGAAATGTGTCCACCACTCGGTGAAGGAACTCAATGACAAACAGAGGCGGGACCTCCGTCTGGATCACAGCCACAAAAAAGATCTTGTGACGGTAAACACTTAGGAGATAGTGGTGAGGGGTTGGAATAACTGGAGGTACATTTTCTGCCTCAGTAGCTCTCTCTTGTGCCTCAAAAAAGTAATCACAAACAGAACGGCTGACCACACTTTTCCAATGTTTCTCCAGGAAAATATCTCCAGAGGAGTTGATCAAGAAAAGGCTATGAATCATGGTGGAGACTGTCAGTGAGAGACGAAAGTCTTTTTCAGTCTGAAAGCTTAGGACTCGGCAAATTTTCAACCCTAAACACAAAAGAAGCTATGGTCAGTTCATTCAACCAAAATATCTTCCCCATCTTTCAAGACTAGACTCAAGTCTCCCTCTACTGCATGGGCCTGAAATATCCCTCCCTAGAATTCCAAGGATAATTATCAGCCATGTCGTTTGTCAATCAATCATATACTGCCCAGTTATCTTTACTATTGCTTGAACTATATCTGTTTACAATTGGACTTAATTTTTGGACGTCTACTTTCTCAACTGGACTGGAAGCTCCTCGAGAAAACAAACCAGGCCTCACGTTTTTTGTTGCCTCATTGCTCAGCCTCCTCCAATACAAGAGGGCTTCAGAGAATACTGACGAGTTTCGTGTGTTTGGCCACAACTCACATATATAAGAAATGTTTACGGTTGTGCAGTTTCATATGGTAGCCCTTAGCCAAATCGGGCCACTGAGCACTTGAAACGGGGCTGGTCCCAACTGACATATGCTGTAAGTACAAGATACCAGATTTTCAAGGCTTTGAAAAAAAGAATATATCTTACCAATAATTTAATATTGATTAAATTAATAATATTAATTTGATATTGATTGTACTTAATATTGATTTTGGATATAGTGGGTTAAATAAAATATATTAAAATTCTTTATTCATTCAGTCAGACCCCATTCTCTAAGTACTTGTTATGCATAAGCCTCTGCGTTGGATGCCTTAAAACAAAAATCCCTCTGGGGTACCCCTGGTTCCTCAGGCGGCAGCATCTCTACGGTGCCAGTCCTCCGAATGAGGCGGCCGCTCTGGGCCCCAGCTGTGGCTATTCAGCGAACTGGCTGCAAACTGGCGCAGGCGGTCAACCGCAAAGGCCTGTTGTACCAAGTGCCCCAGGGCGAGCTTAATCCCTCTGCCGGCGGACGAGACGGCACGGGGAAAGAAGGCGGACGCCGGCTAGGATGCGGAGAAGGAGAGGCGGCTGCCAAAGCGGGTTATTTTTGCGCTGATTCCAGCCTAGCCGCCCGCGAGCCAGGGATGACGGAGGCCGTGCGGGGCCGGGGTGGACAGGGGGCGGGTTTAAGGGGTGCGCACGTTCCGGGGGTGAAAAGGGTCGTGACTTCGCACACGTGCGTTACCATGGCAACAGTGTCCCCTCCTCCTTCAGCCTTCCGGCTGGAGCGGACCACCTCCTCAGCCCGGTCCTCGGTCCCTCACCTCTTCCCGCCGCATCCCCCAGCTCGGAGGGTCCGTCCGGCGGCCTCCCCCGACCCTGCCGCTTCCCCTGCCCCGTGGCCCCCGCTCCGACCCTCGCGCGCGCCAGCCCTCACCCCGCCGCTGCGTGCGCACGCCGCCCCCACCCCCGACCCGGGTCGCGAGCCCTCCTCACCCGGCCTCGCTCTTCCCAGCGCCCACTGTACCGCCGCGGGGACAGGCCCCGCCCCCGGCCGCCCCCCGCGCGCGCCGCCCGCCGCTCGCCCGCTGATTGGCCGGCCCGCGGGACTCGCGCCAGCACCGCCCACAACCGGGCTCTGACGGCCACTGATTGGGCGTCGGTGATCGGCTCCTCCCCTCTGTTTGATCGCTGTCCGCGGCTCACCGTGTTCTTGGTCTCAGACTTCAGTCATCTGCGATTGGTGTAGCTCTGTGGCTCGGAGCTGTGGTTGGCTGTCGTGAGCAGTCTGCGGGCGCCTGGCCGCTAGTCACCCAGTCACAAAGGGCTGGGGCGGCTGCCGCTGCCACCTGCATGGCCGCGGAATGCGCCTCGAGGGGGATGTTAAAAAGTGTGATTCCAAGGGCACGATTTATCGAATAGCCTATCAGGGATAATAAATCATGAGCAGTAATAACTACTCTCCCTTAGATAAATGCATTTAAAAAGAGACATGATGCCTATTCGTTTATGTGCATTGGGTAAAGTAAAGGTGATGGTCTGTATAGCGCCTTATGGACAGCTCTGGACCCGGATTCTGGAGGCCTCTTCCAGCCCCAGCTGGACCACCACCTGCTTGACCTTGGGCAAGGCACTTAACCTTTCAGAATCTCAGTTCCCAGATCTGGAAATGAGGGCGTTGGGCAGGTCTCTCTCCAAACTCCATTGGGGCTCTAATGACTTTGATATTACTATTTAAGTTTAAGTGATTCAAGTCATTGTGATCCAGAAAAGCATGGAGTAGAAGTCAGAAGACAAAGTTCAACTTTAGTTAAATGCAAAATTAGTTATTAAGTGAGAGGAGGTGTGGAAAGGATTTGCCTCGGTGCCTGGCACATTGCGTGTGTTTAATAAAATGGTAGGCTGTGGTGATGATGGTCGTGATGTCTGGCTCAGTTTTCACTTTTGTAAAACAGAGCCGGGGGGGGGGGGGGGGGGGGCAGCTCCTCCTTACACAGGACCATGATAAATGTTTATTGAAGGTGATGTGGATTGTTCTTTGCCATACTCGCTAAGGGCAGATAGTTGGCTGATTTTGAACTAAGTAAAAGAGAAAACTCAAAATCAAAATGGCTGAATGACGTGGCATCCTATAAGCTTAGGGGCTCTGGTCCCAGATTGCCTGGGTTTGAATCCTGCTCCAACACTTACCAGCTATGTGACCTTGAGAAAGTATCTTAACTTCTCTAAACTTCAAGTTTCTTACTTCTCAAATAAGGACACTAATAGTACCTACTTCGTGGAGTTGTTGCGAGGCTTGAGTTAGAAAAGTGTTAGCAATTGTTATTGCCTAAGGAGCAGCACAAGATACAATTACGCGTGGTTACTAAGCAATGTGTGTCTAAGGTGCAGAAATGCAATCACTGCTGTGGGCATTTCTCATTTGTTCACTGAATTAACATTTACTGAGAGCCTCCCATGTGTCAAGCCCTGTGCTGGGGATGGTACAATGACTAATATCACAGACATAGTCTCTCTTGTCACAGAGTCTACCTGGGAAGACAAATGAGAAGCAAGTAATTACAAAACAGTGTGATGAGCAAGGAGCACATGGTCGGGGGGAGGATGCCGGTGGAGGGGGCTGACCTAGAATCAGGGAAGCCCTTCTAAACTGAAACCTGAATCAGGAACATGGATTCCATTGGGGTGGAAGGACAGAGAGAAGAGTGCATGTGGAAAGCTGTAGAGATGAGAGAGCTACAGCTGAGCTAGAATGGGGGAAAGAGTGCAGACTTCGTTTTTGTTGCTAAAATGACATGAGGATTGCAAGTAGGAGCCAGGTAGTTGTGAGCTTTGTGACAATTGTTAATAGTTATAAAACACTATGTGCCGTGCACTGTCCATTCATTCCATAAATATTTAGTGAGCTCTACTATGTACCGTGCACTGTGCCGGTGCTGGGATACATAACAGCAGTGAACATAAGACAGAAATCCTTGCCCTAGAGGAGCTTCCATTCTAGTGGGTAAGATAGATAATCAACCAGTAAAGTATATATCATGCTAGAAGGTGGTAAGTACAATGGAAAAAAAACAGAAAGGAGATCAGGAGATTCATGGGACTGGAGGGCAAGTTACAGTTTTTAAAATGATAGCGAAAGTAAGTCTCATTGAGAAAGAGACATTTGAGCAAAGACTTGAAGGAGGAGAGGGAGTTAGC
Source organism: Ceratotherium simum simum (assembly GCF_057802395.1). Taxonomy (NCBI): domain Eukaryota; kingdom Metazoa; phylum Chordata; class Mammalia; order Perissodactyla; family Rhinocerotidae; genus Ceratotherium; species Ceratotherium simum. The sequence continues at coordinate 38,949,686 of NC_141927.1, read as the reverse complement.
TATAGGGATATCTGGGGGAAGAGCATTCCAGGAAAGGGAATAGGCAGTGCAAAGACCTTAAGATCAGAGCATGCTTGAGGATGCAAACAGGAACAGTAAGGATGATAGTGTAGCTGGAGTAGATTGAGCAAGGGGTAAAGTAGGAGATGAGGTTACAGGGTTGAGGGTGGGGGCCTAATTACACAGGGTCTTGAAATCTATTTTAAAGGTTTTGGCTTGTAGTGGTAGTGAAATGGAGAGCCAATGGAGAGTTTGAGCAAAGGAGTGACAGGATCTAATGTATCAATCTGCTGGGTTGAGAAGATACTGTAGATAGGCCAGGGTGGAAGGAAACCAATTAGGAGGCTGCTGCAGTAATCTGGGTGAGAGACGGTGGGGCTTGGACCAGGGTGTGGCCATGGAGGTGATAAAGAGGAGTCAGATTCTGTATACAGCCTGAAGGAGGAGCCAGCTGGATTTCCAGATGGATGGGATATGGGGAGTGAGAACAAGAGAGAAGTGAAGGATGACTGAGCCTGAGCACCTGGAAGGAAATTTCCATCAATCGAGATTAAAAGGACTGTGGGCAGGGCCGGCCCCGTGGCTTAGCGATTAAGTGCACGTGCTCCGCTACTGGTGGCATGGGTTCGGATCCCGGGCGCACTGACGCACCGCTTGTCTGGCCATGCTGAGGCCGTGTCCCACATACAGTAACTAGAAGGATGTGCAACGATGACATACAACTATCTACTGGGGCTTTGAGGAGAAAAAGGAGGAGGATTGGCAATAGATGTTAGCTCAGAGCCGGTCTTCCTCAGCAAAAAGAGGAGGATTAGCATGGATGTTAGTTCAGGGCTGATCTTCCTCACAAAAAAAAAGGACTGTGGGCAGAGCAGGTTTGAAGGAAAAAAATTAGGAGTTCAGCTTTGGAATGTTAAATTTAATATATCTCGTAACTCTATTAGCCATCCAAGTGGAGATGTTGAGAAGGCAGCTGGATATGTATGAGTCTAGGGTTCAGGAGAGAGGTCTGAGCTGAAGATGTAAATTTGGGAGTTATCAGTATATGGATATTGAAAGCCAAGAGACCAGTTGAGATGACTCAGGGAGTAAGCATGGAAAGAGAAGAGGACCAGAGTCTGGGGGCACTCCAAATGTAAGGATTCATAGAGGAGAGGAAGATCCAGATTCATTTAATCTTTCCAACTACCCTAAATGAATTTCTGTTATGATCCCCTTTTTACAGATGAGAAAATGGCAGTGAATGGTTAAGTAACTTGCTGAAGGTCAAGGAAGTAGGCAAGTAGCCGAGCTGGAATTCAAGCACATAGGAAGATCTAAGCAGTCTGGCCCAGAGTGTACACCTCCTGCCTCTCTCATAAGCCTGGGAGCCCACTGAAGAAATGGTAAGTGGGAGAGTGAAATGCTTTCAGATTTACATTTCAGGAAGCCCATGTGTGGGGGATGGATTAGAGAAGGCCAAGCTTGGGGGCAGGGAGATCATTTAGATATTGCAGTAATCCACCTGAGAGATGCTAGTGACCCAGGATGGGGGGTTGGAGAGAAACAGACAAATTCCAGAGGTGTTTTGGAGGTGGAATGATAGAGATTGGGGATTCCTTGAGTGAGTGGTGAGGGGGAATGAGGAATCAAGGATTATTCATAGGTGGTATGAATAATCCTTTGGGCAGCTGTATACATGGAAATATTGTTTGTTGCGATGGGGGTCACTGGAAGACAGGCATATTGGGGGAGGGGGAGGCGGCATGAACTCAGTCATAGCAATGCCCATGGTCACGAACAAAGTCAACACTCAAGTAGTTTTTGAGTTTAATCAAACATCATAGAATTTGGGAGCTTATATAGTACATTCCCATGGTTTTACAAGAGGCCACAGGAAATCATTGACAAATGGCAAATCTATTTTATGCATAAAAATCTCTAGGAAAAGATTTTCTAAAGCTGCCACTGACAAACCATCCAGTGTTTAACAGCTCTCGCTGCTGAGAACTTTTTCTACCATGAAAAGCCAGTCGCAGCTATCAGGGGTCCCTGGGAATGATTGTTTTATTATTATTATTATTATTATTATTATTATTATTATTATTATTAGTCTGAGGCAAGAGAGGCCTTGCTCACTGAGAAAGACATTTTTAAGGGCTCTGCAGTGAGGCCCCAAGACACCTCTCTGGCTTTGGTACTTCCTCCTCCTGTCCATGCGTGCTACCCCTGCACCGCACCTCACTGCTGGTCATGCACTGAAGAAACAGAATGCCACCCCTCCATGTCTTTGTTCTCACTGATCCCTCTACTTGGCATATACTCGTCTCTTACTCATTCTATTTGTGGAAATTCTCTCCAGCCCTCAAGGCCCAGCCATATGTTTTCTCCCCCACAAAGTCTGTCCCAAGCTTGATGTCTCCAACCTGGAAGTAATTTCTCCCTCCTCTGTCATCAAATAGCATTTCACAGCTCTTTCATGTAACCTACAGAGCTTTTGACACTCTGCCGTGCATTCCTGTATGCAATCTGATCACATAACTGGACTGGAAACGCTTTGAGAACCATAGTGTGTATATCTCAATGTCTTACAGACATTCATTCACCTATGAAGCTAACATTTATGGGGGGCCTACTACCTCCTGGACACTGAGGGTACAAAGACAATTAAGGCATGTCTTCAAAGAGTTTACAATCAAATGTGGAAAACAGCAATAAAGAAAAGACCAAGTCCCTTTAAAAAATCAAAACCAGCTCCTTTAAGGCTGGCCATGGAAGGAGCCTGTCCTTGTGGAGAAGACAGCCTGAACCTGGCACCCCTGCTATGGACCTCCCACTACTGGTGGCTGCCCCCACCTGCTGGGCCTGGAAGGCTCAGTGTCCCTTTAACTCTTCACACCAGTGTAGACACACTAGTTTTTGTTTAACTTCCCATAGCAGAGCAAAGACTGGGGTGGACACTTACAAAAAGGTTGTCTAAAGACTTGGGGATAATAAAAGGGAAATGAACAAAAAGAGTAATAACATGCAACTAACAATGTAGTTCACAAGATGTGACATAATCAGGGTATCATGGGATGCACACCTGCTTCCGGGTGGCAGAGATTCTCTGTAACTCCTCTTACTCAGGAGGCCCAGCAAAGCCATCTCAAATTCCTGAAATCCAAGCCCTGCCTGACAAGAAGACAGCAGCATCCCTCTGCTGGAGCCTCAGGCTGGCCTCCTGGTTCCAGTCTCCTGAGGGAAGTAGTGGTTGCACCAATTGGCCCCTTCCCTAGACGATTAACTCCAAGAGTATCCAGCTCTGAGGCCCCACTCACACCTCAGGGGCATGGCATTATTCTATGGCTTCTTATGAGACATCCTCCATTCTCTCTCTGCGCTCTTTGCCTAGATGGCCTCACGAGTCTAAGTACTCTTTTGATGATGGCAACTCTTGATTGTATACGTCCAACCTCAACCTCTTTGCAGACTTCCAGACCCACATCTCCACTTACCTACTTGACATCCCTACTCAGGTGCCTCCCAGACATCTCAATAGGGCAAAAAGGAACTCTTGAGTTTCTTCCCAAATCTGTTCCTTCCTCCAGCCCTACTCCACCTCCAGTTTCCCCCTCACTAACTATTCAGCTACTCAAACCGATACCCACGAGTCATCCTTAAGTCCTCCATTACCCTCACTCCCTCATCTAATCCAGACAAACCCTGTTGATTCTATCACTCAAGTACGTCAGGAATCCATCCTGTCTCCAACTCCACTGTCACCACCCTAGTCCAGGCCGCCATCGCCTCTTGCCTGGAAGATGCCACCTCCAGACTGCTCTCCCAGGTCCTCTCTCACCTTCAATCCATTTTCTATACAGCAGCAAAAGTGAGCTTTTAAAACTGTGAACAGTTATCTGCAGCTTAGAACCCTTGCATGCATTCCCATGGCATTAAAGCCAAATGCCTTTCCCACCCTGCTCTAGACTGAGTGTTTGTGTCCTCTCAAAATTTGCATGTTAAATCCTAACGCCCAATGGGATGGCATTTGGAAGTGGGGCCCTTGGGTGATTCAGTCAGGAGAGTGGCGCCCTAGTGATAGGATTAGCTCTCATGAATGGTTGTCTTATAAAAGAGACCCCAGAGAGCAACCTTGCCCGTTCTACCATGTGAGGACACAGCGAGAAGACAGCTGTCTATGAACCAGGAAGCAGGTCCTCACCAGACATCCACTTTGCCGGCCCCTTGATCTTCGACTTCTCAGCCTCTGGAACTGTGAGAAATAAATGCTTGTTGTTTAAGCCACCCAGTCTATGGTATTTTGTTATAGCAGCCTGAAAGGACTAAGGCACACCTCTTTTATCTATCCCCTCCCATCTGTCTCGTTGAATCTCTTGCCGCCTCCCCCCACCCTGCTGCCAGGCCCTAGAATACGTTGTTTCCTCTGTTTGAAAGGCTCTTCTGGTCTTCATACAGATAGCTCCTTTTCTTCCTTCAGATCTTCCTTGTGTCATCTTCTCAGGGAGTCTTCCGTTACCATCTTATCTTTAATCTATCATTTATCACCCCCATCTTCCCCTCCCTCTGCCACCCTAAGCTATCCTCTGTCTATTCTTTATGACACACACCACAGCTTGTAATTACTCCATTTATTTCTCTGTTGTCTTTTTTTTCTTTTTTTTTTTTTGGTGAGGAGATTGGCCCTAAGCTACATCCGTTGCCCTTCTTCCTCTTTTTGCTTGAGAAAGATTTGCCCTGAGCTAACATCTGTGCCCACCTTCCTCTATTTTATGTGTGGGTCGCTGCTACAGCATGGCTGACATGTGGTGTATGTCTGCGCCTGGGATCCGAACATGCAAACCTGGGGCTGCTGAAGTGGAGTGTGCCAAACTTAACCACTATGCCACCGGGCCAGCCCCATTGTCTTCTTCTCTTTGTCAGTCTTCCCCACTAGAGCATCTTGAGGGCAGGCACGGTATCTGTCTTGCTCACCCTTACAGCCATTGCCTAGCACAGTACCTGGCACCCAAGAGGCCTCAATAAATGTTTGTTGAATAAATGGACTGTTCTGATCACCTCCTATTCACCCTGTTGGTGAAGGAAGGATTCCCCCCTAAACAGCATGAGATGGCCAAAACATGACACCCAACACTGGACAGGTGAAATTGACAGCAGTTTTTTGGGACATATGCTCACAGCCCTGGGGAGGAGGACGTTGCACACGATGCAGGGCCTCATGGGGGCTGCGCCCTGGAATAGAGTGAACCAGAAAGGGCTCTGGGAGGCAAGCTTCGTAGTGACAAGAGGGCGGGCTGGCCCTTGTTCCCACAGGACTATGTAATTGGCTTTTTTGAATAATTTTGAGGACTGACAGGGAGGTGAAATCCATTAGTTTGAGGACTGTGTGGATAACCTAGCTGATAGGGGAACTAGCCAGGCAGGGAGACTTCCCTGCTGGTGGGGGGCATATCTGGTGGGAGTAGAGGAATTCCCAGTTAGGCTTTGGGCCCTGTGATGCTCAAAGACGTCAAGGCAGCACTTGACCGGTCTTATAATACATGGACCTAGCATCCGGACAAGAGACACACACATATAGTAGCTAGGGGTAGGGAGTCGGGGGAGGAGATTGTTTCATTACATGACTATGTGAATGAATTATTATTATGCTATAAGCCCTGTGATGGTGTATATGCAGGCTACTGTATGAGCAATTAGTGAATGTTCCCAAAAAAGATCATTCAATAAAACTGAATTCCTAGCCTACTTTGTTCTTCTCCTAAATGGGAGCCAGTGGGGATTATGTTCAGCTGCATGTAACAGAAAACCCGAATAACACTGGCTTAAACAAGACAGGGGTTTATTTTTCTCACATTATGAGAAGTCAACAGGTAGGAAATCCAGCACTGGAACAGCAGCTTCACATCAAGGTCTCAGGCTTCTCTTAGCTTGCCATTCCACCATTCCTACAGCAACTTGTTCACCCTCATGCTCACAATATTGTTGCCATGGCTCCAGTCATCAAACTATATTCCAGGCAGAAATAAGGGGGGAAGACAGAGCAAATGTGCATGAGCCAATGGAGTCAGTTCCCTTCAATGAGTTTTTCCTGAAGTGCCACTTGTGCTCTATTTTTCAGTATTGAGCTAAAAGAGGTCCTAGGAATGTTTTTAGCTGGGCATATTACTAACACCCCACCCAAAATGGGGCTCTGTTAATAAGGAAGATAGGAGAATGGATGTTGGATAGGCAACTAGCAGGCTGTCCACAGCCAGTGGGAGTGAACAGAGCAGCTATAATCAATGAATAGATTGGATATTTTAAATAAAGTCTGAAAATGAAGGACTTACGGAAGGCTGATGGGAAAACAGGAAAGCTCCACGAGATAGCTTTTATTAAATCACTACAAGGTAGATTAAAATAAGAAGACAAAAACATGTCCATAGTAACAAGAAGGTCCAGCAAGGGATAGCCAGGGAGGCGGAGGGAACGTGGGCAGCTCTGCTCTGAAAGCGCTGTAGGGATGGCAGGTGGTCACAGGGCGTGATCTGATGTATGGCATGATCTTGGGCAGGTTATCTAGATAAATTCCTTGGGTCTCAATGTCCTTATCTGTAAACTGACAGGTTTAGACTAAATCATCTCCAAGATCTTTTCCAACTCTAAATTTCTATTATAACAGTGGTCTTCATTTTTTTTTTTTTCTTTTTTTAGCAGTGAAATCTTTTAGACAAATGAAAGTTTACATAGAAAACAGAGCAGAGTTGCTCTGGATGACACAGGGATCCGAATCCTGGAGTTCTATCTATTTGGCCTCAATCCTAATCCCCGTGGTGGGCCCTGAGCTCCACAGTGCACACTTTACCTAGTTCCATGTGTAACTTTAATAAAATAACATGCCATATTTACACAACCATGAATATTCTTGTCAGAAAGGGAAAATTGCTTTTACTTGTTAAAAACAATCTTAAACACTTTTTTAAAAACCATTAAATAACTAGAATTTCTTTTGTGACTCTCATTTGAAATCACTGGGGAAATATTCATCAAATCTCACAGAAAAATTGACAGAATTTCCTCCAAAATGTATTCGATAGTGTTGGGGAACAAAGGAGCTTGGATTGTAAAGAAAAGTTTTCCGAGTAACATGCTTAAGATAAAAATCATTCTCAGAGGGAAAACAACAACCCTTCGCTCTGCAAATCCTTGTCTTCTGTGTGCCTGGCTGGGCTGCTTCCTGTTTACCGGGTAATTGTTGGTAATTGAAAGCAAAGACCAGAAAAACATCCCTCTTGTCAGTCACCTGCTGAACTTCCCTTCCCGTTCAGTTTTTAAAATGTTCTTTCAAAATTTTAATTTATTCAAAAAAAAATAACAGTAGAAAGACTCAATGAGACCTGAAACAGTTATCCTCAAATTTTTTCCTCTAGTAGTAGATAAAATTTTATGAATACTCTGATTATTTTCCCCAGCCACACAGAATCCTAAAGTGTGTCTCTATCTCCATAATAGTTCAATATACCCAGTTTTGCTCTTTCTTTCTCTACACACTGGTGATTACAAGCTTCTGCATTTCTCTCTCCACAGCATCCCCCATCCTCCTTTATCCTGCTTTCTCTCTCACCACTGTAACCTTTCTTATTTCTAGATAGGTCTCGAAAACACCATCTGTTCCACTTTTAGGATCGCTGGTGCAGATTATAGGTTCACAGGCAATATTCTTTGAACACCAAATGCCAGACACAGGGTCAGCCACAGACTTTTTCTCGTTTTTAAATTCAATTTTTATAAAGTTCCTCCACAGACAATATAAAGTAAATCATATTTAGATATTCATTCAAAGTACTACAGAACTTTAAAAAATATTTTAATAATACATTTCAATTAAAAGTCTGAGAAAAATACAGGTCATGTTGTTTACATAAGTGTGTCGCCTTTTCTTTAGCCAGAAGGTGTCTAGCTGTTTGAGTGCGAGACCCCTAGGACAGTTAACTAGCTAGTCCTTGTCCTAGCGAACAGGCCGCGCTTTGAACCAGCGCGGCCCGGAGCTGGGCGCTCCCGGGGGACGGGCCCGGTGATGAGCTCTTGGCTACAGAAGGTGGTGCTGTTGGGACTGCGGGGAGAGGCTCGCACGAGAACTCCAAGAGCAGAGTTGAAAAAAGAAACCTGGATTTCTAAAGTGAATTCCCATAGTTTGGACACTACACTTGAGAGTGAGACGTCTAGTGACTCAAAGAGTTTGAGGTAAAGGCAGAAATGCTCGAGGAAGAGTGAATCCGAGAGGAAATTTCTACGCAAGTTACGGCCGAGGATGCGGGGCCGGGCTCCAGCGTCCAGGGGGCACTTCTGGGGACAGGCGCCGTGCGCGGAGGAAAGTAGTCGGGCGGAGAGAAAGGGTGGCGATGCAAACCAAATGTCTTTCATCCCCCGGAGACAAAGAAGTGCCTTCTTTTGACAACAGCTGCCAGTGCCACACACCATACGGCGGGCCGGCGGGGGAGGGGCGCCCGGGAAGAGAGTGTCTGCGGCAGGGACCGGCTCTGACTTTCAATAATGGGGTGGTTGTCATGGTGACGAGCCGTACATCTAAAGGGGGCGGCTGAAAGGACCCATTGTTCTGGAGCCGGGCTGCCCGGGTTGCGCCCGTTTCTCAGGGACACCTTCAAACACCTCGCTTTGCTCGGGGGAGGACTGTGGACCATGACTGGGACGGCATCGTCGGGAGGTTCAGGCCAGGACCACATACCACAGATCGCAACGCCACCTCGACGCAACGCACTCTGGGAAAGGAACAAGCAGCCACTTGCACTCGGGATTGCTTCCGCCCACGCACGCACGCACCAGAAATCAGTGTAGGACACGTGCGTTCACCGCTGCTCAGACGCACACACCCTGACACATCGTTAATAACACACCCGGCTCCCACCGGGCCTGAGTGGGCAGGTGAACAGACTCATAATAACAATGCTGGATGAAGAACCATGACTCCACAAATACTGGCCAAGGTCTGGGGAAGGGGGCCTCGGAATCACTTTTCCGTCGTGTTGAAAGAAAAAGGATCACAGGATAAAGAAGATGAAAAGTTACAAGGCAGCATTGCAATTTTCCTAATAAGAGCAAACAATTGGCAACAATCTAAAAGTCCGTCCCTGGGGGCTGGTTAAATAATGTAGGGCACCTCCCTTTGATGAAATATTAAGCTGCCATTGAAATACAAGGCAGCTCTGTATGCAGAGATATGGAAATTTTCTGGTATATTCTAAGTAATAAAGCAAGGTGCAGAGCAGTGTGAGTAGCGTGTGCACGTGTGTATATGCACACATAGTACACTGGTGTGTATGCGTGTGAGTTTGCAACTCTGGAAGTGGTTGCTTCTTAGGAGGGCAACTGTGGGACTAGAGTAAGCAGTGCAGCTGTGAGGAAAACTTCCTTTCCACCATGTAGTCTTTTGTGCCTTTTGAATTTCGTCCTATGTACCATGTATTATCTACACTCAAAATAAATAACTTTTAAAAAGAACTTTAAAATTGCATTTGCTTGAACACTATCTAATGAGATTTGGAACCCTCCAAAAGTTCTCTGAACTCTTTTTTTAATGCTTTAATAAATATTAATTTAAAAAATATACATGTACAAACAAATACCATTAACTCACAGATATGTAAAGGTAGTCACAGTAGCAAGTCCAACATGAAAATATGCACCTCCAGGAGCCAACTGATATTCGAGGAGCCCGCTGTAGAATCTAATCAAATTAATCACAGGGCTTCCAAATTACACAAATATGACATTACATTAGGGCAATTTTCCTATTTACAAAATGGTATACAATCATTGAAATGGATATTGAACCTCAGTGACATGGATGATCTTTCTACACAGATAAAAATAGAAAGTGTTATTTAGCAATGACTTCCTGAATAATGATAGTGAGTTAACGTCAATTGAGCATTTGCTGTGTGGCTTACAGATCACTATGTGAAGTTTGAAATGCTATTTCTTTTAATCTTCCAAACAAACCATTTGCCTATTTACAAATGAAGAAACGTGTAGAAATGTTCACACAGCTAAGAAGGCTGTGCAGCCTGGATTTGAATTCCCATCTGACTGAATACTCTACATGTTCTTTCAAAGTTATGGTGAAGATACAGGCTCAACATGACTCTCTAATCCTGAGGTTTCACAAATTGAATAAAAGGTATCTAAATATTAAGAATTAGACTATTTTTGAAGAACCATGAGTTGTAAACAGTGTAGCGGGCCTGCAAATTTTTAACTCACACTATAGCTTGGTTGTGCAGAGTAAACATGAGGTCCTGGTTTTGTGAATAACTAATGTAGTCTCATTTAGGTGTCCATAAATAAAGTTTAATTGGAATACAGCCAAGCTCCTTCGTTTATGTATTGTCTATGGCTGCTTCTGCACCACCTTTGCAGAACTGAGTACTTGTAAGATAGACTGTATGGCCTGCAAAGACTAAAATATTTACTATTTGGCCCTCTACAGAAAATGTTTGCTAATCTTTGGTCTGGAGTTAAGCTCATGCACTCAGAAAGACAGAAGAGGGAAGGACTTTTATAATTCAAAATCTAAAAGTATTGTTTTTATATTCACCCAAGTATTCCACTCCTGTTCAAATTGTATGTTCAGGGCTGTCCCAAAGGGCTTGAGCATTGAGAAATTTCCTTCAGTTCTTACCAGATAAGAATGGTATATGTATTGCCATGAGTTTCGTTCAGCAATAATGCTATTTTTCTTTTCTGTGAGAAGAAACTATCACACTGACGAGCACACGTCCTTTTGCTTTGGAGGCTACTCTTAACCGAAGACCTTCCGGGAAAAGAAGGAAGCCAAGGATATATGATGCTTTGCCAAAACGAAGCAATTATTGTGAGTTGAAATATATAGCTTGTGATATCACGTACGGTAGTTGGAACAAGCTTAGAGGGATGACTGCCACTGTTTTCCTTAGATTTCAAAGAATTATGTTCCCTTTTCTCTTTAAAAGCTTTAATGGCTCTGGAAAACACGGAGAAGGGTGCTGAATTTGTAGAAGAGAGCATACGGGGAAAGAGTACTGTGCTATTCAGGAGACAGTTGCCAATAATCTTAGAGTGGAGCTTTAGGAAAATCGATGTTGGAGGATACGAATCCCAGTTGCCCCTCCTCGACGTCACTGGCCCTGTCACCTTCTAGCCCAGAGCAGTGGCAGTTGCTCCCTTGTTGCAGGATCAGAAAGTCCTAGGTTATGCCTATGGACAGCACCTGCTCATAAGAGCCAAAGCCGTAGGTGTCTTTAGGCAGCAAACCAGAGGACTTTTTGAGTTTGTAATTTTGTTTTTTTAAGCTGGGAAGAACTCTCCAGAAAGTCCTCCACCCAGCTAACAGCTGACCTGTTTTGGCTTGTTTAAAGCACTCATGGAATTGGCTGCAGTACAGAACTCTTGTGAAGCACTGGGCTTACCAGTAGGAACAGAACACTTCCTATGTAATTGTGGTAGAGCTGTCACTCCATCCAACATCACTCAGAGGTTTAGGCAAATGCTAATTCTAGCTAATAAAAATTAATTCTGACTGTAGAATCTAGGTGGTGGGTATATGGGTGTTCACTGTACATTTCGTTCAAATTTTCTATGTGTTTGAAATTTTTTCTAATCTGATGTTGGGGAAAAATTAGACTCTGATCTGAACGACTCATTTTCTCCAAGTTTCTGAGGAACAAAACAAGACTGATATTTGAGAAAATATAGAACTTCTCATTTAAAAACATATCCCCCCAGCTCCCCCACCCCCCACAAACAAAACAAAACACCTCAATTAAGATCATAAGGATACTATGAATAATAAAAACACAGGATGGGTTTCAAAAGCTGAAATAATTTCAGCAGTCTTTTCCTAGGCTTGAAAACACTTTGGGGAAAATATGTGGACATTTCTAATAAAGTAATTCCCAGTATCATTCTTAAATTGTCAGAGAATGTAATAACACTAGTTGTGTGTGTGAGTGAAATGTTCTTTTTTTCCTTCATATTCAATATTAAACTGCGGTTACTTGTTTGTAACTCCCAAACTGCCTTCTTTGTAGGCTTTCGTTTACCAGCAGTTCCTAAAGAGACTCAACCCAATGTAGACGTCAAAGACTTCTGTTTTCTTTCCTCTCATTTCCTAATTAAGCGCCCAGGGGCGTTTCTTCCCACAGCTGCCAAACTACCCACAAATTTCTACTCAATCCATCTCTTAGTCCTTTCAGCACACATGCAAGTAAATAGAAAAGAATACGAAGTGACCAATGAACATTGTGCATTAGTTAATTAAACTTAATGAATTTTCTTTTTTCTTTTTTTATTTTTTGTGAGGAAGATCAGCCCTGAGCTAACATCCATGCTAATCCTCCTCTTTTTGCTGAGGAAGACCAGCTCTGAGCTAACATCTGTTGCCAATCCTCCTCCTTTTTTTTTTTCCCCCCAAAGCCCCAGTAGATAGTTGTATGTCATAGTTGCACATCCTTCTAGTTGCTGTATGTGGGATGTGGCCTCAGCATGGCCAGAGAAGCGGTGCGTCGGTGTGCGCCTGGGATCTGAACCTGGACTGCCAGTAGCAGAACGTGCACACTTATCCGCTAAGCCACGGGGCCGGCTCTCAATGAATTTTCTTAGCCTGCTATCTAATACTTTTTATATTAATATGTAATATTAATATACTGGCCTCCTAGGCCAGTCCTGCTGGTCTAGTGGTTAAGATTTGATGCTCTAACCGCCACAGCCAGGGTTCGTTTCCCAGTCAGGGAACCACACCACCCATCTGTCTATTGTCATGCTATGGCAGCTGCGTGTTGCTGTGATGCTGAAGGCTATGCCACTAGGATTTCAAATACCAGCAGGGTCACCTATGGTGGACAGGTTGCAGCAGAGCTTCCAGACTAAGACAGACTAGGAAGAAGGACCTGGCCACCCACTTTCAAAAACACTTGTCATGAAAATCCTATGAATAGCAGCAGAGCGTTGTCTGCTATAGCATGGGAAGGTGAGAGGCTGGAGCAAAAAGACTGGGCAGGGTTCCCCGCTGCTGTCCACGGGGTCAGCAGGAGTCAGAGTCACTCACAGCACTGACAACAGAAATAGCATCCTAACCTCAATCCGCCACTCCACAGAAGTCTCTTGATTAAGTACATAAGGAGCTAAGTATTTATCTTACTAAATCAGAAAAAAGAAAGGAACTATGAAGAGAAAATGAAAATAACAATAAAAGTTGAAATTAATGAAATTGAAAACTGATCAAGGAATAAAGAGAAAGTAAAAATGAAAAGAATAAGAAAGATGTAACCATGGATATACAAGAGATTTTTTTTAAAGTTTTCATCATTGGATTATGAATTATTGTGTCAGCAAATTTGAAGATCTAGATGAAATATATAATTTCCAGACAGAATATAAATGACAAAAAGTGACCCAAGAAAAAGTGGAAAATCTGAATGGTTCATTATCATAGAAGAAATTGCAAAGAAAATTAAACATCTTCCGTTAGAAAAAGAGGAAAACAAAAACTATTGTTAAAATCTTCAAAGATAAGAAGTGTCCACGGAATGAAAATAGGACAATATGAAAAAGAAGCAACAAAGAACAAAGACTAAGAAAGAACTCTTAGAAATTTAAAATATGACTATCTAAACAAAGAAATTCAATAAAGTATTGGGAGAATAAGTCTAGAAATCTCCCAGAAAGTATAGAAAAAAGGACAAAAGTATAGAAAACAGAAGAGAAAATAGAAGACGCAGTGCATGAAATCTAATATCTTACTAACAAGAATGCTATAGAAAATAGAGAAAATGGATAGAAGGAACTTTTTTTTTTAATCTAGTAAATTTGCCAGTACTGAAGAGCCTGAGTATATAAACTGAAAGGACTTGCTAGGTGTCCAGGTCAAAGAATGAAAACCAACCCACAGTAAAAAAAAATAAAAAAATAAAAGAAATATCTAAAACCCACATGGATTCCAAAAAAAGAAAAAGGAGGAGGAAGAAGAAGAGGAGAACTGATAGGTTACCGGCTGCATTTGATCAGGTGGTAAACAATGGAGAGGGGCTATCTGGTTCTACTGGAGAGGGAAAGACAAATGATCAGGGTACATAGCAACAGGAGCAAACAAACATTCAAAAAGTAATTGCTAACTTCAGGAAAAACAGAATGTTGTACAAGAAAGGAAATGTCATCTCAGTATATTACTCGGCTTATCAGTGATAAGGGGTTAATATCCAGAATATATAGAGAACTTCTACAACTCAACAGCGGAAAAACAAACAACCTAACTAAAAAATAGACAGAAGACTTGAATAGACATTTCTCCAAAGATACATACAAATGGCCAACAAGCATATGAAAGATGCTCAACGTCATTAATCATTAGGGAAATGCAAATCAAAACCATGGTGAGGTATCAGCTCACACCCATTAAGATGGCTACTATTAAAAAAATAATAACAAGTGTTGGTAAGGATGTGGAGAAATTGGAGCCCTTTTGCACAATTGGTGGGAATGTAAAATGGTGTGGCCACTATGGAAAACAGCATAGCAGTTCCCCACAAAATTAAAAATAGAAATATCTTATGATCCATCAATCCCACTTCTCTAGTCAAAAGAGTTGAAAGCAAGGGCTTGAAGAGATATTTGCAAATCCATATTCATAGCAGCACTATTGACACAATAGCCAAAGGGTGGAAACAAACCAGGTGTCCATCAACAGGTGAATGAATGAACAAAATGTGGTATATACATACAATGGAATATTATTCAGCCTTAAAAAGGAAGGAAATTCTGGCACATGAGACAACATGGATGAACCTGGAAGACATTATGCTAAGTGAAATGAGCCGGTCACAAAGACAAATACTTGAGGATTCCGCTTACACCAGGTACCTAGAGTAGTCAAATTCATAGAGATAGAAAGTAGAATGGCAGCTGTCAGGGGCTAGGAGAAGGGGAAAATGGGGAGTTGTCATTTAATGGGCCTAGTTTCAGTTTTGCAAGAAAAAATAAGTTCTGGAGATTGGTTGCACAACAATGTGAATATACCTAACACTATTGGACGGTACACCTAAAACTGGTTAAGATGGTAAATTTTATCTTATGTGTATTTTACCACAATTAAAAAATTTTTTAATTAATTCAAAATAGATCAAAGATTGTATGTAAGAGCTAAAGCTATCAAACTCTTCAAAGGAAACATAGGTGTAAATCTGCATGATCTTAGATGAGGCAATAGTTTCTTAAGTATGACACCAAAAGTACAAACTACCAAAGAAAAAACAGATAAATTGGACTTCATCCAAATTAAAAAGACACCATCAAGAAAGTGAAAAAACTACTGACAAAATGGGAGAAAATATTTGCAAATCAGATATCCAGTATCTAGAATATAGAAAGAACACTTTCAAGTCAACAAGAAAAAGACACATAACCCAGTTTTAAAATGTGTAAAGGATTTCTATAGACATCTCTCCAAAGAAAATATACAAATGGCCAAGAAGCACGTGAGAAGATGCTCAAGATCGTTAGTCAATAGGAAAATGCCAATCAAAACCACAATGGGATATCACTTCATACTCACTAGGAAGGCTATAATCAAAAAAATGAAAAGTAACTAGTGTTGGTGAGGATGTGGAGAAATGAAAATCTTTATATATTGCTGGTGGGAATGTAAAATGGTACAGCTGCTGTGGAAAAGAGTTTGGTGGTTTCCCAATAAGTAAAACATAGAATTATCATATGACTCAGCAATTTCACTCCTAGGTGTATACCCAAGAGAATAGAAAATATATGTTCACACAAAAACATGTAATTGAATGTTCACAGCAGCATTATTCATAATTGCCAAAAAGTGGAAACAACCCAAATGTCCATCAACTGATGAACAGATAAACAAAATGTGGTCTAACCACACAATGGCATAAAAAGACAAGCCCTGGTACACACTACAACAGGATAACCTTTGAAAGCATTATGATTCCATTTATGTGAAATATCCAGAATAGGTAAATCAGAGAGACAGAAAGTAGGTTAGCCTTGGCTTGGGGTTATGGAGAGTGGGAATGAGGAGTGATAGCTAATGTGTATGGAGTCTCTTTTTGGGGTGGTGAAAAATATCTAAGATTAGATTGTGGTGATGCTTATGCAACTTTGTGAATATACTAGAAACCACTGAACTGTGTACTTTAAATGAGTGAATTTTGTTATATGTGAAGTATATCTCAATAAAGCTATAAAAAAAGAATGTCAAAACAAAATAGGAACCATTATCTCTCCCCTCCTCCTCCTTCTTTTCATTGTTCCGTGATATTTGCATTTCTTTTCATCTTCCATGTCCTTGGGCTGCTTCCTGTACACATTCTGTTTTCTCTAATCTTGGGTGAGGGTCTTCTTGCCTTTCTACCCTATCCCTCCGACCTCTATGTGTTGTTGTTTCCTCCTCTCTTCTATACCCTGGGAGTGGTGGGAGGTCAGGGAGGCTGAAAGGAGCCAATGGCTGAAACAAGGGTACCAGGTAATTAAGGTGAGAAATGACTGGGGTTGCCTCAGTAGAGACAGTGGAGGTAGTTGGATTCTCTTATCTAATTGAAAGTGGGGCCAAAAGATTTGCCAAAAGATTGGTTGTGAAGTGTGAGAGAAAGAGGAGTCAAGAATGATTTTACAGCTATTGGCCTGAGCACCCAGAAAAAGAATGAGATTGCAACTCTTTATTAAGATAAAGAAGACTGCTGGAGGTGCAGCTTTGGGGTGAAATGTCAGAAAGTCAGTTTGGGCCAGGTTAAGTTGGAGATGCCTTCAAGTAGAGCTGTTGAGTAGTGTGGTACAGTCAAGAGTATATCCAGTCTTTGTCTCTGCTTCCTGGCACAGAGCCTCAAAAACCCTGGGGATTTCCTGAGTGGTAGTTGTGTCTTTTATGCTAATGAGGTGACTCGAGGTGAGCCCCTAGATAGCTTCAGGATGGGGGCTGGTCACCAGAGAGACCAACTGCGTGATTAGAAGGTTGGAACTTTGGGCCAGCCTGACCTTAGGGGATGGAACAGGGGTGGGTGGAGGTTGAGTTTAGTCATGTAGGCAATATGATTTAATCAGTCATGCTTGTGTAATGAAACCCCAATGAGAACTCTGGACCTGAGGTTTGGAGGAGTTTCCTGGTTGGTGAACATACTGATGTGCCAGGAGGGAGATGCATCCTGACTTCCTGAGGAGAGAGCATAGAAGCTCTGCACGCCCTCCCAGATCACACCCTATGTGTATCCTTTATAGTAAAACTAATTGTAAGTATGGCACTTTCTGTGAGTCATTCTAGTGAATTATTGAACCTAAGGTGGTTATAGGAATCCCCAAATTTATAGCCAGTCACTCAGAAGTGTGGTGGTCTGGAGACACAGGTGGTTAGTGTCAGAATTGAATTGTATTGCTGCACACCCAGTTGGTGTCAGACCAGGTAAGTAGGAGTAAGTAGGAGTGAGCAGGTAGTTGGATATTCAACTCAAAGGATTCGGAGAAAAGGTCAGGGCTGGAGGGAAAACACTGTGAGCTATGAGTGGGTAGATAAGTGTTTAAAGGCCCAAGACTGGATGAAGTTATCTGAGAAGTGAGTGTAGATAGAAAAGAAAAGACATCTGAGGCCATGCCAACGTTAGAAGTGAGGAAGATGAGGAGGAACCAGCAAAGCAGGCTGAGAAGTAGCCAGAGAGGAAACCAGACAAGTGTGGTCCTGAAGAAAATAGACTGTGTCTAACATTGCTGATAAGTCAAGTAAGTTGGAGACTGAGAATTTTTCATTAGATTTAACAATGTAAAGGATATGGGAGACCAAGATCAGAGAAGTCTCAATGGAGTGATGGAGTTCAAGAAAGAAGCGGAGGTGAGAAATTAGAGCAACTCATAGCAATTTTGTTATACAGAGAGGAAGAGAACTGAGGCAATGACTGGAGGAGGTAGTGGGGTCAAAGAGGGCATCAGTTTGTTTTTTTAGAAGAAGTAGCAGTAGGTTTCTATGCTAATGGAAATGATCCAGGTGAAAGGGAAAATTTTACAGTGAAGAAGGAACAATCACTGGATGGAGCAAGCTGGGTGAGTGACAGGTGAGCTGGGACAGGACCTAGTACACAAACGGAAAGGATCACCCACAGTAGCCAAGTGTGCAGTTCACTCCTAGTAACAGGAGAAAAGGTGCAGTGCACAGATGGAAATAAGTACATAGGTTTGGTCTTACGAGCTTACGGAAACTCTTCTCTAATTACTGTTGTCGCAGGTTGGATTCTCCAGAAGCAGACACTGAGACAAAGTTTTTTTTAGGGATCAACACCTATAAACAGAAAGTGGAGGAAGCAGGATTAGGCAGAGGAAGAATGTGAACTGGGAAGCAGGCCCAACAAAACCTTGGCCAACCCATTGGCGTGCTCTGGAGGAAACATTGCCCACTAGAGTTGTCCTGCATTGAGCTGCCCTCTAGACACCAACTTCCCCTAGTCCATGCTACAGCCTGGGTGGTGGGATTCTCCTGGTTCTCCCAATAAAGCCTATGATACAGGTGGGGCCATGCTTGATGGGCCGTGAGCCCCCAAGTATGCCCTGAGACTGTGCCTCTTCCAGTCCACTAGGTATTATAACTGGCCTCAAGGGACCGTGAGTCCGGGGCAGCTTGTGATGTATATATTGGTCCAGTATCTCTGATCTGTGGGAAAGGAGAGGGATATGTGGTGTGCAGGGTGGAGTTCTGGCAGCCTATGTGTGGGAAGAGCAAAAAAAAGATGGAGAAGATGAATGGGAGGTGGACAAAATTGGGTTGACCAACTCAAAAACAGAGAACAGGCTCAAGAATCCATGCTCTGGCCAAGACTATATCACTCCCAATTCTCCATTGAGATGACCTCCTCTGGTGTAAATTTGGCTTACTGTCCATAGCCATGAACTGCTCAGTAGGTCATCTGGGGCCCTCTGATGTGGGGAATAACTCCTTGTGCTGTATATCTTCTGTTTGACCCTCCAGATCCACTCTCCACTCTTCTCTACCCTGCTTTCTGCCCAGGGAGGCTATAATTTAGCCTCTTCCCTCTCTCTTTTGGTTGGGTTCAGTCAATAGGGAGCACCATCAAGGAGCTAGAAGAAGGGAGGAGAATGAGGCCAGAGTATTTGTTCTCCTATGATTTTTCCCTTTGGGATGGCTGTGTCCTTTGACAGAAGGTCACGAGTTCTCTCAAGGCAGCTTAATCTACAAGACTCTCCTTCAGATACAGGCAAACTTTTCCTCCTCTCATCCTTCTGGGCTACATGCTCCAGGTTCCTGTCTAGTCTCTTGTGTGGTTCCCCTATATCCTACCCACATTTGCGAATTAATCCCTTTGTAAATAAACCCTTCTCAAATATCTTATTTCTTATCTGTAGCTGACCCACCCTCTAAGTCCTGGTCTGCTGCTGGAGCAGCTGGGAGTGGAGGATGAAGAGAACTGGGCACAGAAACTACAGTCAGAGGAAGAGTATGTTGTAGTGAGGAAGAGTATGTTGTAGGGTAGTGATCAAACCAATGAAACTAAGGTGGAAAGGGAAACCATTGGCTCATATAACTAAACAGCGCAGAGGCAATCTCTCTTCAGGCATAACTCATCTAAGGACTTAAACATGTGCTCAAGACTCCATCTTTTCTTCCTCTATTGCTTTTGCTTTCTTCATTGTTGGTTTCATTCACGGCCAAGCTCTTTCCTTGTGGAGGCAAGGATGGCTTAAGTTGATGCTGTGCTTCTAGCATCCTTTAGCTCGCGCTCCCATAGTACAGAAAGCACTTCTTTCCTCATAGCACCAGCCAAAGTCCCAAGTCTTCTGCTGGCTGGCTTGGTTTGGGTCGCATGCTCATTCCTAAACCAATCCTTATGACCAAGGGATGGTGTGACAGAATTGTCCAGACCTGGTTCATTTGCCCAACTCTGTGGTGGGAGATGGTGGAGGGCTAACCCCACTTGAAACAAATAGTATAAATTCCCCACAAGAGGGCTGGCCCAGTGGCTTAGTGGTTAAGTGTGTGCGCTCCGCTGCTGGCGGTCCGGGTTCGGATCCCAGGCGCGCACCGATGCACCACTTGTCCGGCCATGCTGAGGCCGCGTCCCACATACAGCAACTAGAAGGATGTGCAGCTATGACACACAACTATCTACTGGGGCTTTGGGGGGGGGATAAATAAATAAAATCTTTTTTTTTTATTTATTTATTTATTTTTTTAAAGATTTTATTTATTCATTTTTTTCCCCCCAAAGCCCCAGTAGATAGTTGCATGTCATAGGTTCACATCCTTCTAGTTGCTGTACGTGGGACTCGGCCTCGCGTTGGACGGAGAAGTGGTGCCTCGGGGCGCGCCCGGGATCCGAACCCGGGCCGCCAGCATCAGAGCGCGCGCACTTAACCGCTAAGCCACGGAGCCGGCCCAATAAATAAAATCTTAAAAAAAAAAAAATTCCCCACAAGAAATAAGAGCTCTGTAACCAGCAGTGGGAGAAGGGAAATGGTCTGGGAAGCAGAAGTTAAAGCTGCCACAGTTCTCATAGCAGTGTATTCAGAGTGGGGATGTGAATGGCAGCGTTTGGGAATTCTGCTGTGAGAAGCCACTGAGCCCATTTGCTCTGGATGTAGGTGGTGTAGCATCACACCACCCTTTCCAAACCTGATGGTCGGCCCGACAGGTAGTCAAATTGCGGGAGGTAGGCAGTAGAGGGTTGTGGATTGCTTTGAAGTCTGACTATATCTCCTGCCATGGGAAATAACTTGGAGCCTCCAAGTCTGTTTGGATAGCTCACGAGCAATGCTATGGACAGTGTGGGGTTCTGAGAGCCATAGCTGGGGAGAGCCAAGTGCATCTGCAGCCAAGCAAGGCAGAGCCCCAGCCCGGGAACTCTAGGAGCTAGCAGGCAGATGTGTGTGGGCGCTCAGCCACTCCTAGCATCTGCTGAGCCAGAAAGGGATAAGCAGTAAGCTAAGGATTAGCCAGGGGACTAGAGACTGGAGACACAGATATCCAGAAATGAATAGGCAAAGCTGGGATTAGTCACAGAGAAGACAAAGATCTGATGAAGTGCAGACACGGACTAAGGTCAGGCAATTAGAAATACTATGGACATCAGGCTTTTAGAAAAGCCAAGTCTTTTTTATATTTAGCTGTCACATCCCCATCAGGGTAGGTCTTAAAAGGCAGGCCCCACTAAACACAGGATTGCCTGTCAGTCCCTAAAGTGATGATCATACCTGAGCAGCTTAGGCTAAAACCAAGAGTTCTAGGGCCATGTCAATTGCTCTTGGGGCCAAATTGCACAGCCCAAGGGGGTTGGATGTGTAGACTCTGTTGGCTTCCCTCAGAAGAGTCAACCAGCAGTCAGGAGGGGAGTGTTTGAGAGGTGGTAGGTGGGTAACAAGCAGATTTGGGCTCCAGAGAATTGATAAAGGTGAGGTCCCGTAGTTAGAGAGGTTCCTGGAAGCACACAGGAAGCCAGGAGAATAAAGAGGTGGAACTGATTATTAGTAGGTAGCAGGATTTGTAGTTCCCAGATAAGGCACTGGCCCAGGATAAATTGGCATAGATGCCTGGTCCTAACCTCAGTGTTTTTTCTGCCTGATGCCTTTGGGTGCCCACAGGGCCAAACGCAGGCTCAGAGCAGCAGGATTTTGCCAGACGCTCAAAGATTATAAAGTATGTGGGGGTGGGAGGTGGGAGGGGTAGGGAGTTGGGTAGGGGGGACAGGTCACAGATGGGACTCTCCGGGGAGAGAACTAAGCCTCAAACGGGATTTCAGTGATTAGGAACACTGCATATAGATCAGTTGAATTCTGCAGGACTCAGTTCACCCCACCCCCTGCCCCCCATAGAAAAGAATAAGGAGCAGAGGAATAGGAGGTAGAGCAAATAGGGCTGACCAAGTCAACTACTGAGACTGAGCATGAGAATCCATGCTTTGGTCAAGACAAGGGTCATTCCCAGTCCTCGACTGAAATGGCCTCCTCTGCTATGCATTTGCCTTGTTGGCCACAGCCCTGAACCACTCATGGGCCAGCCATAGTCACCTGGGGGCTCTCTGGAATGGCTCAAAAGGCCAGATTTTGGAGAGCAGACATGGCTGTAGTCTGTCAGTTCTTCCCCAAACCTTCATGCCCTGTAGATGTGGTCACTTGCCTCTCACCAGCTCAGCTTTGCTCAGGCCCTGTGTCGACTTTATTTTCTAAAGAGGGCGGCCATAATAACTCCCATCCCACACGCTTTTTTAA
This sequence comes from Ceratotherium simum simum, assembly GCF_057802395.1. Taxonomy (NCBI): domain Eukaryota; kingdom Metazoa; phylum Chordata; class Mammalia; order Perissodactyla; family Rhinocerotidae; genus Ceratotherium; species Ceratotherium simum. The sequence goes on along the minus strand of NC_141927.1, from coordinate 38,927,456 downwards.
AAAAATAAGTTTTATTGAGATGTAATTCACATACCATATAATCCAACTGTTAAAGTGTACCATGCAATGGTTTTAATATATTTAGAGTTGTGCAACCATCACCACAATCAATTTTAGAACATGTCATCAACTCCCCTGCAAAAAATTCCACATATCAAATCACCTCTCCTCCCCCTAGCCCTAGGCAACTACTAATCTACTTTCTATCTCTATAGATTTGCCTAGTCTGACATTTCATATAAGTGGAATCATAATATGTGGTTTTCTATGACTGATTTCTTTCACCTAGCATGATATTTTCAAGGTTTATCTGTGTTAGCAAGTATCAGAGCTTCATTTCTTTTTATGGCTAAATAATATTCCATTTTCTGAATACACTACATTTTATTCATTCATTCATCAGTTGATGGACATTTGAGTTGTTTCTACATTTTGCCTATTATGAATAATGCTTCTGTGAACATTCTTGTACGAATTTTCGTGTAAACATATCTTTTCATTGTTCTTGGGTATATTCCTAGGAGCGGAATGGCTGGGTCATATGATAACTCTAGGTTTAACATTTTGAGGAACTGCCAGACTATTTTCCAAAGCAGGTGTACCATTTTCATTCTCATAAGCAGTGTATGAAGTTTCCCATTTCTCCACATCCTCATCAATGCTTGTTATTATCTGTCCTTTTTGTTATAGCCATCCCACTAGGTGTGAAGTAGTATCTTACTGATGTTTTGATTTGCATTTCTCTGACAACAAGTGATGTTGAGCACTCGTATTGGTTATTTGTATGTCTTCTTAGGAGAAATGTCCATTCAGACCTTCTGTCCATTTTTAATTGGGTTGTCTTTTTATAGGAGAGTGTTAAGCACTCTTTACATATTCTAGACACAAGTTACTTATCAGATACATGATTTGCAAATATTTTCTCCCATTCAGTGGCTTGTCTTTTGACTTTCTTGGTGGTGTCCTTTGTAGCACAATGATTTTTAATTTTGATAAACTCTTATTTATTTGTTCTTTTGTTGTTTGTGATTTTGATGCTATATCTAAGAAAACATCGCCTGGGGCCGGCCTGGTGGCGTAGTGGTTAAGTGCACGCGCTCCGCTGCTGGCGGCCTGGGTTCGGATCCCGGGCGCGCACTGATGCACCGCTTGTCGGGCCATGCTGTGGCGGCGTCGCATATAAAGTAGAGGAAGATGGGCACGGATGTTAGCCCAGGGCCAGTCTTCCTCAGCAAAAAGAGGAGGATTAGCATGAATGTTAGCTCAGGGCTGATCTTCCTCATAAAAAAAAAAAAAGGAAGACAAAAAAAGAAAACATTGCCTAACTCAAGTTCGTGAAAATTTATGCCTATGTTTCTTTCTAAGAGTTTGATAGTTTCAGCTCTGACATTTATGTTTTGACCCATTTTGAGTTTAATTTTTGTATATGGTATGAGCTAGGGGTCCAATTTTATTTATTTATTTATTTATTTGTTTATTTATTTATTTATTTATTTATTTATTTTTTGAGGAAGATCAGCCCTGAGCTAACGTTCATGCTAATCCTCCTCTTTTTGCTGAGGAAGACTGGCCCTGGGCTAACATCCGTACCCATCTTCCTCTACTTTATATGGAACATCGATGCAAAAACCCTCAACAAAATACTAGCAAATTGCATACAACAATATGTTAAAAAGATTATACACCATGATCAAGTGGGATTTATTCCAGGTATGCAGGGATGGTTTAACATTCACAAATCAATCAACGTGATACACCACATTAATAAAATGAAGAACAAAAATCACATGATCATCTCAATAGATGCAGAGAAAGCATTTGACAAGATACAGCATCCACTTATGATAAAAACTCTGAATAAAATGGGGATAGAAGGAAAGTACCTCAACATAATAAAGACCATATATGAGAAACCCACAGCTAATATCATCTTCAATGGTGAAAAACTGAAAGCTATCCCTCTAAGAACAGGAACCAGACAAGGATGCCCACTGTCACCACTCCTATTTAACATAGTACTGGAAGTCCTAGCCAGAGCAATCAGGCAAGAAAAAGAAATAAAAGGGATCCAAATTGGAAAGGAAGAAGTGAAACTGTCACTATTTGCAGATGACATGATTTTATATATAGAAAACCCTAAAGAATCCACCAGAAAACTTTTAGAAGTAATAAACGAATACGGTAAAGTTGCAGGATACAAAATCAACATACAAAAATCAGTTGCATTTCTATACACTAACAACAAAGAAGCAGAAAGAGAAATTAAGAATACCATCCCATTTACAATTGCAACAAAAAGAATAAAATACCTAGGAATAAACTTAACCAAAGAGGTGAAAGAGCTGTACACCGAAAACTATAAAACATTGCTGAAAGAAATTGAAGAAGACACAAAGTAATGGAAAGATATTCCGTGCTCTTGGATTGGAAGAATTAACATAGTTAAGATGTCCATACTTCCTAAAGCCATCTATAGATTCAATGCAATCCCTATCAAAGTTCCAACAACATTTTTCACAGAAATAGAACAAAGAATCCTAAAATTTATTTGGAACAACAAAAGACCCTGAATAAGTAAAGGAATCCTGAGAAAAAAGAACAAAGCTGGAGGTATCACACTCCCTGATTTCAAAATATACTACAAAGTTATAATAACCAAAACAGCATGGTACTGGCACAAAAACAGACACACAGATCAATGGAATAGAATCAAAAGCCCAGAAATAAACCCACACATCTATGGACAGCTAATCTTTGACAAAGGAGTCAAGAACATACAATGGAGAAAAGAAAGTCTCTTCAACAAATGGTGTTGGGAAAACTGGACAGCCACATGCAAAAAAATGAAAGTAGACCCTTACCTTACACCATACACAAAAATTAACTCAAAATGGATTAAAGACTTGAATGTAAGACCTGAAACTATGAAACTTCTAGAAGAAAACATAGGCAGTACGCTCTTCGACATCGGTCTTAGCAACATATTTTCAAGCACCATCTCTGACCGGGCAAGAGAAACAATAGAAAAAATAAACAAACGGGACTACATCAAACTAAAAAGCTTCTGCACAGCAAAGGAAACCATCAACAAAACGAAAAGACAACCTAACAATTGGGAGAAGATATTTGCAAACCATACATCTGATAAGGGGCTAATCTCCAAAATATATAAAGAACACATGCATCTCAACAACAAAGAAACTAACAACCCAATTAAAAAATGGGCAAAAGACCTGAACAGACATTTCTCCAAAGAAGATATACAGATGGCCAACAGGCACATGAAAAGATGTTCAAAATCATTAACTATCAGGGAAATGCAAATCAAAACTACAATGAGATATCACCTCACGCCTGTCAGAATGGCTATAATTAACAAGACAGGAAACAACATGTGTTGGAGAGGATGTGGAGAGAAGGGAACTCTCATACACTGCTGGTGGGAGTGCAAACTGGCGCAGCCACTATGGAAAACAGTATGGAGATTCCTCAAAAAATCAAGGATAGAACTACCATATGATCCAGCTATTCCACTGCTGGGTATTTATCCAAAGAACTTGAAAACACCAATGCGTAAAGATATATGTACCCCTGTGTTCATTGCAGCGTTATTCACAATAGCCAAGACTTGGAAGCAACCTAAGTGCCCATCAAGGGACGAATGGATAAAGAAGATGTGGTATATATACACAATGGAATACTACTCAGCCATAAGAAACGATGAAATCCAGCCATTTGTGACAAGATGGATGGACATTGAGGGTATTATGTAAAGTGAAATAAGTCAGAGGGAGAAGGTCAAATACCATATGATTTCCTTCATTAAGTAGTAGATAATAACAACAATAAACAAACACATAGAGACAGAGATTGGATTGGTGGTTACCAGAGGGGAAGGGGGGAGGGAGGAGGGCGAAAGGGATAATTCGGCACATGTGTGTGGTGATGGGTTGTAATTAGTATTTGGGTGGAGAACATCATGTAATCTATGCAGAAATAGAAGTATAATGATGTACACCTGAAATTTATACAATGTTATAAACCAATGCTACTGCAATAAACAAAAAATTAAAAAAAAAAAAGAAAACATTGCCTAACTCAAGTTCATGAAAATTTATGCCTATGTTTCCTTCTAAGAGTTTGATAGTTTCAGCTCTGACATTTATGTTTTGACCCATTTTGAGTTTAATTTTTGTATATGGTATGAGCTAGGGGTCCAATTTTATTTATTTATTTATTTATTTTGTGAGGAAGATCAGCCCTGAGCTAACATTCATGCTACTCCTCTTTTTTGCTGAGGAAGCCCGGCTCTGAGCTAACATCTATTGCCAATCCTCCTCCTTTTTTTTTTTCCCCCAAAGCCCTAGTAGATAGTTGTATGTCATAGTTGCACATCCTTCTAGTTGCTGTATATGGGACACCGTCTCAGCTTGGCCAGACAAGCAGTGTGTCGGTGTGAGCCCGGGATCCAAACCCTGGCCGCCAGGAACGGAGCGCCCGCACTTAACCGCTAAGCCACGGAGCCGGCCCTAGGGTTCCAATTTTATTCTTTCACATGTAGATATATAAGGCTGAGGATGCTGTATCCTTTCTGTCCCAGATCTCTTCGACATCAGGGTTTGGGTCTTCTGGATCAGATTTGTATTTGTCACCCCTTGAACTTTGTGATTTGAATAGGTGTTTTTATAGAATTTCTTCACTGGCAAACCTCAGTTTTTGCTTTTAAGGCCGTCAATTGATTGGATGAAGCTCATCCACATTACTGAGGATAATCTCCTTTACGTAAAGTCAGTTGATTGTACATGATAACCACATCTACAAAATGGCCTCACAGCAAAACCTGGATTAGTGTTGGATTAAATAACTGGGTAATATAGCCTAGCCCAGTTGACACATAAAACTAACCATCACAGACGTGAGCATATTAGGGGGTCATTATTCTGCCTCCCACAGGGGAGAATAGTGAGCATGATAGGAATGGCCATCCTCTCTCCTGAGAGTCTGAGGCAGTCCCTTAGGAAGGGAGGGCATTCCACTAAGTGCTGATAATATTTGGTGTAAGGAAACACCCAGAAGAGATAATTCCAGAGATGCAAATTTCCCATGTGAGGCAAGGCAATATGTATTGTCCAGTTTACATTTTTGGGTTGGGAAGGGGGTTTCCAAGAGGCATTCATAGGGGCTATGTCAAATAGAGGAGCGTAGTAAAGTAGCAAGTCCTATCCTTGGAAATAAAAGCCATGGGGTAAAGCCTTAGCCACTCCCTAAGGTTCTCAGGTGCATTAGATCAGGAGCCACAAATTTCTAACTTTCTTAACATCTCCATGTTTCCTCCACAACAAATAGAAATTAAGCCCCAAAGTCCTATGTGCTCATTTGTGGGGAACAGCTCTGAAGGTGAGGTAAGTAACAGTGTGGTCCACTGGTCAGCAGGCTTAAGGAGAGGGAGAGGGGTAGGATAGAGAGAAATACCGCAGATTTAGAGTAGAAGTGGCAGCTGCTGAAGAAAGGAAAAGAAGACAGAGTCTTAGGGTCTGTGATCAGAAAAGGATCAACAGATTCCTGGTTTGGGCTCAAGAGGACTTAGTGCTGAGTAGTTGAAAGGAACGTGCTTAATTCCCTAACATTTGGTGAGCTCAGGGTTGTACAAGATGTGCTTGACTCCCAACGCTAATCTTAATTAGCAGCCTGGATTTCATGCCCTATCATCATGGATCCCAGGACAGAGCCTGGATCAGGGGGGCTGGATCAGCTGCTCTAGGACAATCTGAATGGACCGGTTGTAGACATGGATTTGAATACAGTTCCCTAACTGTGGACTGGGAGTCCAGTGTTCCATTTGTTACTTAACAGAGCCTCACCAGATTGAAGGTCTTCACTACCCAGCCTTTGTATGAGCCCAGGATCCCTAAAGCAGGTCTAGGAGATTGGGGAGCACCAGTAGCAGGGGGCAAAGCTGGACAGAGCTCTGTAATAACATAAACAGAGGTTCCAGGACACTTATCAGTAAGACAGTAGCCCTGGCAGGTGAGGTGAATAAGCAGATAAACCCACGCTGTAGAGTTTTTCCTCAAGAAGCACTCGTAGGGTCTGTGCCCTTGGCTCTCATAAAGAGACGAGATCTGTGCCCCAGGAATTAGGGGGGTGACAAGGCTCAGAATGAGCAAATTAAAATTATCATGAGGAGGCCCAGGTGGTTTCCCTAAAGGTACAAGCTGGAGAGCTCACTGCCAAATCCAGCTAGAAGGAAGACTCGCGAGAGGAGAGAGGACATTTGGCTAAGTAGAACAAAAAGAATTCCCAGCAGCTTCCAAAAGTAATGCGTAGAGTGGAATTCTGGAAATGCCTGGAGGTTTGAACGTAGAAGTGAAAGTGACTCAAAGTTTCACACATCTATTTAGAAAAAGAAATAGAATCAATGAACTTTTTTCAAACTGAGGTTACCTTTGTCCAAGTCTAGCCACTTAACATCAGGTATATGTGTCATAAAGTAATTTCCATTAATTAAGTCTATTTGTGGCCACTTCATCCCATAATTACATGCGAGATTTTATGAAAGATTGCATGGATTAAGGTGCTACATAAGTGCTGAAATAAATGTACTTGAGGAGAAGTTCAGGGTCTTCAAATGGTACTTGCAGGTGGTCGCCCAACAAGGCTGAAGGTAAACCATGGTGGTAGTAATTAGTGGACTGAAAGATATGCGTCCAGTCACCATGCTCTACTCAGTGGAGTTCCAAAATGCCTCCATATCTGCGAATGTCAGCTTTCTCTAGATGAGGAGGAACCACACCTCTTGGAACCTGGTTGCACAGGTTGAGTCGCTTTTGCGGAATCCCGTGAAGCTGGCTGTGGTTCACTTCAAAACATCTTGTACTAAGCCCACAGAGTATCTGGCCTTGCGTGTACATCCACATCCACCCATCTTCCTGCTTTGTGCAACCATCAGCTGCTAAGGAACATGACTTGAGTAGCACCTGAAGGAATTCACCCTTCATGATGATTATTAATTGGGTGAGAAATCCTAAATTTCATGGGCTCCCCAACTATTACAATGGAAACCCAAGAAGGCAGAGTAGGGACATGATTACGATGGGGAGATCATTTGTCAGGTTCTTATATGGCTTAATTTTCTGTCCACAGAGAGGAATTACCTGCCAGTAGAGTGGAGAGAGTTGCAGCAAACGTATCTGTGACCTTGCTCACGAATGGGTGCAGTTCAGCAGGACAAAGTTGCCCCTGGTGCCAAATGTTGGATTTCAGAGCCCTGTTGGTGAGAATCAAGTGTTATCTGCTCTCCAGAAATCGATAGAGGAGGGGGCATGGGGGGCTACCAGGTGGCCAGAGAGAATGTTATGCAGGTGTCATTCCTGCCTTGTCCCTGGTCTTCTCTCCCACATCTTGTGACCCAGGCAGGCTAACTAACTCCTAAAAGTTTCATGTATTTGTCTTTTCCTCTCTGTTCTCACCACCAAAGCATTAATCATTTCTCTTCTGCTCTATGGCAAACATCACCTTAACTGATTGCCATCCATACCCCACTCTAATTAATCCTCCACAGTCCCCTCAGCATTGATCAATTCACTCTGCTCCCTGAAATCCTTCAACAAAATCTTTTTGGGTGTCTACAATGAAATCTAAACTCCTGTTTTTAACCAAGAAAACTTTTTTTTTTTTTGTGAGGAAGATTAGCCCTGAGCTAACATCTGTTGCCAATCCTCCTCTTTTTGCTGAGAAAGATTGGCCCTGGGCTAACAGCCATGCCCATCTTTCTCTACTTTATATGTGGGATGCCTGCCACAGCATGGCTTGATAAGCAGTGTATAGGTCCACGCCCGGGATCCGAATCTATGACCCCCAGGCTGCCAAAGCAGAGTGCGTGAACTTAACCACTACACCACCAGGCCGGCCCCCAAGAAAATATTTTTAATCAAGAATTTTTTCCTGATTATATGCTTATTATAAAAATTGGGCTATATATAAGTACAGAGAAAAAGCTGAAATTCACTGGTAATTATACCATCCAAAGATACAACTGCAAATATTTTGTGATATAATATGAATGTTCTCTGGGAACAATTTAGATCACTTTAACATGAATTACAATGGCTTTTAGACTCCATCTCACAACTGTATAGTGTCCATCTCAACCCTGCCCTCAAAGGCTCCCTCAGTTCTTCCTGAGGAGTCAGGGACGTGTCTCACATGTGCTCAGGAACAAGTCAGCACCTGATCTCCCACTTCAGTCTCCTCGTGGAGACTCTGCTGCATTCCGGCCCTTAAGAAAGGTGCCTCAGCTACAGGTGTCCACCACAAGAACACTGTTTCCCAGTCCTTCCACTAGACACAGACAGCCCCCCTGCCCCTGTGTGCTGACACAGAGAGGAAAGAATACTCTTCTCCCCTCCTCCGGGGTGACTGGGTCACTGGGTCCCGAAGAGGCATTGCTTGTGTTCAGAGTCTCAAAGTCTGGCAAGAAGGGACAGACACCACATCATCCTCTCGTTTCCTTCATGCTCTAAGCTCCTCCAGGCTCTCAGGCATCCAGAACACAAACAAAAGGGGAAACCCCAATAATTACAACAAAAACGTCATCTTCTTTCAGGAAAAAACCCACAAAATCTTCCCCAGTATGTAATAGCAAACACTTATATTGTGATTTCTATGCGCCATGCACTGTTCACTAAGCACTTTTTACATATTGGTTCCTTTAATCCACAACAATCCTGTAAGATAGGTGTTACTGTACCTTCAGTTCACAGATGAGAAATTTTAGGCATAGAGAGGTTAAGTAACTTGCCCAAGGGCTCACAGCTGGTAAGTCTCCTGGGGCTTGAGCTCAGGCAGACTGGCTTGAGTGTCCATGATCTTAGGGGTCATGCCTACTAGTTCTGAAAACAGCAATCCAGTTTGACATTTACTGGGGTACCATGTTACAGGTGTATATACTTCTAGCTTTTTCTCAATGCATATACACACATCCATAAACCCAAACTTGTCAACATTGTACCCAAGGCTGAGGTGACCCCAACTCCCTGCACAGCCCCCCACTCTGCACCACTCACCTGGAGGGGTAGCCACTCTGAACCCTGGAGCTCTCCTAAAGCCCTCGTGCTCTTGTGGGTCTCTCTGCCTTCGCGCTCAGCTACACTCCTTGCCTGCTGTATTGCTGGTGGATCCTGGCTCATCTTCCCAGCCCTAGTTCAGCTGCTCTGTGGTCTCAGTCTCTCCCTGACCTCCTGCAAGTTGGATGCTCCGTCCTCCCCACTCCCATGCCCTAAAGCTCTGCTAGAGGGCCTACCCATGGTATGAGAGTTCTTTGTGTGTTTGTCTGTCTTCCTGTGGAACTGTGAGTTCCTGGAGGGCAGGTACTTTGTTTTATTTACTATATCCCTAGTGCCTACCATAGCATTAATTAACTCGTTTTAATAAACATTAACTTTTACAAATGAACATTTATTGTATTTTTCAACAGTTTCTGGGAAAGGTGATTTGTTTGCTTTTCTCAGTCATTGAGTCTAGTCTCTACATCTTCCACCCAGGCCTTTTTTCCAGTTAAATCTATACATTTTCCTTTCTCACAATAGTTACCCAACCTCTGCTTCTTCTCTCTGTGCAGAATTTTGCAAAGTGGAGTATACAAAGTGGAGTCTGTATCATAAACAGACATTTATGATGTATAGAGACATCATAAATAGCCCTAAAAACCAAGTGCCAGGACACACTGATTGAGAAACAGTGCCCAATTCCACCCACCCTTCTGGGAGGAGGAACAAGTTCTAACTTTTGTGGTGGACATTGAAGCTAATTTTAAGTCTTCATTGTTTTGAAGGTGGAACCTTTCAACTTGCAGTATCTTTTAAGTCCTACTGCATAAGCCACATCACAGACACACTTCTGATTAGAGTCAAAGAAGAGTTATGTCAAAATCTCAAATCTCTGAGATTTTAGTCAAAAGATACACATTTTCCTTATAGTATTCCTTTATTTGCTTAGTTGTTTGAGTGGGAGGGAGGTTATTGCCTTAAATATTTTTATCATTAAATAATTCCAGGTCCTTTAATCTTTTTGGAACCATATATTTTTCCTGACATGTGTTGTTTCCCGAGTCTGCATTCCTCTCACATGCTTTAGATGTGTATGTGTCAGCTCCATGTGGGAGCTTCCCACCAGGATCTTCCCTGCTGATGAATACTGGGGAAATTCCCCTAGAGAGTTTACATGGACTGAACTTTTGATCATGTTAGCAATAGCTCCTCACTCTTAAATACTCCTCATCAAGCCACAGTGCTCACCTGTGAGACTCAGGGCAGCCAGAGGCCTCTTGGCCTGGACACAGCCCGATCTAATGAGTAACTCCTCTAAATCAGAGGTGAGTCTTGATTAAGAGATATGTAGACATTGTATGGTCCAGTGGGTTATAAATCATAAACACAAGAGTTGATGCTACAGAATAGTGACCAAGGCTTAGTTTAGCATTGTATTGAAGCTCTACACAACCTGGAGCAAATCATCCCAACATCCTCCCTTCCCACGCACCTCCTTCCGGCACCTGCACTTTGGTCAGACCCCAGGGGTGGTGTCACCTATACACCTCCTGCTGTGGCCCACCTTGGAGTTCATTTCTCCCCTCCCTGCTCTCTGGAATGTCTTCCTCCCTCTGGGCATGGCCAGTTCCTACTTAAAAGTCATTTGTTGTCTGAATTAACTGATATTTTCTGCTCTGATGTCTTTGCTGCCCCTTGTCTTTCCCTGTTAAACCAAAATAATAAAAACCTGCCCAACTTACAACCACACACAAATGTGCTAATGGCTATCATTTGCTGAGCGTTTATTTTAGCCAGGCACTGTGGGATGTGCATGATCTAATTACCCTAAAAGGTAAGTATATTCATTTTACATTTGAGGAAACTGAGGCTCAGAGAGATCAAATGATTTCCCAGGGTCAAATTAATAAATGTTAGAGCTGAAATTGGATACCAGGACTAATCCAAAGCCACACTTTATTTTTCTATCATTTTTATATGTTATAAATAAGTTAATGTCTATAACATAAAATTTTGAATGTAGAAATTCAGTGTTCATTGACATCCTTGATTTGTCTTGATGACTTGTAAAGATTAAAGACCTTCTTTGAAGATGGGTTGCTCAAATTACCAAGCTGTAACTGAATCTGTGGTTTTTCCTCTATGGACATACCTTTTCTTTGACCTCTAATCAGAAGTATCTCCACGACATTGGGGTGAGGCTGCTCCCAGACTCTCTCGGTGGACAGAGCCAGGGAATGTATAGATATATATACGTATGTGTACACATATGCGTGTATACATCCACATCTACATTTATTTTATTACCCATCTCTATATATTGAAAACCTGAGTTCTTACCAATACCTCTAATTCATCCAAGTTTCTCCCTTCCCATTTTATAACTCCCTTTTCTGATAATGAGAAAGCTGATTCCCCTTTTCCTCAATATATTTACTTTCTGAGCCAACCCCCTTGTGTATAATCAATCTCCTGTTACTAATACCCCATGTTGCAAAGATCCTTCTCACCCTACCAGCCCTCTGACCCCACGCATGCCCCAGCCCCACTCCAGCCCCCTACACAGGTACCCACCTTGCTTGGACCACTAATGGTTTTTGGACTGAATTATTCAGGAAGGAAGGAAGGAAAGAAAGCTAACAAATGTCTCTATTTAACTTTTTGAACATCTGGAATACAGTTATAATAATCATTTTAAAGTCCTTTGTTGATTCTGGCATCTACACCAGTTCTGCATCACTTTTGATTGATTGATTTATCTTCTTATTATGGGTCATATTTTCCTTCTTTGCACGACTGGTAATTTTTTTACTGAATATCAGAAATTGTGAATTTTGCCTCGTTGGGTGCTGGATATTTTTGTTTTCCTATAAATATTCTTGAGATTTGTTCTGGGATGCAGTTAAGTTTGTTGGAAACAGATCCTTTCGAGTCTTCCTTTTATGGTTTCTTAGGAGGGTCTGGAGCAGTGCTCAGTCTAGGGCTAATTATTGCTGACTACTGAGGCCACATCTCTTTAATTACTCTACCCAATGCCTGGGATGCAGCAGGGTTCCGCTTTGGCTGGTGGAAACAGACACTAGTCCAGGTCCTGTGTGAGCCCCAGGCACTGTCACCTTTCATTCTTTTGGATGGCTCTTCTCCACCCTCAGAGAGTTTCCTCACACACATGCGCTGCTAGGTACTCAGCTGAAGACTCAAGGAGGACTTCTGCAGATCTCTGGAGTTCTCTCTCTGTGTGGCTCTCTCCTCTGTGGTACTCTGTCCTGAGAGCTGTACTTGCCTTGGTCTTCCTCAAGTCTCAGCACCGTCTCCTGGACCCAGGGACTCTGCTGGGCTCTCCCAGCTCCTCCTCCCTGTGCCAGGGCTGGGAGCGCTCTCAGGGCAGTGACCTGATGCCATGCAGCACTCACCTCATTTGTTTCCTCTCACACAGATCACTGTCTGTTGCCTAATGTCTAGTGTCTTGAAAAGCAATGTTTTGTATATTTTGTCTGTTTCTGTTGCTGCTGTTGTTTCAGGCAGAAGGGTAAGTCTGGTACCACCCCCATGGTGGAATAGAGTAATAGCAGTACATATTCAAGATGTATTTTCTTTTAATTCTTAAATTCTTAACCCTCAATATATTTCTCAATTCAGATTCAATGCCAAGAATTGGTATGTTAAAGGTCCCACAGTGTTTCTAAGTTATGAAATTATGAAATGATCCTAAGAGATAGGAAAAGCCTCTTGCCTCCTAGCTAAAGAATAGCGGTTAGAAATACTCCTGACTATTTCTGATGATTAGTTAAACTTACTTTTTAAAAATGCTTAATAATTCTTACTGAATATCCACCCTATACCTATAACTATGTTCAAGCATTTTGGGAGTACACAGTCCTACCCTTGAAGAGATTGCAGCTTCTCAGGGAGACAAAACATTTTACACATGTAAAATGAAATCTCAGGAGAGTATTGTTAATGTTCAAATGACTGATTAAAACAATGAGTGACAGCAGCCAGCCTGGTGGTGTAGTGGTCAAATTCGTGTGCTCCGCTTCAGCAGCCCCACCCAGGGTTTGCAGATTTGAATCCTGGGCGTGAACCAACGCAGCGCTCATCAAGCCATGCTGTGGCAGCATCCCACGTACAAAAATGGAGGAAGATGGGCACAGATGTTAGCTCAGGGCCAGTCTTCCTCCTTCCTCACACACACAGAAAAAAACAAAACAGTGAGTAATAACATACCACGTGCCAGAATTTATCTTGTTCGTGATAATGGACACTGGTGGAGTGGAGTGTTCCGGCCCCATTTTTTTTCTTTTCAGAATAACAATAAAACACTTCCACTCAGGTAGATTAACATTCTCATCTTGCCTGGTTCATTTGGCAAGAACAAAAAGTTTACATGCTGTGGCAGACAGACATGGTAGTTTGAGTCTCTCAATACTTATTTCAACCTTCTTCTGGGATGCCTTCTTGTACTGCAAATAGGAAGGCTAAACATGGTGTTCCCCAGACTCCCTTGCAGCTTGGGGTCTGCTATAATTTAGGTTCCACCAATCAGGTACCTTCGTGTAAGAACAGAATTGAAATCGAGTTAAGTGGGAAGAGAGGCACAAGCATTCATTTTGCTGGTATGGATGGCAGCAGATGGCCGTGGCTTTGGAGCTGACTGTTCCAGTCATGCTGCTGCATAGATTGCGGGTAAGGCAGCATGCACCTGGAAAGAAGAATATGGCAGCAGCTTCCTGAACTCCTGACTGAGGCTAAGATGATGATATTCTAGACAGTGGTTCTCAACCAGGGGCAGTTCTGCACACAGGGGGCATTTAGCAAAGTCTGGAGGCATTTTTGATTGTCACGCCGGAGGGCGTGCTCTCAGCCTCTAGTGGGTAGAAGCCAGGATGCTGTGAAACATCCTGCAATGCACAGGATGGCCCCCTCAACAAAGAACTATGCTGTCCAAAACGTCAATAGTGTCTGTCCTAGAGCCTGAATTTTGGGTGGTGGGATCCTGATTCTCGAAGCTCTCGATCATGGCAAAGTAGTCATTCCCTCAGAGGGTCATTTTTTTTTTTTACTTTTACTTTCATTTTATGCTGGATTTATTCTCAAGCCATAAGCTTTTGTTTCTTTAGTTTCTTCTGGGATATCTTTTTCTTCTGTGCAACCTCCTCTTTGAGTTTAGGGACAATTTGTCCTTTTTCAGGAAGGGTCGTCTCAGTGAGGCAGGAGGAGCTCATGCAGGGGTTAATCTGTCCAGGAGCTCTGCAAGTCTGAGGTCCCTCCTGGGGTCTTTGCTCACTTGGATGAGCTCCGTGACCAGAGAGTCGACATCAAAATCCTTAAGGGCAGCATTACTGTCTGCATTTCTAAGTATGTGCAACAAAAATTCAGCACTCTTTTTGGGCCCCCGACCCTGCGTCCAGCCCCACTGCTGCTCCTGGGCATATCTACCAGCTCCACCACTGTAACCATGTAATGGCACACATGGCTTCCATCAACTGGCGTCTATCAGACTAGGAAGCTTTTCAGACATGCATGTCCTTGACGGCCTGGGCAGTTTCATAGGTGTCCGTGAAGTGAACACAAAGATTTGAACCTCTTGATTTGCACGATTTTGTGGGGGTTTCCAGGTTAAGTAAGCAATGAACCATTTTCAGAGATCACTTCAGGCTGCTTTGGGGAAGAACAGAGAGTCCCTTCTGCAGAGTCAGTCTGAGAATCATTCCTAAAGGTTCAGCCTACAGCCTGCTTTTCTAACCCTCATACAATTTTGTAAGCACCTAAGTCCTTGGATTAAATTCCTTTTCTGCTTAAGATACCACAGCAGTTTTTAATCTGCTATTGAACCCTGATACCCATGCCATTGCATGAGTTGATCTCCATATGATCCCTCCACTGAAAAAATGCATAAAATGTCATTTTGTGCTAACAAACCATGAGAAGTGTTAAGCTCTTGCATATTTGTTTGTCTCTCTCCTTTTCTTTCACCTACAGAGGTATCTGTTGATCTGTCCATAGGGTCATGTGTAACATGCTTGCTCCAAGGAGTTTAAGATACAATAAAGTGAAGATGTGCTGAAAGTAAGAAGAGGATGGAAGGGGCCTTTTGTGATTTATCAGGATATAAATGCCAGCAAGCATTTTTATATATAAGCAGACAAACGAGAATTCACTATGGGCTGGAGCTGGCATAAAAGGCTGAATGGAGGCAGCATGATATAGGGTTGAGAGCATGGATTTGGTCTAGAGCAGGTGTTTGGGCTCAAATCCTGGCTCTGTGCTGCTGGGAAAGCTGGTTAACTTCATCTGTAAGTCAGCAATGGATAATAGTCTTTATGTCACAGGGATGATGTACAAATTGAAATAATTAATATATGTAAAGCAGTTAAATAGTGCTTATGCATAGTAATGCTATTTAAGCGTTTGTAGAACTGGAGGTAGAACTTCAGTTGATAAATGAGTGAAGAAATTTCTGAGGTAGGGACAAGTGGCAAAGCTAGAGGACAGGAAGGAAACTGGCTTGATCATCGTGCAAGCTGGCTGTTGTGGAACAGTGACATAAAATGTTGGCACAGTAAGGTAAGGGCATGAGTAGAAAGTCTTGCACACCTTCCTAAATAGGTTGAGCTTTCTCCTGTCAAACATTGGGAAACTTCTGAAGGATGTTTAGCAGGTAGGTGATGTGGAGAAAGTGATGTTTTAGGAAGAGCACTCAGAAGGTGATTTTTTTTGTTGGTATCATACACCTTGACACCAACCTGACACACCCATGAGCCACTTGCCAATTGGCCCATAAAAGGATGCTTTAAACACCTACAAATAATCATGGCAACCATCTGGCCTTTCTCTATTCTGAAATTTCTGTCACGCCCTAGACAGCTTCGGCGGCCCCTGCTGTTGGGGAAGTTTGGAAAGTCATTTACTTTAATAAATGTTGGTCTTAAAAAGTATCATAGTTATTCTATTGGTGGCCTTACAAGAAGAGAAACACACACATACACTGAGGAAAGGTCATGTGGGCACACGATGAGAAGGCAGCCGTTTGCCGGCTAGGAAGAGAGCTCTCATCAGAGCCCAACACTGCTGGCACCTTGATCTCAGACTTACAGCCTCCAGAACTGTGAGAAAGTAAATTTCCATTGTTTAAGCCACCCAATCTGTGGTATTTTGTTATGGCAGTCTGAGCTGACTAACACACCTGTGAAGCCAGACCTGGGAACAGGTTGTTTGAGAAAGATCATGAACTCCGTTATGGACCTGTTGAGTTTTAAGGGACCTGAGTAATATTCAACTGGGAATTTCTCATATATGGATTACAGATCTAGCATCCAAGAGTGAGGCTAGAAATACTAGTTTGGGAGTCATTAATATATAAACAGCAATTAGACCCATGGGGGTGATGAGATCACCCAAACACAGTGTTTAGAGTGGGAAGACGGTGAGGTTAGAAACCAAGGTGGAGGGTGCCAACATTTAGGAGGTGGCCACAGATGGACAGATCACAGAGAAGACAGTGACAGAGAAGGAAAGATCAGAAAGAAGGAAGGAAATCCAAGAGTAGAGTATGGTATTCTGGAAGCTAAAGAAATTTAAAAATTGGTCAGCTTGTCAAAGGCTATTAAGAAGTCATTCGAGATGAAGATTGGAAAGTGGCGGGTGGATCTAGCTACAAGGAGGTCTCTGGGAGCAATTTGATTTGAGGATTGAAACTAGAAACCAAACTGGGATGAGTTGAGGAGCATGTGGGTGAGAGGAAGTGTAGGGAAGGCGTAGGTCAAACTGGCTGCATCAGGTTCACCCAGGGAGCTTGAAACATACAGATTCCTGGGATCTCCATCAAGAGACTATGATTTGGTAGATCTGGGGTGGGACCTATGAATCTGTATTTTTTTTAAGGTCTCTAGATAACTCCGATGCCCTGCCAAGTTAGGAACTACTGATAGAATGTAAATAACATGACTTGCATTCAAATAGACCTGGGTTCCAATCCTGATCCTGTCACATTTTAGTTGTTTGAGCTGGAACAAGATATTTAAATCTCCTTGAGCTTCAACTACCTCATTGCTAAGAAATGGGATAGCCCTACTTTGTGGTATTGATTTGAAGATTGGAGATAATGTATATAAATCATCTGGCACATAGTAAATGTTTGGCAAATAGCAGCCAATGCTATTTAGCAGTGGAAATAATGAATTTAGACTATTCTCTTAATAAACAGCTTGGCTCTGAGGGGCAGGAGTAAGGATCAATAGCTACAGACTTACTAAGGGTCAAAGAGGGATAGCATTTTGTTTTGTCTTGATTTTTGTAAGTTGGCTGAGATTGATCATGTCCATAAGCTGAGAGCCAAGAGAATGAGATGGGGTATAACGAGCCAAGAGCTCTGAGTTGATGAGAGGAATTGTCTCCAAACCACAGGTGGAAAGATTAGCTTCTGAAGGGACAAGAAATTCCCCAGAGAGAAGTTAGTTGGTATGGGGGCAGAACATGCAGGTGTTTCACTCTTAATAATCCCAATTTTCTCTATGAAGTAGGAGGCAATATCATACACTGAGAGGGGTAGGGATCTTGAGAGGAGGCACAGATTTGGAAAGAAAATGTTGGAAGTTTAAGGAATAGGAGAGCTAGATGACAAAAGATACACAGAAAGATTAACAAGAAGTGCCAAGGTCTTAGCTTAGGTTGGAGACCACTGATTTCTTCTTTGCCGTGTCTCTGTAATATACGTGGCTTGATTTGGCTAGCCTCTATATTTATGTGGAAATAATAGATTATACCACTGACATTCGCTGAATAGTTAATCTGTGCCAGGCTGCACTGAGCATTTGCATGTATTATTGCATTCAATCTTCACAACAAGCCTATGATGTAGGTACCATCCATTATCCCCATTTGACAGATGATGGACTGAGACTTAGAGAGTTAAATAACTTGACCAAGGTCACTCAGCTAATTAGCTGCAGAGTAGGTTCTCAACTTCAGATTTGTCTGATTACAGAACTTCTGTTCTTAACTGTGGCACACCGTGCATTAATCAGGATTAGGTTTTGGTGGCATATACAATGGAAAATCCAAATAAGTGGAGCAAAAAAGATACAGGTTTATTTTTTTTTTCACGTAAAGGAAGCTCAGGGGCAGGCAGCCCTGGGCTGGTGTGGCAGTTCTTCAATCATAAGATACCCAAGCTCCTTCTGTCTTTTTGATCCACCATTCCACCATTTTAACATGTGGCTTCCATCCTCAAGATTGCTTCATGGTCCAAAATGGCTCCTGGAGTTCCAACCCTCATGTCAGCATTCCAGAAAGCAAGAAGATGCAAGAAGTAAAAGGGTGCATATCAGAGTCTGTCCTCTTTTGAGGAGCTTTCCTACAAATCCTACCCAATAACTTCTTTTTATTTCTCATTGATGGTCTCCCTAGATTCAGAAGAAACTGAGATATGTCATCTTAAAGGCACATTTTGCTGTCCAGAATATAATTGAGTTCTGTTAGTAAGGAAGAAGAAAGAAGATATTAGGTAGGCAACTACCAGTGTTTGTCATACAATGATTCCCACATATACTTGAAAACTTAGGGGAAAGTTGCTTATCCTTATTTCATTAATATGCAAACTAAGTAGTTCCTGCTAAGCTTTCCAAACTCATTAAGAAGTGTGTTTTTTCTTGAGCCAGCCCTGATGGTCTAGTGGTTAAAGTTCGATGCTGTCACCGCTTCAGTGGCCAGGGTTCATTTCCCAGTTGCGGAACGACACCACCCGTCTGTCAGTTGCTGCACTGTGGAAGCAACTCACATAGAAGAACAAGAAGGGCTTACAACTAGGATATACCACCACGTACAGGGGCTTTAGGGAGGTTAAAAAACAAAAACAAAAACAAAAACGAGGAAGATTGGCAACAGACGTTAGCTCAGGGTGAATCTTTCCCTAAAAAAAAAAAAAATCTCTTAAAAAAAAAAAAGAAGTAGGTTCTCTCAGCAGTGGCTTTAGAGTAGAGTATTTCAATAATGTCTCAATGTGAAGGCTTAATTATTATGTAAGTTACGGATTTTTTTGGCTCCTGGTAATAGAAAACAGGACTCAAACTGGCTTAACTAACGAAGACCTTGCTTAGGTTAGCTGGTGAAACCCAGAGGCAGAGTGGGCCTGGGGAGATGTTTCAGGCGGAATGGCTCTTGCTAAAAGCTGAGGCTAAAACACTTCTTCCTCACATCCACAGGGAGAGAATGAGTCCAGCTTCCCAGAGTTCCCCACTAAGAACAAGAAAGAAGTTTCCCAGAAACCTTCAGTCCAACTTCTCCTCATGTCTCACTGACTAAAATGGAAAAAGACACCCCTTCTTGAACAAAGCATGGAACAGGATAAAAACACCTTTAGACTAATCAGACCACACCCCTTAATAAGCTGAGTTCAGTTCCCCCAACCACATTACTGCTGGGGAGAGGTGGAGTGGATAGTGGGGCATCAACCATAATGTTGTCTATAGTTTTTTTTCCCAAAGCATTTCAGAAGACATTTTTGTATTCCAGTGTTATTATCATGAAATGGAATGTATTACAATGTTTTTGATTAATGGTTGAAAATATTGTTTATTGCTTATAGATGGGACTACCTTGGAAACTGCAAAAATTGAATTTATTAAATAAGAATGGGAAAATTGAAAGAAATAGTAAAAGGGAGTAGACCTACATAAATTCATAATCTTACTGTGGTATTTGGCCAGAGTTTCATTTTTCCCTATAGAGGATACATTCATGTATACCTGTATACATACATATATGTATGAATATTGATATTTTCCTAAGAAAATATTATATGTGGTTATCTCCTACCCTTTATGCCAGCCCTGGTGGTCTAATGGTTGATTTGGCACTCTCACCACTGCAGCCTGGGTTCGTTTCCCAGTCAGGGAACCACACCACCCATCTGTCTGTTGTCATCCTGTGGCAGCTGCGTGTTGCTGTGATGCTGAAGGCCATGCCACTGGGATTTCAAATACCAGCAGGGTCACCCATGGTGGACAGGTTTCAGCAGAGCTTCCAGACTAAGACAGACTAGGAAGAAGGACCTGGCACCCACTTTTGAAAAAACTGGCCACGAAACCCCTACAAATAGCAGCGGAGCATTGTCTGATACAGCACTGGAAGGTGAGAGGCTGGAGCGAAAAGACGGGGCGGGGCTCTGCTCTGCTGTGCACAGGGGCACTGGGAGTCAGAACTGACTCCATGGCACTAATAACAGTTTACCCTTTGTAGATTTTTAAATATTTTTGAAGCTCAAACTTACTGAATTTTATGAAATAACATAAAGATGGAAAGAACTGTATCTAGAACCTAAGAGTGGTAAAAGTTGTTGGGTTTCTGTAGCTTCCAGTTTCCACTATGGAGGGGCTTCTGAGAGGGTAGCAGACCCCTTCTCTTCTCCACGCCCCCCTCACTCTTTCCTATGGCAGTGGGAATGACTTATCTGAATGGTGAGTTGGGGAGAAGGAACTGGGCAGATACACCCAGTCTGGAAATCTATAATTACTAACTGTTATTCAATCTATTTATGTTTATTATTACTGATATATTTGGATGTATTTCTTTATTTGCAAAAAGAATATACCAAGTTTTTTAAAAAAATCTTTCCAGTTTTTGCTCTATTAAAGATATGAATTATGTTAAAAATTAAAAAAAAATAAACATAAGAACTTTTAACAACAACAACAAAAAAGATATGAATTAAATTTTTTTTCTTATAGTAGTTATGCTTCAAATTTTAACTGGACTACCAACCTCTAAAAAAATCTAAAGATAATTGATATCTTTAACTCCAAATAATTCTTTAACTCCCATAACCCCCTTCCAGGCTTATATTGTTATTGTGGTCCAACCAGGTTGTTCTATCTCACTATTTTTTTTAACCCCACAAATTAAAAATTATTATTACTGCTTTATAACAATCAATGTTTGTTTAGATTACTCACATCTCAGATCTTCTTTCTAGGATCATTTCTGTATGAATCCTTTGGAAATTCCTTTAGTGTGAAGTAAATTTCTTTTTATTTATCTTTCTTGGAATTTATTGGAATTCTTGAATCTGTGGATTACTATCTTTCATCAGTTATGAAAAATTCTCAGCCACTATTATTTTGAATATTGCCTCTCCCCCTTTCTGTTATCTCCTCTAGAACTCTCTTAGAACAGATGGCAATTTCTCTCTTTACCAACAAATATATTTATTTATTTATTTATTTATTTGGGAAGATTGGCCCTGAGCTAACATCTGTTGCCAATCTTCCTCCTTTTTTCTCCCCAAAGCCCCAGTAGATAGTTGTATGTCATAGTTGTACATCCTTCTAGCTGCTCTATGTGGGACACTGCCTCAGCACGGCTTGATGAGCGATAAGTAGGTCTGTGCCCAGGATCTGAACCAGCGGTTCAGGCCACCGAAGTGGAGCACTCGAACTTAACCACTACGCCACCAGGCCGGCCCCTACCAACACATATCTTAATTAGCCTTTCAAAGTCTCTATGTATTTTGTGCTGGGCTGCATTCTTTGAAATTCCTCCAAATTTGTCTTCTAGTTCAGTATTTAAACTTTGTCCATTATGCTGCTTAACTTTACCATTTTTTCCCGATATTTTATTAAGATAATTTTCAGAATACAGATAAGTTGAATTTTACACTAAAATCTCATATACCCACCACCTATATTCTATAATTAACATTTCACTGTACTTGCTTTATCACATGTCTATGCACCTGTCTCTCCCTCTACACATCCATCAATCCAGGTTTGTTGTGCATACGAAAGCAAGCTGTGGCATCAATATACTCACCCTTAATTTCTCCATTTAGTTCCTATTTTTGCTTCTTATATTTTCCATTTCTAGAAGGTCCATTTGTTCCTTTTTCATATCTATCTAGTCATTTCTGATGTTTTTTTGCTCATCACTCATCTTTCCAATTCCTTCTTTTATTTCTTAAACATATTAGACATAATTACTTTACAGTCTATATCTAAGGTTGTCAGATTTAACAACTAAAAATATAGAATGCCAAGTTAAATTTGAATTTCAGGTAAACAACAAATTTTTAGTATAAGTGTGTCCCAAATATTTCATGGGACATAATTATACTTAAAATTTATTCATTACTTCTCTGGAATTCCAATTTAATTGGGCACCCCATGTTTTATCTGGCTATTATCTGATAATTCACATATGTGAAGTCTTTATAAGACTGGTTCATTTGTTTTGCTAAATCTTACTCATGATGGCTTGTTTCCTTTGTATTTTGTGATTTGGGGTCATTGGCTCATTTTTGTTTAAATTTCTCTGTCAGATTTTTTTTCCAGGCTGAGATCAAGGGTACATTCCTCCAGGGAATGTTGCATTTGCTACTGCCAGGTGTCTGGGGCACTATAGATCTGATCCACTTTAAACTAAAATTCTCAGCTAATAGTTTTCTGGACCATGCAAAGAGTGAAAATTTGGGCCAGGAACCCTCAAAAAAGCTAGTAGCCACGAAGTGTCAATGGAGACTTTTCCTTTAAAAAAAAAAAAAAAATCTTCACAAAGATAATGTGGAAACAATTTTTGTTACCATCTGCCTCTTCTAGTTTTGTATTCTCCTAGCTCAAAGTCTTACCATTTCTGAGTCCTGGCTTTATTTTGGGGTTGGAGGAGCTCCCCACCCTGCACACACCCAACGCCTAGTACCAGGTGCCCAGGGCAGAGGTTCTGGGGTACTATGCAGCAGCTTCCCTGTTTCCTTCCTTCCTTCCATGGACTTCTGTGCTGGTGTGTTTGGGGCATCAGAGGAATTCCACCTGAATCCATCAGATGCCTCCATTTGTTTAAATTAGTGATTTTAATATTTTGATTGGCTTTTTAGATGTTTTGTAAACCCTCCATTTAGCCTTATTGCTGGAAACCTGTTGTCTTTATTCATCAAATGATCTTTTGATTTCATAAAGTTAAAGAGTTGCTTCAGGTGTTGTTAAATATGGAGATCTAAATCAGGCAGACCCTATCTGATTATTATCGTGTGTAAAACAAAATAAGAAGAATTCCTTTCAGAATTCTATCTTACCTTAGGACGGTAATCTTTTTCTAGGTATGGCGGATGATATAAAAGTAAGTCAATTAAAGTAGCCACATCAAAAAAAAAAAAAAAAAAAAAACCCATACAGTGCAACTGGAATGAACAGCTTAACCAGGTCAGCGCACACATAACATCACATAATCAAAGTAACCCACCTTATTGGAGAGAGAACTGGAGAGCCTGATTGGTCTACCAGTGATCTCCATTTCCATTATTGCAGAGCCCACTCCCTGCCTGGGGTTACCCGGGTACAGGCTCTTTATTTCATATTCAAACACTCTGCCTTAGTTCCTCAGACTCACCCACAGGGCCCGGATGGCTGGGTCAGGAGGTGTGTCCAGCCTCCCCCACGTGACACTGCTCCCGGTTACACACTCACCCTGATAATCTAGCCTGGGTTTTGGTTCTGATTCGCCTTCCCTCGTAATAAGCGACTGCCTGGGGACCCGTGGGATCTTTTCCTGATGAAGGATTTCAGACAGGTCTGACTCAATATAGCTGAAATATTCTAACATTGTACCTCAAAATGGGAGGAATGTGCACACGAAGGTCTCAATATTCTGGAGGAATCTTGGTCTCTGTGCAAAATTTCCTTTCCTCTTGCCATCACAGCAAGAAGTATTGGGAGGGGTAGCCTTTGTCAAGCCATTAACAAAAGGTCATGCTGCATCCTTTTTTTTTTTTTTTAATAATTTTATTTATTTATTTATTTTCCCCCCAAAGCCCCAGTAGATAGTTGCATGTCATAGTCGCACATCCCTCTAGTTGCTGCATGTGGGACGCAGCCTGAGCATGGCCAGAGAAGCAGTGCATCGGTGCGCACCCAGGATCCGAACCCCGGGCCGCCAGCATCGGAGCGCAAGCACTTAACAGCTAAGCCACGGGGCCGGCCCTCATACTGCATCCTTATCCCAGGTCAGTTAAGTGCCTAATTAAGAAGGTCTACTCTAATGATTTGTTCCAGAAAAAAAATCTATTCCCAGGATGACATGCCTTATGAGCTATACTAGACACGTAGTTATGAGCAAAACTAGACATCAAAGCAGATGGAAACTTTTCATTGATAGCTTGTGCCTTAAAAAATGTACAACTCTTTACCTCACCAGACAACCTCTACAGAAAGTTGAAAGAGTGTCTCCCCATAGATTGATTACTAGTTGAAAGGAGAAAAATAGTAATTCTACAGTAGTGAAACCAGACAATAACTTGGCCAGGTGATCAAAACTAACTTCACCAACTAAATATCTATATCAAAAAATAAGATATATCTCAAATCAATAACTTAACTTGCCAACTAAAGAAACTAGAAAAAGGAGAGAAAACTAAATCCAAAGCAAGCAGGAGGAGGGAAATAACAAAGACTAAAGAGGGAATAAATAGAAACAGAGGATAGAAAAACAGCAGAGAAAATCAACCAAACCAAAGTTTGGTTCTTAAAAAATGTCAACAAAAATGATAAACCTTTAGCTAAACTGAAGAATGAAAAAGAAAGAAAACTCAAATCACTAAACCCAGGAATGAAAAAGGGACGTTGCTGCAACTTTACAGGAAAAAAAAGATTAAAAGAGAATACTATGAACAACTGTATGTATCTAAATGAGATAACTAGATGAAACAGACCAACTCCTAGAAAAACAAAAAGCACCAAAACAGACTCAAGAAAAAACAGAAAATCCAAATAGCCCTATAACGAGTAAAGAGATTGAATGAGTAATTTAAAAACTTTCCACAAAGAAAAACTCGGGCCCAGATGACTGCACTGGTGAATTCTACCAAACATCTAAAGAAAAATTATACCAATCCTTTATAAACTCTTCCAAAATGTAGAAGAGGTGGTAACACTTCCCAATTCATTCAATGAGGGCAGTTCTACCCTGATTCCAAAACCAGACAAAGATATCACAAGTAAGGGAAAAAAAACTATAGACCAATAGCCCCTAAGAACATAGTGTAAAAATCCTTAGCAAATACTACCAAACTGAACCCAGGAACATGTGAAAAGGATTATATACCATGACCAAGTGGGATTTATTCTAGTAATTCCAGGTTGGTCTAAGATATGAAAATCAATTAATGTAGTACACCACATTTGTAGAACTTAGGGCAAAAACCATTTGATCATCCCAATAGATGCAGATAAAGCATTTGACAAAATCTGACACCCTTTCATGATAAAAATGCTCAACAAAATAAGAATAGAAAGGCACTTACAGCTATCATACTTAATGATTAAAAACTGAATGTCTCCCCTCCTAAGATCAGGAACAAGACAAGGATGTCTGCTCTCACCACATCTATTTAACATTATACTGGAGGTTCTAGCTAGCAATTAGAAATGAAAGAGAGAAAAGACACCCAGACTGGAAGAGAAGAAATAAAACAGATAACATGATCTTATATATAGAAAATCCTAAGGAATTAATTAAAAACTATGAGAGCCAATAAATGAGTTCGGCAAGTTTGCACGATACAAGATCAATATACAAAAATCAATTGTGTTTTTATACATTATGAACATTGTAAAAATGAAATTAAGAAAACAATTCCATTTATAATAGCATCAAAAAGAATAAAATACTTAGGTATAAATTTAACAAAAGAGGTGCAAGATGTACACTGAAAACTATAAAATATTGTTGAAAGAAATTTAATAAGATCTTAATAAATGAAAAAATCTCCCATGTTCACAGATGGAAAGACATAATATTGTTAAGATGGCCAAATTGCTCTACAGATTCAACTCAATCCCTATCAAATTTCCAGCTGGCTTCTTTGCAGATATTGACAAACCGATCCTAAACTTCACACAGAAACCAAGAGACCCAGAAGAACCAAAACAATCTTTAAAAAGAAGAACGAAGTTGAAGGACTCATAATTTTCAACTACAAAACTTATTGCAAAGGTTCAGTAATCAAGATGGTATGGTACATATAGATCCATTGAATAGAACTGAGAGTCCAGAAATAAACCCCTACATTTATGGTCAATTGAGTTGGGATGAGGGTGCCAAAACAATTTAATGGAGAAAGAATAGTCTTTTCAACAAATGGTGCTGGGAAAACTGGATATCCACTGGACCCCTATTTCACACTATACACAAAAAATAACTCAAAATGGATCAACGACCTACATGTGAGAGCTAAAACCAGAAAACTCTTAGAATGAAACATAGGAGTAAGTCTTCATGACCTTGAGTTCCGCAATGGTTTCTTAGATACATATCAACAGCACAAACAATAAAAGAAAAAAATTGATAATTTGGAGTACATGAGAATTAAAAACTTTTATGCTGCAAGTTATGCTATCAAGAAAGTAAAAAGACTACTTGAAAGTTGCTAAAAAAGAAGATCTTAAATGTTCTCACCACACACAAAAAGATAACTATGCAAGGTGATGGATGTGTTAACTAACCTTATTGTGGTGATCATTTCATGATATGTACACATATCAAATCATCACACTGTACACTTTAAACTTATACAATGTTATATGTCACTTTATATCTTAATAAAGCTGGGGAAAAAAAGAAAGTGAAAAGACAACCCACAAAATGGGAGAAATTATTTGCAAATATTTTATCTGATAATGGACTTGTATCCAGAACACATAAAAAACTCTTATAACTCAATAATGAAAAGACAAATAACCCAATTTAAAAGTGGGAAAATGATTTGAATAGACATTTCTCCAAAGGAGATACACAAATGGCCCTTAAGCATGTGAGAAGATGCTCAACATCATTACACATAAGGGAAATCAAAACCACAACAAGATTCTGCCTTACACCCTCTAGGATGGCTATAATCAAAAGCATGGACAATAGTAACTTTTGGCGAGGATGTGGAGAAACTGCAAGCCTTATAGGTTGCTGGTGGGAATGTAAAATAGTATAGACACTTTGAAAAACTGTTTGGCAGTTCCTCAAAAATTTAAACATAGAGTTACCATATGACCCAGTAATTTTACTCCTAATTAAATTTGTTTTTAGTGCCATGGAATTGATTCCAACTCCTAGTGACCCTGTGTATAGCAGAGTGGAACTCCGCCTGGTCTTTTTGTGACATCCTCTCCCCTTCCAGTGCTATATCAGATGATACTCCACTGCCATTCATAGGATTTTCATGGCCAATTTTTTTGGAAGTGGGTGGCCAGGTTCTTCTCCCTAGTCTGTCTAGTCTGGAAGCTCTGCTGCAACCTGTCCGCCATGGGTGACCCTGCTGGTATTTGAAACCCTAGCATAGCTTTCAGCATCACAGCAACATGCAGCCGCCGCAGTATGACACCCAACAGACTGGTGGTGCAGTTCTCTAACCAGGAAAGGAACCCAAGCTGCAATGGTAGGAGTGTTGGATCTTAACCACTAGACCACCTCTAGCTATATACACAAGAGAAATGGAAACCACATGTCTACATAAAAACTTGTACACAAATGTTCAAAAAAGCATTATTCATAATAGCAAAACAGCAGACACAACCCAAATGTCCATCAACCGATAAATGGATAAATAAAATGTGGTATATCTATACAATAGAGTATTATTCAGCCATAAAAAGAAATGAAGTACTGATACATGCTATAATACAAATCAATTCTGAAAACATTATGCGAAGTGAAATAAGCCAGTCACAAAAGACCACAATGATTCCATTTATATGAAATGTCGAGAATAGGCAAATCTATAGATACAGAAATAGATTAGCAGTTGTTTAGGGCTGATGGTAAGGTGGCGGGGGCCACAGGAGGGAGATGGGGAGTCACAGCTAACGGGTATGGGTTTTTTTTAGGGGGAATGAAAATGTTCTAAAATTAGATTGTAGTGATAGTTGCACAACTCTGTGGCTATAGTATAAACCATTGAGTTGTTCACTTTAAATGGGTGAATTTTACATTATGTGAAGTAAAAATGTCAGTGTCACGAAGGACAAACGAAGGCTGAGGAAATTTACCAGATTGGAGACTAAATGGACATGCAATATGTGATCCTGGACTAGAGGGAAAAAATGTCTTACAGAACATATTTGGAACAATTAACAAACTTAGAATATGGATTATAGATTAAAGTATTGTATGAATGTTAAATCTTCTGAACTTCACAACTGTACTATGGTTAGGTAAGAAAATATCTTTGTTATAAGAAAAAACCATAAAGTAAGAGGCATGATGTATGCAATCTACTCTCCCACAGAGAGATTAGAAATCAACATGAAAAGAATATATATGAAGAAAAGCCAGGGAATGATTATCACAAAAGTCAGGAGAGCAGTGGGCGAAGGAAGAGACGTGACCAGGGAAGGACACCAGGGAGCCTTGTGGGGCTGGCGGGGGTGGGAGGGTGGGGGGGGTGGGGGCAGGGTCAATACTGTTCTGTTTCTTGGCCCCAGGACTAGAACACAGGTATTTATATTATTATTGCCCTTGAAAATGAACATATCTTTTCATATACCTTTTTGTATGTTTGTCACATTTTACAGTTTTAAAAACTAATTTAAAAGAAATAAGACTCAAGTCCTATACCACAGTCCAGAAAACTGCCCCCACACCAGAATAGTCTAATCACCATGACCTTTTCTATGACTCCTTCTTTCACTCAATATTATGTTTTTGATGAATTTTCCCTATTAAAGACATCTTGTTAAAGGCTGCTTATTGAATTCTAAAAAAGAGGTATTAATTCTGGATAGTGGGTAATACAGGTTTGTTAACTTCCCTAAACTTCTGGGGTTTTTCCTACAAATTAAAATAAACTAAATTAAAAAGTGCATTCCTGATTCTGCCTAAGAAAACACTTCCTAGATTCATGGGTAAGGGCGATTTGTCAGAGAGTGCCAGGCTGACAGTCACGTTTTTCTGGGGTTTTATACCTGACCACTTTTATGACCTTGAGTTATATCATGGATCAGTTACCGGCTTCAGGATCATTGGCCATCTACCTAAACATTTAAAAAATTTTCTCTCTCTAAAGTAGGAAATGGAATTTACCCAGTCATTTTGTTAGGATATAATGTTCTTTCAGGTAAGTTACTAGAAATCACTGTGAAAAGAATGTCATATGTCCTAGACTTAAAGAGTCTACCAACTTAAAGATGCATCATTTATTTAAAGCTTTAAGCTTTTTGAGGAAGAAAGGAAGAAAAGGAAGGAGGGAAGAAGAAAAGGACAAGAGAAAAAAAAAAGAAACACTACCACATTGAACTAACAGATCATCCAAAAAAGTGCACCATAGTATCAAGAAAATATAGTAATTAATCTCCTTCTGCCAGGATCATTTTGTCTTGACCTGACTGCCTTTCCAACATGCCAAAGGAGCGAAGAAGCTCTCTTCCTGAACATTACTTATTCCTCGTAGAGGTCCTCAGTCTCTGTCTCATGTGACTCGGAGAGTTGGCAGTTGCTAAGAACTCTGTAAAGTGGTAGATACACAGTTATACAAAAACATAGGGGTAATACGGCAGATTAAGCACATGCAGCCAATTTTGTTCCCTCCTAAAATTTTACTAAAACTAGAGTGAGAGAATGCTTTTTAAAAAGACATAGCAATGATTGATGGAAAGGGCAGGAAAGGAGACAAAAACTGTGGCAATCAGAATACAGGCAGACATGTGATACAGACTTAGAAGACTTCAGGAGCGGGATTCCTAAGCCTGCAGTGGGGGAAGCTCAGAAACAATTCAAATTATCTGAAAATCCTGAAAAAGTATAGACAAACTGGCAGTCCCAGATACCTCTGGAATTCAGGATTAAAGGTATGGCTAAAATCAGAAGAACCGGGTAAATAAAATGTGTTTGTAAAGCAGTGAAATATCCAGATGCCTCTCCCCAGCTCTACACCACTGGGCAACTGCTTCTCACCTACTGATAAGAGAGTAATTCAGGTATATCCTCTACAGAGAGTTAAATAGAAAGTCTGTGGAGTGCAGGATGCCAAGTACATTTGAGGGTATAGGTAATGAATCAAAAAACAGGAGGATTAAGAGACAGTACGTGAGAATATTTTTGTTCTCAGGAAATACACACCAAAGTATTAAAAGGTAAATGGGCATCAATCTCTATTCTCAAATGGTTCAGAAAAATAAATAATAATGTGGGGGGGGGGCAAAATGTTAAATGTGGCAAAATACTAACAATTGGTAAATTGGATAAAAGATATATGGAAATTTTCAACACTATTCTTGCAACTTTTCTGTAAGTTTGAAATTACTTCAAAATAAAAAAGTTTTTTTAAAAAAATAAAGACAAAATGCATGCTGAATGCAAAGACCACCAGACCCCTTCTACCTCCACCCATTGGCTATCAAAATGTCTGTAGCCAGACTCTTACCCTACAGAAAGGAGTGTTGAATACCCCTCTCTAGGGAATTGGAGTAGCTCAAGAGGAAAGACCTAAGGATACTTACATGAAGGTTTCTCTCCCCAACAGCCCACTGAGAGTGTCCTCATGATGCCAAGTGTTCTGTGAGCCCCCTACATGGTCAGACCTTCCAATCACCTTTTTAGTACTCCACACTTAATCATGAACAGATAGCAAAAGAGGCGAGATAGAGAGATACAAAAGCAAACAGAAAAAAAAATCCCAACTTAGAGAATCAGAGAGCATGCAAGAAGACAAAACCTGGGGAGAAACTATCATTAATATCCTCAGAGAGATACGATAGAGCTACATTCATGAAACAAGAAGGAGATGCTATTAAAAGGAACAGTAAGAGAATAAAAACAGCCATTCGAAATTAAAAACATGTTAGTGGAAGAAGAGCTCAATATTGGAAAGACAGGTTTTGGAAATTTCCCAACAAGTAGAGAAAAAAAACAAAGGGATAGAAAATTAGAAAGAAAAGGTGAGAAAATAAGAAGATCTGTCCAGTGGACCCCAAACCTAAATAATAGGAGGTCTAGAAAAAGAGAAAATGTAAAGGCAGAACTTAGCAATTAAAATAATTCAAAAAAACTTCTCAGAACCGAACAAGTTGTTCAACTGAAAACCCCACTGAGTGAATTTCAGAAATTTAGAAACCTGAATTTTTCTGTCATCAGTAGGTAAGGAGCAGTTGCCCACTGGTGTAGAGTTGGGGAGGGGTGTAGAGTCTGGCACAATTGATTGAAAAGACTTACACTAAGGTACATCGTTGTGAAATTTTGGAACAATGTGAACAAAGAGAAGATTCTACATGCTTCTAGAGACAGAGAGAAAAAAACCTTAAAAAAGAGATAGGGTAGAATCTGGAATCTGAATGGTTTTGATTTCTCCTTAGAAACTCTGGAAGTAGGGGCCAGCCCCATGGCGTAGCGGTTAAGTGCATGTGCTGCGCGCACCGCTTGTCAGGCCATGCTGTGGCAGCCTCCCATATAAAATGGAGGAAGATGGGCACAGATGTTAGCCCAGGGCCAGTCTTTCTCAGCAAAAAGAGGAGGATTGGCATGGATGTTAGCTCAGGGCTGATCTTCCTCACACAAAAAAAAGAAACTCTGGAAGTAAAAAGACTACAGAGCATTGCCTTCCAGATTCTGAAAGAATATTATTTTCTTATATAATTTTATTTTATAACCAGCTCAGTTTCATTTATGTATGAAGACAGATTAAAAGCATTTTCAGACTTTCAAACCCACCTCCCCCAAATTTGCCTCCCATGCACTCTTTCCTCAAGAAGCTCTAAAGGAAAAAAAAAAAGACTTAGCTACGAACCAGGAAAGATATGAGAAAAAAGAAGATTCCATCCAGGAGAGGGGTAAAGGGAATCCCAAGAAGTCCCATGACAGGTGGGTCTAGGATCATAGCTACACACTGGATGTGCGAGCAACCTATCCAGTGTCCTCAAAAGATCAACGTATTGAAGGTTATAATTTCCAAGATCCCTGTGCCATTGTACCACCTTTTTAACCTTGACTTAGCTTAACCATATGCTAATGAATTTCTGCTCTTCTGTCTATGCCCAGCTGCCAGAGTCAGATGACACTTACTTCATCCCACATAACTGGTCTGCTTTAATCTACTCATGAGCACTAGAGGTGGGTCATAAGTATAGAAGCCTAAAATACAGAGCAACCCACTCTCCCTGACATATTTCCGCCATGCATCCCATACTTGGTCTATATACACTCCAGCCCTGCCTAATGTCCCGACCATGGTGAGCCCCACGACACTCAGCCTCATTCACTCACTCACTCACGATCTTACCCACTGTCCTGCGTGTAACAGTGGCCTTTTCTTTACACAACTAGGTCTCTATCTGTTACTCAGCTTTTCAAAACAATATACTGTTTTGTTTAGGAATACAAAAATAGATGGAAACTGTCAAGAAAAGCAAGGAAATTATTGACACAGCATAGTGGTTACTTGGAAGTTGGAGAAGAGAAAATGGAGGGAAAACATTAAAGGTACCACTAATACTCTATTTATTTGTGTGTGTATGTGTGTGTGAGAGAGATGTATATGTAGATGTTCATTGTATTATTACTTTGTAAATTGTACATGTTTTATATTGTTTATCTGTATATTATATCTGCATGTTGGCTGTATTTTGCAACAAAAATTTCTTTTAAAAGAGAGTAAGCAAAATCACTGGCATTTTGATCAAAAATTCTTTTTCCTTAATCAAGGATTTATAGATACTGACAGACTAATTTAAAGCATTTTTTCCTCAAGGAATTTAATGATCCTTCTAAAATCCATATTTAAATGCTCAAGTAGTTTTAAATGGTTGGAGGAAGGATGAACGTAACAGAGTGTAGGAGATGACTTTCTGGAGGCAGACAATGCCAGATCATCAAGGGCCTTGTATGCTAAAATAATCCTGGCCTGCAGGGAGGTATCTAACTAAACCTGGACAAGGACCAGGTATATGCAGCTAGTGACTTCCCCCCCAGCCTTTCTTCATCAATGTGTCTGGAGCAGATCAAGAGGTACTTTGGAATGTGCAAATCACATGTAATGTACAAGCACACAGGAAATGTCCCAGGTTCTTAGAGCAGGTAAGCATTTTTTTGAGAAACAGCTTTTGTCTTGCCACGGGGCTTGGATAGAGTTTGAGCATCTGGTCGTTAGACACCAAGATACCATGTAACCTAAGCTGCCTTACATGGACCAGGTGTTAGCCGGTCCAGTTAGCTGTTATACTGCTCCCGCCCAGAGGTCTACATCAAAAAAAGGAGTAGGTATGTATAGTAAGCACTATGCCTGAAAAGGTCCTGAAAGACAATTGTTTCAAGAGCAGAGGGATCATATTTGCCGTGTGTCTACTCATGCTACACTCTGGCCTCTGCTTGACTGTGGACACTATTGTGTTATCATGGGGTAATTCCCTAAATCCAGTTGACTGAAGAGGAACAATTCTGAGCCTGGTTTACTGACTGGTGCTTGTGGCATAGCCCATCTTAGGAGTTGTCCAGAAGAACAGTGAAGCAGAAAAACCTTCCCAGTGGGTAGAACATTTAGCAACACATCTCCTTGTCCACCACATCCAGAAGAAGAGATTAGCCTGAATTAAGAATCTACATCAATTCATGGGCAAAGACTGGTGTCTTGACTGGATCATCAGTGACTTGGAATGACCATGATGAGGAGATTGCTGACAAGGAGCTTTGGGGAAGAGGTTTGAGGACAGATCTCTCAGAGTGGGCCAAGAGTATACAACTATTTGTGCCCAGGTAAATGTTTACCAAAAGTCCTCCACCATGAAGAAGGCTCATAATAATCAGTTTGGCAAGACCACTCACTTTGTGGATGCCAGTCAGCCTCCCTCTTCAGTGCTTGCTCATGAATGAAGTGAGGTGTCAAGACAGAAGCTATGCAAAACCTCATCAACATGGACTTCCCCTCACCAAAGCTAGCCTTGTGTATCATGGGGTAAGGGCCCTTGCTGAGTGCCCAACATGCCATCCTGAGCCCCCAATATGGTACCACTTCCCAGGGGAATCAGTTGTCATATGGTAGTAGGTTGATTACATACCATTGGACCTCTTCAGTTATGAAGGGGGCAGGAATACAGTCTCACAAGGATAGATACTTATTCTGAATTTGGATTCATTTTCTCTGTCTATTGTCCTTCTAGCACCACCATCTGTGGATTTATGGAACACTATATTGTCATAGTACTCTTTAACCCAGAAAATCAATCCACAATAAAAGAAGAAAGGTAATGGGTTTATCTTCTCAGGATTCACTGATAATACCATGTACTCAGTCACCTAACAGCAGCTGGCTAGCTGTCCCTAAGGAATGGTGGAATAGCCTATTATCAACAGTTAGGAACAATAATATAATTCCCTATGGCCTCAGAGAGACAAAGTAGGAAAAGAATTTGCCATTCAGAATTTAACTGCATATGCAGACTCATGTAAATATGAGAAAACACAGCATATCTGAGGTGTTGCAGGTAATTCAGGAAGGCAGAGAACAGAGAGAGTAAGAAAATGGGGTGAGCAGGGAAACTTTGTGGGTCTCACAGAGAAGGGTGGTCTTTCTTCCACAGGTGATAGGGAACCAAGGAAGGTTGCCATATGGGAGTGACAGGGACCAGCCCAAATTCCAGTACAATTTACAGTTTGGAGGGAAGCTCTCATAACCTCCTCCTTTCCACAAACCTTGCCACCATCCCCTCCCTGTCTGGAGGATAATTCATTGCACGAGTGGTTGGTGGTTGCAGCATATGTCCACAAATTCTTTAACACTCCTCCCTCCAGGAGGTGGAGCTTCACCTTCCCCTTGGCTGCTGGCTTGATGTGGTGACTGGCTTCTAACAATAGAGTATACAATGGAACAATAGTAACTTTACAGCAGAGAAACCCTCTTAACTAAGCCATCAAGGTTAACATCATCATATCATATCACGATATCATATCAATATCGTGTAGCCCCTGATATGAGGCAATGAGAAGGGCACATCATCTCTGTGGCATTCTTCCCAAAAGCTGGGTGAAGAGGAAATAGAACTTTCTGTACTATCTTTGCAACTCTTCTGTAAATTGAAAATTATTTCAAACTAAAAGTAAAAAAAGTTATTTCAAAGTAAGAAGTTAAAAAAAAAAAGGATAATACCTTTGCTTCCAAAAAATCTTCACTAAAGAGAATTTTAAAGGATATATTTTAAGCAGAGTAAAATGATCCCCCATGGAAGATCTGAGATTCTAGAAGGAGTAATGAGCAAAGAAATTATAAGTATTTGGGTAATTCTAAACAAATATCCGAAAATAATGTTTTGAGGGCTTAAAAAAGAGATACAATATACATGAAAACAATGCCAAGTATATCAATACGTGAAAACAATGCCAAGTATATCAAGGAGTATCGCAATTTAATGTTCTAGGATTCTTGTGCCATTCTAGAAGATGATAAAGATATCAACTTTAAGGCCGGCCCCGTGGCTTAGCGGTTGAGTGCACGCGCTCCACTGCTGGCGGCCTGGGTTCAGATCCTGGGCGCGCACCGACGCGCCGCTTCTCTGGCCATGCTGGGGCCGTGTCCCATGTACAGCAACTGGAAGGATGTGCATCTGTGACATACAACTGTCTACTGGCGCTTTGGGGGAAAAAAATAAATAAATAAAATTATAAAAAAAAAAGATATCAACTTTAGACTTTGACAGGTCATATTAAAATTTCTGGCATTACCACTAAAAAAAGGATATTTGTCATCTAAATCAGTAAAGATTTTTAAAAATCTAAAAAAATCCAAAATAAGGTAAGAAAGAACTACAAATAAATATAGAAAAGGACAGGATAAATAGAAACTACAAAATAAAATAGTGGAAGTAAATATAAATAAAAATAAACAGAGTAAAAACTAGTTAAGGAAAAAATATTAAACTACTATGTTTTTAAAAATCAAGATATAAGGTAGCTTACAAGAGACATTTCTAAGACATAAAGATACAGAAAGTTGAAAGTATAGAGCGGAAAAAGATATAGCAGGCAAATACTAACCAAAAGAAAGCTAATAAGCTTTAAGGCAAAAAGCACTACTGGAGGTTGTATGTTACCATACACAGTCATGCTCCACATAATGACACTTTGGTCAAAGATGGACCACATATACAACAGTGGTCCCATAAGACTAGTAATATATAGCCTAGGTGTGTAGTAGGCTATACCAACTAGGTTTGTGTAAATACACTCTATGATGATCACATGAGGATGAAATTGCCTAAGGGCTCATTTCTCAGAACATATCCCCATTGTTAAGTGAGGCATGATTGTAACGATAAAAAAGGTTCAATTCCCTAGAATGATATAACAATTCTAAATGTGTATGCACCTAATAACATAGCTTCAAAACACATTTGTATTTTTAAACTTGGAGAGAATTTCAAGGGGAAATAGACAAATCTATCATCATAGTAGAAGATTTTACAACATTACTCTCAATAATGGATAAAGCAAGCAGGAAAAAAACACCATCAGGAAACAGAATATTCAAACAACACAATTAAGAAGCTTGATCCAATAGCCAGATATATTGTTTTCCAATATCACTTTTTTTCAAGCACAGTGAAATATTTGTGAAATTGATCACATGCACTAGGCCATAGAGCAATTCTCAACAAATTTTCAAAGGATTAATATTTTCAAATTATGTTTTTTTTTTTTTTTTTGTGAGGAGGACTACCCCTGAGCTAACATCTGATGCCAATCTTCCCCTTTGTTCATGAAGAAGATTGGCCCTGGGCTAACATCCATGCCCATCTTCCTCTACTTTATATGGGATGCTGCCACAGCATGGCTTGACAAGAAGTGCGTTGGTCCAAGCCCAGGATCTGAACCTTCCAACCCCAGACCACCAAAGTGGAGCACGTACACTCAACGGCTACGCCACTGAGCCAGCCCTGCAAATTATGTCCTTTAACTATAGCTCAATTAAGTTAGGAATAAATAATAAAAAGATAATCAAAAAATTCCCTATATTTGAAAATTAATAAATACAATTCTAAATAACTCAGAAAAATATTGAGAATTTGAAAATGATGAAAATACCACATATCAAAACTTAAACGTGTTAAATTCTTATATTAGAAAAGAAGGTGAAAGTAAATGTGCTAAATATCCACTCAAGAAGCTGGATAGGGCCGGCTCAGTGGCTTAGCGGTTAAGTGCATGTGCTCCGCTGCTGGCGGCCCGGGTTCGGATCCCGGGCGCGCACTGACGCACTGCTTCTCCGGCCATGCTGTGGCCACGTCCCACGTACAGCAACTAGAAGGATGTGCATCTATGACATACAACTATCTACTGGGGCTTTGGGGGGAAAAAATAAAT
Organism: Ceratotherium simum simum; assembly: GCF_057802395.1. NCBI lineage: Eukaryota > Metazoa > Chordata > Mammalia > Perissodactyla > Rhinocerotidae > Ceratotherium > Ceratotherium simum. The sequence continues at coordinate 38,890,095 of NC_141927.1, read as the reverse complement.
ACATAAAAAATTAAAAAAAAAAAAGAAATGTTTGATAAAAAAAGAAGCTAGATAAGAACGAAAGACTTGGGCCGGCCCCGTGGCTTGGTGGTTAAGTGCACGCACTCCGATGCTGGTGGCCCAGGTTCGGATCCCGGGCGCGCACCGAGGCACCACTTCTCCGTCCATCCTGAGGCCGAGTCCCACATACAGCAACTAGAAGGATGTGCAGCTATGACATACAGCTATCTACTGGGGCTCTGGGGGGAAAAATAAATAAATAAAATCTTTGAAAAAAAAAAAAAAGAACGAAAGACTAAATCTAAAGAAAATAGAAGAAAAGAACTATTAATAATAAAGATAGAAATTAAGGAAATAAAAATAAATAAAAAATAGAGATCAACAAATCCAGAAGCTGTTTCTTTGAAAAGACGTATAGCACTGATAAACTTCAGCCAAGAATGTTCAAGGAAAAAAAGGTGAGAAGGCAAAAATAAACAATATTAAGAATATTCAAGAAAACATAATTACAGATACTACAGAAATTACATGGATTATATAAGGATCTTATAAACAACTTTCTGGAAATGAAAATGAAATGGACAAATTCTTAGAAAAATATGTTATCAAAACTGATTAAAGAAGATAGAAAACCATAAAAATTTTACAACCATTAAGAAATTGAATCACTATGCAAACATTTTCCCACAAAGAAAACATTAGCTCTGGATGGTTCTATTGGTGAATTTTTCCAAATGTTTAAAAAACAAATAATTTTATCTTATAAAACTACCTAGAGAATGGAAAAAGAAGGAACTCTTTTTTCTCATTTTATGAGGTCAGCATAACTTTGAGACCAAAACAAGCAAGAATAATTCAAGAGAGGAAAATTATAGATCAGATTCACTCATGGACATAATCAAACAAATCCTAAACAAATTACTGAAGCATGTAATCCTGTTATTTATAAAAAAGATAATATATCATGACCAAGTTGGGTTTGTCCCAGGAATGCAAAGTTGATTTAACATTAGCAAAACAATCATTGCCACTCATTACCTTCAGATATTCAAGGAGAAAATCAGCAATCCTGTCATTAGTTGCAGGAAAAGCATTTGACAAAATTCAACATTTGGTAATGTTAAAAACTCTCAGCAATGTGGGAATAGAAGGGAAGTTCTTCCTCCTCTTAAAGAGCCTCCTCAAAAACTACAGCAAATATCTGGGCTGGCCCGGTGGCATAGTGGTTAAGTTCGCGTGCTCCACTTTGGTGACCCAGGGTTCGCAGGCTCGGATCCCAGGAGTGGACCTACACATTGCTTATCAAGCCATGCTGTGGCAGGCATACCACATATAAAAGCAGAGGAAGATGGACACGGATGTTAGCCCAGGGCCAACCTTCCTCAGCAAAAAAGAAGAGGACTGGCAATGGATGTTAGCTCAGGGCTAATCTCCCTCACACACACACACACACACACACACACACACACACACACACAAAACCAAAAAATCCCACAAAACTGCAGCAAATATCACCCTCAATTTGAAAGCAGTCCTTTTGTAAGATTAGAAGCAAGACAAGCATACCAACTACCACTACTCAAATGATAAAAGAAAGGATTGATACATTTATGTAAATTAATAATAGGAGCTTCTGTTCATCAAAAGATATCATTAAGAAAAGTGAAATGACAAGCTAAAAAATAGGGGAAATAATATGCAACATATATAACTGACATGTATCAGAACTTGGAATATATAAAGAACTAACAAAGATATGAGAAATGCAATAGAAAAATAGGCAAAAGACTAGAACAATACTTAACAGAAAAGAAAACTCAAATGGCAATAAACATGGAAAAAAAGGTCAATCTCACTAGTAATCAGGGAAATGCAAATTAAAATACTACAATAATAACACTAATAAGAGTTAACATTATAGTGTGCTTTCTGTATAATGTAGACTATTTTAGCGCCATAACTATAGTAACTTTTAAAATTCTCACAACAATCCTATGTGATAATATGATAGGCATGAAGTGCTATTAACTCATATGCTGTGCATGAAAAAACTCAGAAAGTTTTCAAGTCAAGCAGTATAACTCCTCCAACTTTGTTCTTTTTCAAAGTTGATGACAATTCTGTATCTCTTGTATTTCCATAAGAATTTCAGAACCTGCTTGTCAGTTTCTACAAACGAATCCTGCTGGGATTACAATCATGATTGCATTGAATCTATGAATCAATTTGGGAATAATTGACATCTTAACAATATTGAGATTTCCAACCTAAGAACAAGGTATAGCTTCCCACTTTCTTAGGTCGTCTTTAATTTCTCTCAGCAATATTTTGTAGCAATCGATGAACATATCTTGCACATGTTTGTCAGATTTACCCCTAAATATTTCATATTTTTGAAGCTATTGTAAAATGTATTGTTTTTTATATTTTCACTTGCAATTGTTTGTTGATGGTATATAGAAATACGCTTTATTTTTTAAAATTGTGGTGAAATACACATAAAATTTACCATCTTAACCATTTTTAAATGTATAGTTTAGTGATGTTAAGTACATTGACATTGTTGTGCAACCACCATCACTATCCATCTTCAAAATCTTTTCATCTTGCAAGACTGAAACTCTGTACTCGCTAAACAATAACTCCCATTTCCTCCTCCCCTCAGCCCCTGGCAACCACCATTCTACTTTCTGTCTCTATGAATTTGACTACTCGAGGTACATCATACAAGTGGTATCATACAGTTTTTGGTTTTTTCGTGACTGGCTTATTTCACTTAGCAAAATGTTCTCAAGGTTCATCCATGTTGTATCATGCGTCAGAATTTCCTTCATTTTTAAGGGTGAATAATATTCCATTGTATGTATATACCACATTTTCTTTATCCATTTATCTGTCAATGGACATTTGGTTTGCTTCCACTCCTTGGCTATTGTGAATATCACTGCTACAAATACGAATGTGCAATTATTTCTTTTTTTTTTTGTGAGGAAGATCAGCCTTGAGCTAACATCTGATGCCAATCCTCCTCTTTTTGCCGAGGAAGATTGGCCTGGGCTAACATCGGTGCCCATCTTCCTCTACTTTATATGTGGGATGCCTGCCACAGCATGGCTTGATAAGCAGTGCATAGGTCCGCACCCAGGATCTGAACCTGTGAACCCTGGGCTGCTGAAGCAGAGTGCACAAACTTCACCACCACGCCACTGGGCTGGCCCCTGGCTTTTGTTATTTAAAAAACCATATGAAAATTCTAGCAGTTAAAAATACAATGACCAATATTAAGAACTCAATATATAGTTTTAAGAACTTAGCTTACATAGCTAGATAGAAAATATACAGACTCATGCACAAAGAAAGAGGCAAAAAAGATGATAGGAAATACAGATGGTAACCAATGAAAAATTCTGGCATATGTACAATTGAAATTCTGAAAGGAAAAGAAAGATAAGAAGAGAGAGCGGCCAAGAATTTTCCAACACAGCTAAAAGATATCAAGCTACAAATAAAAGGGACTCCATGAGTGGTACTCAGCTTACTCATGAACCCAGGTGGGATAAATATAAAGAAAATCACATCTACACGCATCACAGGAAAACTGTTGAAAACTAAAGAAAAAAATACTAAAAGGAGCCAGAGGAAAAAAGATATTACTTTTCAAAGGAGTAACAAAGGAATGATGGAAACCAGAAGACAATGGAAGGACATCTTTAAAGTGCTGGAAAAAACTTGCCAAACTAGAATGCTATAACCAGCAAAAATATGAAGGATAAAATAAAGTTTTTAGGCAAATAAAAATAGAGAGAACTTGCCACCAGCAGATCTCTTGCTCTGAAAAGAGGAATTATTCAAACAGAAGGAAAAAAATTGAGTCGGAAGCACATAAATGCATATTCAAACAAGAAGCAACATAAAGGGTGATATAATGAGTACTGACTGTACAGAACAATGATTATAAAATCTTGTGTGGCTTAAAATACATGCACAGTTAAAATCCATGACAACAATAAACACAAAAGGGGAAGGGGTAATAAGTGGGCAAAAGGAAATAAATAGTAAGATGGTAGGTATAAATTCAAATACAGCAGTAATCATATTAAATGTAAATGGACTAAAAACTTTTCCTGTTGAAACAAGGATAGAGCAGCTTTCCAATTTTAGGCTTAGCTAGACTCTGCATGAAATGTAGTTACCAAGTACAACTGAAAAGACGGGGATTCCTAGAGCTAAAGGTGGAAGGAGGAAATAACTTTTAGCTGCCAGCCCTGCAGGGACAAACTTTGAGCAAAGTTTGAACCAAGAAAAACTGTCTTTTTAGTGCTACAGATTGTTTTTTAACATGCAAAAGATGAGGACTTGAATCTGTTTTTGTTGCAAACCTTTTATTTTGAGAAGACCTCCTGAATGTGTCATTAAGTTATGCAAATGTAAGGCAAACACTCTCTATGGAAGCTGTTTGAAAAGCTAAACGGTGCTTTGTTGTTGCAGATTCTTTTAAATTCTTGCTACTGTGTGTTTAGATCCCATTTTGGTCTTTTCACAGGAATGGCTGAAGCTAATTTTCTTCCAAATTATCCAAAAGCAAACACAACTCATCTCTGTATTCTTCTTCTGAAGACCACACACTAGTCTCACACAAAGAACTCATTTTCTTTCTATTAATATGACTTTATCTGTCCTCTTTAGGGGAAAAAAAAACCCCTTGTTTATTTTTCTAAAAGAGAATCTCCCCCCTTTTTTTCTGGATGTATTTCCATTACAAATAGCTCCCATTTTACCTGAGAATGCATCTGTCTGATTTATGCAGGATGGAAAATATCCCTTCTAATAGTTATCTTGTATCCCCAAATTTCCCTCTTAATTTGGGGACAGGTCTTGGAAATAGATGATTAAGGGTGATTCAGTAAATCTCACCACACCACACTTATGTTATCAGTGTCAGTGGTAGGATATTGAGTTGGCTAGACCATCATCTGAAAATATGTTTTTATGTTATTGAATGGTCTGGACAGTCTATATTATAGAACAATAAAGCTAAGGATTAGAGTGGAGAAAAGGTGTAGAGATAGGAAAGTATAGGTTAAGGTGTAAACAAGGCAGTGCTTGAGCTGGGGGTGGAAATTCCACCTGTTTCTTAGTGGCTTAAAAATATTCATTCACTAGACACGTTTTTTTGAGTCTGTACTACTTGTACAACACTATGCCACTGGAGACGCAAAGAGACATCCTAGAAGAGCATACATCTGGGAATACATTTATAAAATGTATGTAAGAGCTACACACCAAGTGCCAAATGAACAGGGCAAATAGTCAATACTGCAAAAGTTCAGAAAAGGAAGTAAACATCGAAGTTAAGGCAGTGGGAGAGACGGTGGTTTCTGAAAGGTAAAGCTGAGATAAACTGAGAAGGTGTTCTGGAGGACAGTCTACGCAGGGGGCACAAAGCAGATAAAGGTCCAGTAGCAGGAAAACCTTCCACACAAAATTGTTAAGTATTTGATATGTCTGTTCATTTGTCATTTACTGCCTTTCCCGAGAATGCAAGAAACAAAAAGTATGACTCAGTCTCTGCCTCAAGGAGTTTAATGAGATGAGAGACAAGACAAAGAAACATACATGCAGTCAGTAGAGGACAGACAGGTCATGAAAAAGTGCTGGTGCGTGGTTCAGCCACAAATTCAGCTAAGGACAATTCTGCATAGGGCATGAGTAGAAGACAGGCCTTGGAATAAGACAGATCTAGGCTCTAAACTCAGATGTGTGCCACGAAACAGCTGTGTGACCTTGTGCAAGTCTGTGCTGTTTCCTATAAACATGGCTCTGGTAAGGTCCAACAAGTCTCTCAGTTGTGGGGAGGATGACGTCACTGTGGAGAAAGGACTTGACACGAGTGTCTAAGTTTCTACCCTTTCCCCCTCCTCATCACACCTACTCTTGCTTACAAAAAGGGTGAGATGTGCGGGGTGATGGTGCGAGCCGAAAGGGAATGATAAAGGGAGGCAACTTCCTCCCGGCCCTTCGCCCCCAGCTCCCGGCCTCAGGTTCCGGGAGAGTCGCCGTGGAAGTGGGGTGAGCGCACAGAAGCGGAGAGGGAGGATCTGCTCACTGTAAACAGACGCCATCAAGAGTTCAGCTCCCATCTGCTACCGGATTTCCGTGCCACACTGAAGCCACCCCACCCATGCGCCTGCCCTCAGTGTCCCCAGCTGTGCAATGGGGACACACCGTCTCCTTCTTTCCCGGGTACCCGCCTGACCTAACCGCGTGAGAAAGGCGACAAGGAGCCCCCAGCTGGTGGCCTCCAGCCCCGCCAGGTCCTCCTCCCACTCTGGCTTTGGCCTTTTGTACCGGCCCCACGTGACCCGCCCGGCTGGCTCTTCCCTCCTGCCCCGCCCCGCCCTCCGGCCTTTCCCGGCTCTCGGCCCAGCTCTTCCCGCTCCTCGGCCGCCCCCCTCTCGCACTGCCCCTCCCGCCTCCCCCTCGCCTACCTCCCGGCTGTTCCCGCTCCCTCCCCCAGGCCGCCGTTCCCTCGCGACACTTCCCCTCCCCCCGCGGCTCTTCCGCCGCCTCGCCTCCCCTCCCCCCGGCCGGAGCTCACTGTCTCCAAGATGGCGGCCGTGTCAGTTTGGGGCATCTCCGCGGTCCGGCCCGGGGCCCCGGGATCCCGGCTCTGTTTCCCCCCGGTAAGTAGCCGAGGGGCCACCCCTGGCCGCCCTCGGCCGCCGAGCCCGAGGCTGAGCCGCCCCGGGGCCCGCTCCGCCGCCTCGCGGGGTCGACGGGCCGCTGCAGGCCCCGCCGCGGCCTGCGCCGCCTCCCGCTGCTCTGCGCCAGGCCTCGGGCTGGGGCGCCGCGGCCGCCCCCTCGCGCCCGGCCGGCGCCCGGCTCCCCGCCCCGCGGCCCTGCGCCTCCGCCCGCCCGCCCGGCGCTCGCGGGCCCGGCGCCCCCGCCGCCCGGGCCGGGCCCAGCCTTGGGAGCCGGCGGCTGGGCGCGCGGCCCAGGCCGCGGAGCCTCGGGCTGGGCTGTGCCGGCGCCCGCTGTCCCTCGGGGCGCGCCCACCGCGCGGCCCCACCTGCGCCCGCCGCCCCGGGCCGGCCCGTCTGCCCGCGCTCGGGCGCTCGCTCTCCGGCTGTGGCGCGCGCGGGGGCCGCGGGGGTGACAGGCTGGCGGTGTTGTGGTGTGGAGGAGGCAGCACGTGTGGTGTTGTGTCTGTCGGGCTGACAGCCCGGCGCCGGGAGGGGAGGCGGCGGCCGCCTGTCAGTGTCGGCGAGTGGACGCGGCCGCCCGACCTGTCAGGCTCGCGGCCGCCGGCGCCCGGAACGCCGCCTTTGGACCGGCCTCGGTGGAGCGTGGGCTTGGGGAGCTGCGAGTGGGAGATGCATGGCTCCGAACTCTTGCACGTGATTTCATTGTTAACTTAGTGCTCGGGCTCTGTGCCGTCTGATGGGAACCGCGAAGCACCCGGTTGGCGAGCGCAGGGCTGTGCCGTTTCAAGTTTTTAAAGTTTCTCGCACTTTACAAAGAGAGCGCGAAGATGTGTTTGGGGCTGGGGAATGGAAACCGGGGCAGGACTGTCGGAAGCAAGCAGTGCTTTCTCTGAGGCCGCGGGGGTACTTGCAGAGTTCAAGTCTGCAGGCGCTTCACTTTCTGAGGACCTGGAGACTGGTGACAGCCCGGGCCAGAGAGACAATGAGCCACTGTCATTCATTCTTTTACCTGCGAGCTTTCTCAGTTAGGACGTTCCCAGCTTCTTACACTCGGGTTGTAGCTTAATTTAGTTTAGCGTTAATTTCTACATAATGAACTTTCTTGGAGTAATAATACGATGATTTCTGTCCTCTCGAGGCTCTCACCAAAATGAGGCATAGATCTCTCAGGGGGCTTCTTTTTAGTCTGCTAATTTAAAAATAAATCTTGGCTCAGGTTTGAGTGTTTACTGCAGCCTTTTCTTTCCTATCAGAGTTAATAATACTACCGCTTTCCTGGTATCGGTTAGTTTTCTTTTTGGTTTTTAATGTCACTCTTAAGAATAATTGCTGCGGGAGCCATTTTTCTAGCGCTGTTTATGTTGTAATGTACATGCTTTAGAATAAGAGCAGACCTTCTAAAAAACACTCAAGTTAAATTTATTTTTGGAGGCACAGGAGTTATTTAGATTCAGGATTTATTATTTTGGTGATTTTTAAAAAGATTGGTATCTGCCAGGTTTTGTCTTAAAGAAGGATGCTGACTTTGATCCTGGAGGGGCAATATATTTATGTTTTTCTCGTATTCATTAATGTTAATTTCAGGACAGCAATCTTGAAGTTTTATGAGATAGTCTCCTCTTTAGACCTGTAAACAGGCAATACATTTTTTTTTTCTGTACTGTACACTTGATATGTAGTGTGTGCACTTGAACGCAGTGATTCTGGGCCTTTCTCATTTCTTGTTTCTCTCTGTAGATTGGTTGTGAACATTGTGAGAGTTGTTACTCCCTCCAGTCTATTGGTCAATGGTATTTTAGTTTGGTTTAGGAAAAGCTATCAGCATTTAATTCTTAAAATTTGACTGAAATTGGATTATTTTAAAGTTCTTTAAGCACTTTTCACACTTGACTATTTCCAATATTATTTTTCTTTCCATTTGGAATGTTTAAAGTAATAAATTCTTAAAATATGAACTTGGTCTGTGTAATTGTCTTTGTTGTTTCTGTTAATATATGAAATAGTTAAAATTTTCTCAATGGTTTTCTGCTATCTTATTGACTGTTTTTAACCAATCTCAATGTCTGGAATTTTGGAAGATGAAAGATTCACTCTTACTTTCATTGCAGGATTCTTTCTGCTAATCCAGATATTTGTTGAAGTGCTGAATAGTTTCTTGGGGAAAGATGTCAAGGAAGAGTTTCAATTCATAGACTGGTGAGCAGAGATTGTGGAGTACAGAATAGCAGCACCCCTCTGGTTAGTTGTAGCCTAAGGTCATTCATGGTATGTCTCATCTTGTTTCCTCATTGTATCCTAATTATTCATCTTTTTTTTTTTCTTTTCTTTTTTATTCCAGTGGTTTACATACATGATTGTTTTGGAATGTTGATAGAAACACGTTAAAACTCCTACAGGTGCTCAGTAAACACTTGGTATTTGATTGCTTTAAAAGATTAGGATGTTTCAGTTAATGCTTATTTACAAAATGGGCCTTGATAGAAAACTGATCTTGTTTTAATTGTTTTTCAGGCATAAGATACACATTTTTCTGCTGGGAATGAGATGTTCTTGAGTTTTTACAACTTTATGAAGAGACCCATGTGTGGTGCTATTGAGAAATTTATTGGGAAGTTTGAAGATATTTCAAATAACAGGTTGTTTTGGTTTCTAAAGTAAAAGTGGGGAGGCACTCTATTTTGTGAAAGAAGGAAGGACTCAGGCCAGAAAACTTGTATGCTATGGTTAACTGGTTCCCAGCCTCCGAGAATGTTGTTTTCCGTGGTGTAAAACTTACTCAGCATCAGGATAAGGGATAACGACTCTATGGATATACAGAATCCTTCACCATGGTAAAACTCGCTAACCCGCTGTATACGGAGTGGATTTTGGAGGCCATCAAAAAAGTGAAGAAGCAGAAACAGCGTCCTTCAGAGGAAAGAATATGTAATGCAGTGTCTTCTTCCCATGGCTTGGATCGCAAAACTGTTTTAGAACAATTGGAGTTGAGTGTTAAAGATGGAACAATTTTAAAAGTCTCAAACAAAGGACTCAATTCCTATAAAGATCCTGATAATCCTGGGCGAATAGCACTTCCTAAACCTCGAAACCATGGAAAATTGGATAATAAACAAAATGTAGATTGGAATAAACTGATCAAGCGGGCGGTTGAGGGCTTGGCAGAGTCTGGTGGCTCAACTTTGAAAAGCATTGAACGTTTTTTGAAAGGTCAGAAGGATGTGTCTGCATTATTTGGAGGCAGTGCTGCTTCTGGCTTTCACCAGCAGTTACGCTTGGCTATTAAACGCGCTGTTGGCCACGGCAGACTCCTTAAAGATGGACCTCTTTATCGTCTCAACACTAAAGCAACCAGTGTGGATGGGAAAGAAAGTTGTGAGTCTCTTTCCTCTTTACCTCCAGTGTCACTCCTTCCACATGAAAAGGATAAGGTAAGAATAGTGTCTATCTACATCAGTGTTCGTAGAGCTGATGTAGCATGCTACAAAGTCACGTTTCTAGCAAGTTAGATAGAAGTTATTTCAAGTTTTGTGTTTGGGGACTTTGTGGGATGATCACGTCTAGTTTTTTATTGGTGAGTTCTAGGTGTGACAACCCAATAGATGCAAATTGTTCTGATACTTTGAAATATTTGACGCCTAAGATTCAAAGTGTAGAATATTGATCTACCTAAAAGAACATATTTAGGTTAGAATTAAAAACTTTAAAACTGTTAGATAAAAGTTCTTGATACTTTAGTGCTGGAAGTTGATGGAGACTTGAATTTGAAACAAGCAGGTGATTCTAAGAACCTTTTTTCTTTTTTTCATTTTCTTGCATATTATCATTAGACAGGAATGAGACTCATTCTCCTGATCCATAGTAGTAGCTAAGCAAATTTAGCAATTCTTATTTCTGCTGTTGGTATTCTAACTTTCTGTTGTGTATTATTCTTTACATATGATGAAGTGCTAAATGTTATTATTTATGACAAGTGTAAGTTTATGGGTCAGGAATACAGTATCCTGTACCCTTTACTAAGTTCTGGGGTAGTTGGGAGTTTTGATACACAGATGATATACTTTACTGTGTTGTGTGTTTTATGCTGCTATTTTGTGCAGTTGAAAGTATGTCTTCTTAACAGTGAATTTTGGCCCTTAAATAGTTATTCGAGGTCGAGGAGAATTTTGTTAGTAGCTGTTTTTCATGTTGATTTAGTGTCTTAGCTGTAAATTTAAGTGCTTTGAATTCTAGTTCTGTGGAGAGTGGTAGTACTTTAAGTTGTTGCAGACCTTAGTATATAATAGTAAAATAATCTTCATTTTGCTTAAGTTCATGGAGGCTTCTAGGATGAGAAGATTGTAGAGTTAACATTGAATGTATTTTAAAATATTTGAGATTTGATCTAAATTTATTGCAGTTTAATAACTCACCTAACAGATTTTTGGTTAAATAGCAATTGAAAAGTTTTTGATGAAGTTTTAGAGATGAAGTTTTTAGAGATCCATTTTAGCATTCAGTTTTCCCTGTGAACTTTGAAATGGAAACATTATCATACTGTTATTACCCTTAAAATGATTCTGATAGAGTCATGAATTGATAGAGAATCTCATTCATAAAATGGTTCTGTATCATTTGAGCATTTATTAAGAGTGTGGTATTAAAAAATTCAAGGTGGGCAAGTGACTAAAATGCTTTATTCTGTAGTTCAGTACTGTTAGAACTCCTGTCTGTAAGAACTGTTTCTTGATCACATGTGGCTGAAGTTAAATGAAATATAATGATTGATTCCTACAACTGTTAGCAAATGATCTACAGGTTAACTGCATGGAAACAGGAAATAATTTATAGTTTAGAATGAATTCAGTGTCATATCTGTGAATTGAGTATTCTAAATTCTTGTTAGAACACCTGGGTGCTTGCGTTTATTATAATTTCCCTTGCTTGAATTAGATATTTTAATTTTTAAAAATATTAGCCATACATAAAATGTCAATTGTGCATATTTTTAAAAGGTAGTCAGTATAGTACAATGTAGGACAAATCTGAGTCCTATCACCCTAGGATTTTGAGAGAGACCTTGAGAACCATCTAATCCAACTGTCCTTATTTTGCAGCTGAGCTGCAAACAAAAGCAAGACCTTTGCATTAAAAAAAATTTAATCCAGTAGAGATCTGCTGGTTCACTTTGGTTAGAAATATCTCTTTGGTTATATAACTTTAATATATAGTGTTGTTAACTGAAGTAACTAAATTTGGGAAAATTGAGTTTCATTGAGTAGACCTCTGTGCATGTGTGCTGGTCTGATTGGAAAACTAATGTCATGATAATAGCTATGAAATTAGAGTTGATGAGAGCTGTTAGATATATATATATATATATATATATATATATATATATATTTTATTTTTGTGAGGAAGATCAGCCCTGAGCTAACATCCGTGCTAACCCTCCTTTTTGCTGAGGAAGATCGGCTCTGAGCTAACATCTATTGCCAATCCTCCTCCTTTTTTTTCCTCCCCAAAGCCCAGTAGATAGTTGCATGTCATAGTTGCACATCCTTCTAGTTGCTGTATGTGGGACGCGGCCTCAGCAGGGCCGGGGAAGTGGTGCGTCGGTGCGCGCCCGGGATCTGAACCTGGGCCGCCAGTAGTGGAGCGCACACACTTAACCGCTAAGCCACGGGGCTGGCCCTGTTACATATTTTTAAATGGAGTCATTTTCAATAGTGAATTTCCTGAGTGACTTTCCCCCAAAATATGAAAAGCTTGCATTCAAAATCATAATACAACAAACTCTAAGGTGAAGAATTATTCCTCCTCTGAACAGATTATGTGGCTGCTCCTTTTATTGTATTTTAACTGCTGTCCTTTCTCTCCTTTAAACCCTCCGATCAGTTCCTTTGTGGAATTGATTGGTTTGCTGTTATAATCCTAGATATTCTTAAAAAAATTATCCAGAGTGTCTTTGACAGTGGTGGAGAAAGGGAAGTGTAGGCTAGTAGTAGTTTCACTTTTAGGCATTAATTAGTTTAGCAAATAGTTACTGAGCACCTGCTGTGGGCCAGGCACTTGGAACTGAAATGGCATTATCTTCTCTGGAATGCAAATATATCTATTGGCCTGGTTAGCTGTGGAGTGAGAGATGAAATTCAGGGACTGTATGGAGTGACCTGAGCAAGTTCCTCTTTACTTTTTTCTATATCAATTCTAACATTTTGCTTATTTTTTTCCGATACTAACCTTTGGAAAGAACTGTAGAACTGTATGTTAGATTTTCAGCAGCTGTGTGGTTTTTGTTCTTTTCTGTGAGATCAGCTGTGTAGAAGTATTTTTAAGAGTTTTTGTGAAGACACTTGAACGTAAGTGTGTTTTCACATTGATAAATAGTGAGGAGAATCCGTGGGATACTGTCATTTAAAAGTTTTATTCATGTTATAAGGGAAATTATTGAGCTAACTTTAGGGTGTGGTAGTTTATGGTGAGTTTATTTATTTAACTTAATGATGTCTTTACTATGTGCCAGGCATTACTTTAAAGCTATACATATATCAACTCATTTAATCCTCATACAACTCAGTGAGGTAGGTACTGTTATTTTACAGATAAAAAACCTGAGGCATAATAGAGGCTCAGTAACTTCTCCAAGTCAAAGATATTAGGTGACATAGCTAGGGCTGGAACTCAGGCAGTTTGGTTCCAGAGTCTGTAACAGCTATACCTACTGCCTCTTGGAAGTTATGTATAATGCCTATTGCTGCACTCAGGCACACAATTGTGAATGTTCTTGGTGTTAACTTCATAGCACATTCTCCAATTGTGAAAGGACACATTCCCCTCCTTCACTGTTTGTGTCCCTTTTTTCTCTATTGTAGAATGAATTATAAAACTGACTTTGAACCAGTGATAAGAATGTATCAGAAACTGAAGATTATGAATAATGTAGTTTTGTATACCTGAGGTCCATCCAAAAATAGTTTTGTCTACATGACATTTTATTTTTTTTCTTAAAGATAATTTCTGTGCTTATTAATTTTCATTTCAGTTGTCACTAAAGTTTTCTGATTTGCAGTTTGGGATTGGTTGCCTGGCTTTCGTTTGGGACAAAATGTTGCTTTACCTTGAATTGTGGGATATAGATGAGGGTGATAGTGTGTAACTGGCTTAAATAACAACTTCCTCCTTGCAAATTTCTTTCTTTTTGAAATATAGATATTACTATAAGATAATTTGTTCATTTACTTCATTTATTCCTTATTCATTCAGCAAACATTTAGAAGCCTACCATGAACAGTGCATTTAGGATTTAGGTGCTGTTGAAGGTTAAGGCAGACGGCATAGAGATGTGAAATAAATTTTTTTGGAACCCTTTTTTAGTTTATGAAATGTAACTTTTAGTTTTTTACATTCACTATTACTTTTTCATAACAGTTAGGCAGTGTGAATCTCTGAGAAATAAGGAGATGTTTCTTGGGTGAGGTAAATTATTATTTGAGATTGTGATGGTCTATTTAAAAAATTATCTTTAGACACTGAGTCTTGGAAGGATCTGTTTCTTTTTCATGAATACTTTTCACCTTGATTTCAAACTTCTGGGTTCATTTTACACATTCACAGAATAATTTACTTGAAAATATATATAGCTTATGCTCCATGTTACTAGTCCAGAAAACTATACTCTTTTATGGTAATCAGCCAAATCATTAAAGTGTTGTTATTCTATGGAGTAGTATTGTGGAACAGAATTACAATTTGCTGAAGCATTCCAGTTGGAAAGGGAGGAGAAGATATTGTAACTAATGTTATTGTTTAGATTATTACCCGGCTAGGTAACCTGGAGCAGAAAGACCAAGTGATAAATTTATATCCTTCTATTATAAATTATTTCTCAATATGGTAAGCTCTTAGTAGAGTCCAAATTATTTTGTGTTACTGGAATTTTGCATTTTAAATTTATAGAGTAAGGAGGGCTTTGACAGGAACTTAGATTTTTGATATAGAGATACTAATTAGAATGGAAATATATTTTCAATTTACTGAGAGTTAAGATGATAAAGTTTTGATTTAGCTGTTTGTAAATGGCCTTTATGGCAAAATTGTTTCACATTTTGTGTGTTAGAATAGTGGTATTATAAAATTGTGTATAAATGTAAGCTTGGTAATTTCAGTTCTGGATATCCTGTTGCTATGATATTTTATAGTAATTGTCCATGCTGTTAAATTCAGGGATGTGTTGACTGCTTGAGAGAATGATCACTTAAAAAAACCCCCAAAAAACAGCAACCCAAAAACCTTCTGAAAGCAAAAGATGCTACAAAAAAGTTGAGAAGAGATAAATTAGTAGTAAATAAGTGGAAAAAGTTCTCAATTTAAAGTGTATAAGATTCCTTATGAGAGCATGCAAGCAACCGTATTTTATGGTATAAATTATTGGGAAACTTTTTAAACTGCAAGTTTTAATTCTTGCATTGTGGAGGAGGGAATGGATGGTGCTGCCAACTGTATCAGTCTTTAAGTAAAGAAGGATTATTTTAGAGAAAATTGTTATAACCATGTGTAGTTGACTTTATTTTTCAAGTAATGTCAAGGACATGGATAATGTAGATTTTTTAGTATTATCAAGTTTGTAACTGATTGATCTCAATAATTATATTTTTTATACATTTCTTACATCATTGTTTATACCATTTCTTGGTGATTCTAAATGTTTTGGGCCCTGAGGAGAAGCTGGCTAGAAATAAATATTTGTTACAAGTCATTGAGGTGGATTAAGTATAAATGAGCTTAAGAATTGACTTTGTCTCAGCATTCTTGTTGTTATAAAAAAAAATTCAGAAATTTAAAAATAACTCAGGCAGACATATGTTTGTAATGCACTATATGTTTAACTACAATCAACTGTATAGATATTTTTTTGGTCTTCTGGTTAGCCTATGAGCTCTGTGCATTTTGGTAATTTTCAGCCCATAACATACCCTGAAAGAAAACTTGAGCTACTAAAGCAACCTTTGGTTTAGCCGTTGCTAATCAAAACTTCTATACCCAGCCAATGCATACAACCTAGACATTTTTCTTATACTTACAGTTACTAGCACTTTACTCCTTCTTGGGCTAATGTTTAACAAATTGTTGAAATAAAGGGAAGAAATTAATGAAGACACCAGATACTACAAATTGCTTTGGGAGTGAGATCTAGAGGATCTAACCATCTTGACCTCTTTCTTTGCCCTATATCAGTAGGCCAAGGGAATGTAAGCAGTTGCTTATAGAAACCTATTAATAGCTAACATTTGTTAAGGGCTAATAATGTGTTGGGCACTGTTCTGAGTGCTTTAACATGTGCTTCTTATAGAAGTCTCAAAAGAACTTTACATGGTTAAGTTTTATAGGCATAATGTATTTATATAATAGCTATTTAATAATGTTTAATAATACAAGTTTTCATTATGACTTCTCATAGAACACCACATGGAAAATGAATGGATGCAAAAGACATTTTCTTTCTTCTTATCCTTACTAGTTCATCCTGACATATAGGTCAGTACTTTTTCATATTATACTTACCTTTAATACTATGAAAACGAATAGTAACAGGAAC
The DNA here is from genome assembly GCF_057802395.1 of Ceratotherium simum simum. Lineage (NCBI taxonomy): Eukaryota > Metazoa > Chordata > Mammalia > Perissodactyla > Rhinocerotidae > Ceratotherium > Ceratotherium simum. The sequence goes on along the minus strand of NC_141927.1, from coordinate 38,873,817 downwards.
TGTTTGATGAATCTGGAAAAAAAAATTATATTGTTCCAGGCCTCTTGAGGTTGTAAGAATCTCCTTGACAGATTTTTTTTTCCTCTTTCTATTTAGAATATTGGAGAAAGTATATTTTCTACACTGACTTGGTTCTTAACTATGTGAGAGGACTGAATCTGGGGGCCAAGTTTGCTGGTTAAAGTAGAATTAAATTTTTTTTCTAGTGAACTGGGAAGTGTTTCTTAAAATTACAATAATGAATACTTTTCATGCACTGATTTACAATCTTTTAAAGAAATAAATGTTACATATAGGAATTATTAAGAGCCTCCCTCATTCTGATAAACTTGTTTACCAATTGGCTTCTTGGGGGTGGAGTCAGTTCACAAAGGATCTGCAGCAGATGAATTAGACCAGTAGCGACTTCAGCATTCTGCTTTTCCCAGCTGGAGCAGGATTAGGATTCATTCAGCTGCAGCTGGTTCCCAGGATCTAGGCTGTTTCTTCTGTTTTTTTCCTTTGACAGGAAAGTCATAGTTCCCAACAGATGGCTTTCATCAGCACTGTACATAACTGTAAATTCAAGTCCCAAGCATTGCTTTCAACTTCGTTAGGGAAGAGGTGAAGAAACAGTCTGTAGTATGGCACTAGTTTGTTAATGGTTGAAGTTCAGCATAGAGATTATAGTAGTGTAGCATTTAGATTTGCAGAATGCATTCTGGGTCAAAATAGTTTTTAACTGCCAGCAATTAAAAAAAAAAAAAGACCTGCTAAGAAAAAAATAAGTCTGGCTATAGTGTTAAGGTGTATTTTATAGTTGAATTATGTTATGATTACAAAATAGAGATAAATTCTTATAAGAAAAGAATTGAATCTTCTGCATTTTGTAGAATTTTGAGCCAGTAGCAATCGTGGATAACAGTGATTCTAATCTTATTTCACAAATAGAGAAACTGAGGGCCAAAGAGATTTAAGTGTCTTGTTCAGTGCCACGCAACAAGTTAATTATGTCGGGGAAAAGTGGTGAGGCCTTCTCATTCTGTGCTTTTTTCATTAGGTTGTAGTTCTGCTTTATAGTATTAGAGAGCAATGAGTATAAAATAATGTAGCTAGAACTCTCTTCCTTAATGGAAACCATAGAATAAACCCTGATCTAGAGAATTTTGGTGGTTTTTGTAAACCACAAATATGTAAATCTGCTTGTTTTGGTGTTTGAAGATAGCTGTACACTCTAGAAAGTTGAGACAATTTTTTGGGGAAAAAAGTCTGCTTTCTTATGGCCCAAATTAGAGGAATGAGAGTTTTCTAATGTTTTTAGCTAAATATTAGAAGGAGAACATGTTGAGCTACCTTAATGCTGGAAGAAAAAGTACTCCTTGCGTTTTGGGGAAAAAAATGTTCCCTTACAAATAAGTCTGATTTTCAGAAAGTCTACAACACAGATGACCTCTGAGTGACTTGGGTAATTGGTTAGAACTTAAAATTCTTAAGACTGAGATAGAAAGATACAAGCCTTTCTATTAATTAATGAAGTAATTCTTATTAAAGGCGTTCAAGATAGGTGGACTAGGCGTGTACAGTCTATCACTTATTGTTATCTATACATAGTGTCTTGGTTCTGAGTGATTTGTAATACCAGTAAACAAACCTTACAGGAAAGGAGGCAGACAACAGCTCATGTTTGTCTTTCTTGGTCTTTATGACTGACCAACAGTTCATCTCTGCATTATTTTTACATTGTCGTAAAACTTAGCAAATACGTTAGAATAGTGGCAAATAAAGCTAAGATTGGGGACAGTTATTTATAGAATTATGGGTGGTTTTAAGATTATTGGTAAAACCATAAAATCTGGCAGCTAAAAAAACTGAAAATCTTTGTATGTGTGAAAGAAGACAGCTGATTCCTTTACCATTTACGTTTTGTGCAGAAGAGGTGGATTCCATGTATGTGGGGATGTTATCACACTTACACTATAGGCTGCTTTTTCCTCCAGGGAGTTGTGAACTATATAGTTGACTGTTGGTTTTCAATTCTTTCTGCTTAGTAGAGTGCAGGTTTCTCTTTTTTCTTGGTCATTGGCTACAGTGAAGCATTTGACTCCTGAGTTTTCTGGAACCTGTAACAGAACTCTTGGAAACATTATTACATTTTTTTGTGTGTTGGATGTGATGCTGTGCTTTAATGGTTTCCCAGCTTTTCTGTTCAGGATATCTTTAAATATCTGGCTTAGGGTTTAGATCCTCTTTCACCATTTTCCTGTTTTCGTTATTTCATTTCTTTTCATGCCAGTCAGTTTTTCTTTAATTCTATAGCATACATTTAAAGCCGTGTTCTGTCTAAAGCAGTGGTTCTTGACACTAAATTCACTTCAGAATCACCTGAGGAGCCTTAAAAAATAAACACCAAACCAATTAACTTAGACTCTAGCAGTAGGGCCCAGATTTCAGTTTTGTTTTTTTAAAGTCTCCATGTGCATCTAATGTATAGCTAGGGGTGAGAACCACTGCTCTGACGCTTAGAACCAACATCTCTGTAGCGGGAGCTGTCTGAGGGAGTCAGGAGATAGAAGCAGCAGCTTTTACCTAGTAATTGAAATTCAGAAAAATACGTGAAACAACATAACACCTACTCTCATGAACACACCTTGGACCCTGGACAGAACAGTACTTCAGGAAACCTAAATTTTGTTTTATCCTACTCTCTGACCATAACTGCCCTAATCTTCCACCTTTCTCTTGCCTCACTCCTACTGCACCTGCTCTTTTATCTCAAGATCTCATACTGTATATAGTTCAGAGGAGGTTCTCTAAGTGATTCTGATGGATACTTCCCTCCCACCGCTCGGATACTTTTCTTCTGATTGCTGGGCTTTGTGGACCTCAGTTACTCACTTGACTCCTCCATCTAATTGGCAAACCCCAACCTTGAAATTAAGCCAACCATTTTCTCTCCCTGCTCCTACATGGGACTGTTTATTGTTTTGAAGAAAATTGCACAAACCACATAGTGGGGTGCCACTTACAAATTTGTGGCATCTAATCTCAGCTTTCTCCTCTGCTTGGAGATGTATGTCTGTGTCTGTAGTCTGTTCTCTCTGCAGCAATTCAATATTTCCTCGAATCCTTTTGCCTTTCTCATTTTCAGCAGACACTCCCATATCCTATTTCATAGAATAGAATCTATCCAGCCATTTGAGCCATTTGAGCTCATTAACTTATGCCCCTCCCACACTTTCCTAAATACATCTGTACTTATTTTTACCTCTGTTGCTGCATTTTCAGAGGGCATGAAAGAAGTGTCTTGTCTAGAGCTCATCTCTCCATTTATGTGCAAGATCCTGTAGTCTCCTGTGTCAGGGACCTTGTTCCATCAATAATGTCCCCAGTCTTTTCACTCTTTGCCCCTTAGCATGGGGAAGTCTCTCCCATCAAATTAGAATAAAAACAAACAAAAAACATCACTCCAGATTCTTCTCTCGGTGTACACCCTGTCTGTCTCCTTCCCTTCATTTTGAAACTGCCTGGAGAAAAGTCTTTGTTCATTCCAAATCTGTTGCAGTCTGCCCTCTGGACCTGAGCACCATTTGAAACAGTTCTTGTGGACAGTTTTCAGGCTTTATTTTACCTGACCTCTTTGCAGCATCTAGGACTTGTTGACCCTTCTCTCCTCCCTCCACCTCTGTGATAATTCTTTCCTAGGTGTCTTCCCCTTTTCCTCCCATCTTTCTTGGTAATTCATTTTCAGTTGACTGGCTTTTTATCTTTTGCCTGTGTCTGAAATGTTGGATTGCCTAAGGTTTTGTTCTTTGTCCACTTCTCACTGTTTCAACCTTTCTGAGTTATCTCTAGACTTACCTCCTCTCTGCTAAATTCATATCTTAATCCAAACCTCTCTTTTGAGCTCTGGACTTGTATATCCCAATGTGTAGTGTCTTATCTCAGTCACTTAAAATTCTTGATGACCCAGGTGAAATTTATCACCCTCCTCCAGTCTGCTCTTCTGATTTCTTACTGTGGTGAGAGGCTTTGCCATTGACTCTGATTCCTAAAACAGAAACCTTGGTGTCGTCTTCTGCATCTCACTTGCACCTTGTGTGGATTCATTTCTAGTCCATACCCAGTCTTTTCTCTTCTACTTCTTTAACATCTCTTAATTAACTTCTTCATTCCAGCTGCTACTCTCTTAGTGCAGGTGTTCATCATTTCTCTCCTGATTTACCTTAGTCGCTTCCTCATTGGCTTTCCTTCCTCCCATATCATCTCCCTCCTGTCTACATTATTGCCAAGAATGACCTTATTAAGAAGTGGTTAAGAACATGGTCTCAAGAACCAGACCTTCTGGGTTTGCATCCCATGTTGGTACTACTTGCTTTATGACCGTGGGTAATTTGCTTAATCTTTCTTTACCACATTTCTTTCTATAAAATGGGGATAATACAGTGGCTATCTCATAATTTAGTTGTGAAGATTTAATGAGTTAGTATACCTTAGTGTCATCTAATAGAGCTTTGTGCCATGACGGTATGTTCTGTATCTGTGCTCAGTACAGTAGCCGCTAGCCATATGTGGCTATTGAGCTCTTGAATTGTGGCTAGTTGACTGAAGAACTGAACCTTTAATTTTATTTAATTGTAATTTAGTTGAAATAGCCACATATGGTTAGTAGCTACTGGACAGTACAGAATAAAGTCCCATGCTTTATAAATGTTAGCTATTATTACCATTTTTCTAAAATTAAACTTACTCCTCTGCTTAGAATCCTTCATTGCCAAATTCTATGGCATAGTATGTGTGATTTTTAACCCCCTTCTTTAGCCCCTGTGTTGTTCCAAACTTGTCTACTGCTGTTTCTTCATATGCCCTCTGTTCCACTCTACCAGTGGTTCTCAAAGCATAGTCCTGGCACCAGAAGTAGCATCGCCTGAAAACTTGTTTGAAATGCAAATTCTTGGGCCATATTCCAGGCCTACTGAATCACAGACAGGGGGCGGAGCCCAGCAACTTGTATGTTAACAAGCCCTCCAGGTGGTTCTGATGCCTGCGGAGATTTGAGAACCACTGCACATTCCACACTACTTGCAGTTCTTCAGATCCACCTTTTTTTCTCTTGCTCCTATGTTTTTCTCCTGTCTGGAATGATTATCCTTTTCTCTTCTGCACCGGTTAGCTCTTATTAGCCCAGACTTAGCTTAGGCATATCCTCTTTCCGTTTCTTCTTTCCTTATCACCCATTCTCCTTCCAGGCTGACTTAGCTCTCTTCATGCCCCTGATATCCTGCATATACCTCCATCATAGCCCATTTTACATTGTACTGTTGCTTTAGCCTGTCTCTCCTACTAGACGGTGAATTTAGAATCTTGTTTTTCATCTCTGTATCCCCGTCTATCTAGCACAATGTCTGGTATGCTTTGCAGGTATTTATTGAACATCTTCCAGGTGCCAGCACAGTGATTAGGTCCTGAGTGAAGGAGATACAGTCTCTGTAATTAACACACACAATGATAAGTGCTCTGATGGGGTAAAACAGAGTGCTGTGGAACGCAGAGGGGGTGGGGAAAGTCTGGGAAGTCTTCTCAAAGGAAGTCACATGTGAGAGGTTAGTGAGGTGGGGAAGCAAATGGGTGGGATGGGAAAGAGACTGGTTCCTGCAGAGGGAACAGCATGTACAGAGGCCTAGAAGCAAAACATTGTAGGCCCATAATAAATGTTTAATTGAATATGAATAAAAAACTAAATCACATGCCTAGCTTTTAGATGTTGGTTTTGAAGTCATTACCCTCCCCAGCAAACATTAGTTAGCATTTTATATGTTTCTGCATTTAATAGCAGCTTTTATACTTGGTATCATGCTTTCTTTGAGCAGATGGTTAAGATGTGATAGGGTAACCTCCAAGCCAGCAGGATACGTTTATCTTTTTTATTTGTTTGGTTTTGCCTTTTATTGGTAGAAGAAAGGATTTGTGTTATCTGAAGAATTATTCTACAGGGTGAGGAACACATCAGTGGTGGCAGAGGTAAACACATTCCTCTCATTGCCTAAGAATAGGCCAAGATTTTAAACAAGCAACTTCAAACTCAGAGCATTGACAAAGCATATCATTAAGATGACTGGAAGCCTGCCAGCATGACAACCACAACTGTCACTTTTCTGGCCCCACTCAGTATTGGCCGTTTTTGCCCTTGTTGCTGTCATCCTAGGCTTCCTGTTGCTCTCATTAACCCTCAGTGTAAGAGCATCAAGGCCTTGGTTATTGTGCTGTGCAAGCTCCAACTTTTAGTTGCTATTGAATACCTGCTTTTGTCTGTTTTGGACTTTAGATATTTAATTTTAAGTAAAAACTTAGCTTTTACTTTCTTTGAATGCTTTACAAGTGGGTTGGCTCCATCGTCTACTGATTTTGAAAGAGCGATAAAAATATACAGTTTTGTTTCTGAGGACTTCATCTAAGCAGAGGACTCTTAACTTCAGCCAAGAAAGCTAGAGGAGGAAAAAGGGAAATAAAGTCTTTTTCCCCAAACCTTCATATGGGCGGTAATAACATGTTTCTGAAGTGTTTCACAGGTTATAAAGAATTTTGCTTTCACATGTATTTTCTTTTGATCTAACACTTTTGTAGTAAGGTGGGCAATTCAGGCGCTATGATGGCCAGGTTTTACTTATGCAGAATGATATGTTAGTTAAGGGAGTAAACGGAACTAGAGCCCAGGTCTCTTTCAAACCCGGTACTGCTTCAGCTACTTGAGGCTGCCTCTTGTTCATGAAAATGACGAGCATTAAAAAAAGTGGGTGCTTCTTTAGCATTTATTACATACTTCTGTTAAACCATTTATCAAATCTTAACATGTTATTAATCTTTGTATCCAGGTCCTGGCACTTTGTAAGAGGCTCAGAAAATGTTTGTTGACTTGAAACTGTCAGGTTTAAAATGAAAGGGGGAATGATAGAAATTAGGTTTTTTGTTTTTTTTTTAAGTATTAACTCTCTTAATAAACTTAGAAGCTGAACCATTTATCCTCTCAAAATTTATAGCCTTTGTAGATTAAAAGGAGAGAGAGTGTTTCAGGTGTCTTTGCAAATGTTTGGTACCTCAGCTGAAAAGTACCATTCGCTACTTCCTTCAGGGTAATATTTCTTCTCTGTTATCCATATAGTATTTTTAAAAGTTTAAGAAATTGTGTTTTCCCAATAGATAATGCATTCATTTGTACATAAAATTCAAAAAGTACAAAAGAGTATTCCATGAAAAGTATTCTTCTAACTCCTGTTCTCCAGCGGACTGGTTTCCCTCCTGGAAGGCAGCCAGTGAGTTTGGTTTCTTTTCTACCCTTCCAGAGAGATTCTCTGTGTATATAAGCAATCACTTGATACATGCATTTTTCCCTTTTTTTTTTTTTTTTTTGCCACAGTTGAGAACATATCTAACATACTGTTCTGCACCTTACTTTTTTTTTTCTCCTCACTTAACCGTATATCTTAAAGGGTGTTCCATATCAGTACATAAAAGGCCTGGTGGTATTCCATTATATGGGTGTACCCTAATTTATATAACCAGTCCCTTGCCGATGGACATTTGTTCCCAATTTTTTTGATTAGAAACAGTGCTAATTGAATAACCTCCTTTGTACATTATTTTACTTATAAGTTCCTAGAAGTGGAATAATTGGGTCAAAGAGTGTATGTCTTTGTAATTTTGATATTTCTAAATTTATCTCCATAGAGATTCACCAATAGTGTATGAGAGTACTTGTTTCCCTATACTCTTGGCAGCACAGTGTTATCAAACTTTTTGATTTTTGGCAGTCTGATAAATAAAAAAATCATTATTCCATTTTTGACTCCATTCTTTCACTCTCGTTGGAGTTTGCTTTTCCCAGCCTAGGGACCAGGCACAACCTCTGACCTATATTTCTGCTACTAGGCCGTCTTAAGTCTTAAGCCTGATCACTTAAAAGCATACAATTCTTAGAAGTAATCAGAAATTTGTTGATTTTTTTTTTTTAACTGTTATGTTGCTTTAAGAAATATCTAGGTCACGGGCCGGCCCTGTGGCTTAGCAGTTAAGTGTGCTTAAGTGTGCGTGCTCCGCTGCTGGCGGCCCGGGTTCGGATCCCGGGCGCGCACTGACGCACTGCTTCTCCGGCCATGCTGAGGCCGCGTCCCACCTAGAGCAACTAGAAGGATGTGCAGCTATGACATACAACTATCTACTGGGGCTTTAGGGGAATAAATTAAAAAAAAAAAAAAAAAGAAATATCTAGGTCTTTTTTGCTGAGTCTCTCTTGTAAGCAGCGGCCTATATTGATAGATTTCTCTCCTGTAGATGAGTCTTCCACCCCCGAAATAAAAATCTTAGCCTGTTGCTTTTCTACTGATGGCAGGGAAACCTTATTTAATAGATGATTTAGTATGTCCTTGTTTGTCAGTCTTTTTAGGTGCATGTTATGTAGTACTTGTATTTGAAAACCTATATAATTTTGAATAAATATTATATGTTAGGTATTATATTTAGGTCACAAGAAATTAGAATGTAGCAGCTAGTGGAGTGGTCAGAAGAAAAAAACGCTGAATTCAGAGTTGAGATAAGCTGAAATTCTGGTGAATTGATGCAGTAGTTTAAAGTACTCCCTGAATTATTACGACACTAATTGTGTTTAGTTTAGGGCTTATACAAGAGTATATAAGAGCATAGATCTCAGCTTTATCATTTACTTATTGTTTGATCTTTAAAGTTACCTTACCCTCCATGAGCTTCAGTTTCTTTTCTGTAAAAGAGGGATAGTAATAGTACCTAAATCACCAAATTCATCAAGCAACTACCTTTTTAAAGATTGTTTTTAGCCTGAGCAGGTCCTAGCTGCAGTGGATTTTTAGCCTTCACTTCAGAAATAAACTGCAGAAAGTAGTGCTGACTTCCCTTTCCTTTCTCCAGTAAAACAACAGAACAAAACAAAAAAAACTGATCTATTAACCCACAAAATATTGCCATCATATTTTGAGACTAAAGTTTTCATGAACATATCAATTTTAACAGGACGTAGAAACAGACATCTAGATAGTTTAAAAAGCGTTTTTCATATAATCTATAATCCATTTAAATTATGATGGATGTTCTCTGGTCATATTCCTTTGGAATAAGCAAAATACATGAACAATCTCCCCATTTGGCCTTATTTTTTAGTTTCAACATCTCTCTCTTCCCCCAATAAAAGAACAAAAAAACACAAAGTATCTCCTTTGTTCAAGTTGTCACAATAGGTCTTGAAGCTCAAGGTTAGGGTAAGGATGAAGCCTTGGAGCAGGCAAAGCAACCTGGCCCAAATTGGGAATCAAACTAATGAGTTTAATATAATTAAGCACCATGTTATATAGCACTGCTTCTCAAATTTATGCAATTTTAGGCCTTTGATGAGACCTGAGATTTTGTATTTCTAATAAGCTCCCAAGTATTCCACTGCTGCATAAAATACACTTTTTTTTTTTCTTTGTGTGGAAGATCAGCCCTGAGCTAACATCCGATGCCAATCCTCCTCTTTTTGCCGAGGAAGATTGGCCCTGGGCTAACATTTGTGCCCATCTTTCTCTACTTTATATGGGACACCGCCACAGCATGGCTTGACAAGTGGTGCCTTGGTGCGTGCATGGGATCCGAACCTGCGAACCCTGGGCCGCCGAAGCGGAGCGCGCATACTTAACTGCTACACTGCTGGGCCAGCCCCAGGATACACTTTGAGTAGCAAGTTTCTGTAGGACTGAATCTCTCCTTTACTCTTTACTGATTGTCTTAAATCATACGCTTATTTTCAAACATTCAGCAGATTTCCATTGAATGTCTATGTTCCAGGCACCATGCTAGGTACTGGGATTATAACAGGGGCGCTAGATAGATACTCTGCTCTCAGTCAAGTGGGGAAGAAGTAATAATAAGAAATATAGGAAGTGGTGATGGGTAAATCCAGGGAACTCTGAGAATCTAAGTACAAAACTGCTTTTTTAACAGGTTTATGAAGATACTGAAACTAATTTGTCTGATGTATTGACATCTGAGTTCCCAATAGGTGTACAGTGGAGCTTTGATTGAATTGATTGTCAGTCTAAAATAGATGTTGGCAAACTTTTTTTGTAAGGGGCCAGGTAGTAAATATTTTAGGCTTTGTGGGCCATTTAGTCTCTGACTTAACTACTCAGCTCTGCGCAAAGCAGCCGTAGACAGTATGTAAACCAACCAGTGTGTGTTCCAGTAAGACTTTACTACAAAACAGGTGGTGGGTTGGGTTTGGTCTGAAGGCCATAGTTTGCCCATCCCTGCTCTAGAACAGCAGTGTATTACACTGAGTTGTAAGAAATGTTGAAAATAATTTAAAATAAAGAATGACTATTTAAAAGATTAAGGTGGTTTACCTATATAATAACATCACTGATTCATTTGCATTCAAATATGCTACCTAGGAACGTGTGTTGTTTATGTACCTAGGGATACCCGGAGAATATATCATGCATGTGATTGTCATTTGTTGTGTGTGTCACTGGGAAAAGAAGGGTAAAGAACTACTGCTCTAGAATTTTAGTTAGTACTCCTAAGGGCAGCACAAATGCCTATTTTCCTCTTTTATTATATGGGGAAAGAAGCCATGACAGGTTGAAGGGGTTAGGTAATCTCAACATAGCTATGCAATGAAGCATTTCTATAAATTGCTTTTTCTGGTCAATATTGAAAAATTTGTAATTCCCGGACAGAAGAGGATCAATGTCCTTGGGTGCCCAAATCAGTTACCATCATTTAGGGTAGCGAATAGAATTTGGGCTCTGGAGTGTGCTTTCTGGTTTCACTACTTAACTAGTTGTGTGGTGTTGGGCAAAATGTTTAACCTCTTTGCCCCTTGGTTTCTTTGTGGAATTATGATACTGTACACAATTTTGGAGATGTTAAGAAACACTATTTGCTAGCACCTAGTATAGCACTGGTAAATAGTAAGCCATCAGTAGATCTTACTTTCCCTCCCTCTGACCTGCCTGCAGAGCAGTTTATTATGTACTGAGGAAAATTAAGAAAAAATGTTCCTGGCACATAAGAATCTTAAAATGTTCTTGGAGGTAAACAAGTAAAAAAGGAGCACTGTCAAAATAACCTGCAAACAAATGTAAGGCCTATCCCCAGTAGGTAAGAAATATCATTTAATTGTAGAACTAAAAGTCTTAAGAATTCTTTCAATTCCAAACCCTTATTTTTGCAGATGAGAAGATTTAATGACTTCCCCTATATGTCTATATGTTGTCTTTATAGATATATAGAGAAGGAGACGCTAACATTCATTGATTAACCAGATGTTACTGGCTCTTGGTTAGGAATTTCTTTATCTCTAAGCTAAATTCATCTTGTTTCAGTTTAAGCTAGTAGTTTGCCCTGCATATATATATATATATATATTTTTTTTTTTTTTGCTGAGGAAGATTCACCCTGAGCAAACATCTGCTGCCAGTCTTCCTCTTTTTGCTTAAGGAAGATTTGCCCTGAGCTAACAACTGTGCCACTCTTCCTCTATTTTGTATGTGGGTTGCTGCCACAGCATGGCCACCTACGAGTGGTGTAGATCCATGCTCAGGAACTGAACCTGGGCCGCTGAAGCAGAGTGTGCGAACTTAACCACTAGGCCACGGGGCTGGCCCCTGCTCTGCATATTTTGAACCCTTGGTAAATGTTGACTGAAATAGTTTTCTGACCTCAGCAGAGATGGAGAGTGACTATAGTCCTGACTGTAAATTAAATAATTTTGATTTCTTTAATATTGCCACTAGAAACAATTTTCTATGACATTTTTGTGGCCCTTTAGTAGACTTGTATTTTTGCAGAACTTAGAATTTACAATACAGTGAGCCTGTGTGAGCTGCATTAGTAGAAGGGAAAGGTGACATTAAATACTGACAAGCAAAAACATATATAAAGTAATTGCTGTTTAGCAGCCTTAGCCCTACCTCCCATATCTGTCTCCCATTGCCTTAGTTTAGTTCTTTTCTTTCCTGGGTTACTGCGTTTGTCTTTCAGCTGGTTTCTCTTCGTTCCTTCAATAAATATTTAATAATACATGACATGTGGTAGGTACTATTCTAAGTGCTGGGGATTGAGCAGTGAACCAAATGGATAAAAATCGCTGCCCTCATGGAGCTTCTATTTTCTAGCAGACCCCAGTCTACACTTTTGGAGCTGCTCTCTATATTCTGTCTAATTGCTTTCTCTAAAATATCATGTCCTCCCCTTGTTTAGAATCCTCAAGTCTAGTGGATTTCTGTTGCCTTCTGGATAAAGTTCAGGCTCCTTAGCCTTTGTGCAGCTTCATCTGTTGCCACACTCTTCTTAACCTTCTGCCTTCCAACATATTGCAGTTCCTTGTAGGCATCACACTCTTGCCTTTCAGTTTTTATATGTACTGTATGTATCTCTGCTTGAGATATCATTCTTTTAGACATGCCTCCAAACAAAAACAGAAATAGCTAATACTCATCTTTTAAGCCTCCTTGACCTACCCACTACCATTACTGGTTTGGTGAGGTGATTTTCTTCCTTTATGAACATAACACATACTCTCCTGGTACATTAGGCATGCTGATGCTGTGACATTTTTCTCCCTATGTTATGATAGTCTTCTTATTTGCCTCTCCTACTGGAATTAAAAGCAAGGGCTACCTTTTATTTCTTTATTTCTCAGTGTCTGTCAAGGGGCCAAAATATTTGTCGGTCAAAATATTTCATAGTTTGAAATATTCGTTGAACAAATGAACAAAATGCTTGAACTTCTACTATGTCAGCGCTATCAAGCTGACTGGAGAATGTTGGGGGCTCATTCAATAGACCTTTGAATTTGTAGAGTGCTTACTAAGTGCCAGATTATAATAGAGATAAATAACCCGCTCTCAGATGAGTCAACAATAAGGCTGACAACTTCCTTATTTTCACAACAGACTATCCTTTTTCTTATACACACACACAACTAAAAAGTGGTCTCTTTCAAGTATCCAAACAGTGCTTATGATATCTTTTTAATGAAGCAGTGTTTTAAACTGTTGAAGAGAAACTGGTAAAAATTTGGAGATCCACAAACCATTTTAGGATCATATGAGGAAGGAATATGAGTCCTGATTTGTCGGAAAACCTTCTCTGGACACCTTCTGGTGAGATCAAGAAAGTATCAGCATCCAAACTTGCAGAATGGGGTCAATAGCTTGGAAGAAAATGCTGGAGACTAGAGTAAAATGGTCTTTCAGAAATACTGCATCACTGACACCCTGATTGGTTCAAAGAATGGTACTCTAAAAACAAGAAAAGAACAACAAAAAATGAGGACTGACAGCTTTGAATAGAAAAGTGATTCAGGAGAGATGAACTCTGAATTCAGAAAAGGTTTAAGGATACTTATTAATTTTGCATACATTTTTCTTTTTTGTGTGCACAAGATATATGATAAAAAAGTCTAAATAAGAGCACTTTCAATTAGTTTATATTAAAATTTTAAGTAATAAAAGAGTTTGGCAAAAAAAAAAAGAAATTGCAAGAAAGTGGAAGTATACGCAATGCTAATATTTTTTGCACGCGCCCCAGAGATCCAAAGTCGTTTGGATAGTTTAGTAACATACAAAATATATTTTGAACAACTGTATTTGCTCATTAAATTGTTGTATTTACTATCTTTTTTTTTAAAGATTTTATTTATTTTATTTTTTCCCCCCAAAGCCCCAGTAGATAGTTGTATGTCATAGCTGCCCATCCTTCTAGTTGCTGCATGTGGGACTCGGCCTCAGGATGGACGGAGAAGTGGTGCCTCGATGCGCACCCGGGATCCGAACCCAGGCCACCAGCATTGCAGCGCGCGCACTTAACCACCAAGCCACAGGGCCGGCCCTGTATTTACTATCTTTAAAAATGTGAAGGCTTGTAAATGTTTTCTTCCCCCTAATTAAGAATAAAGTTTTAACCTTTAAGTGCTACTCTAGGAGAAAAATTTCTTCTGTCCCTCCCCACCCTTTGTCATAGAGCTATCTACTTGTATATCTCATATTTCACAAGCACCTCTCTTTTTTTAAATAGTAGATTTAGTCATTTTCAAATTGCTGTTCTCTTTGACTCTTATTTTATGGATATTACACTTGTGTATTTGTAACCATTAATCTCAATCTGTTTTATGTTTATAAAAATGTTAAAAGTGTTTTGTGTGTTCATGCTGATGTTTTGAATTCAAGAATATGCATATGTAAATATACTATTTTGAAAAGGATTGTTAAATACTGTGTGTGAATACTTGTTATAAGGAAAAGGTTTAATTAATTTTTGACTAATAAACCTTGCTGTTAATTTTTACTGCTCACTTTTATTACTAATTTTAAAACAGTAAGTAGAAGGGAGTTGTGTTTCCCAAATTACTTCCTTGGTACACCAGTTCCTGAATATGTGTTCAGAGAACAGAGGAATTTGTGTCACAAGGAGTGTAGGAAACAGTGCATATTCATAGTTCACATAAGCATATTAAATGAATTGTGGAATCCTCACCTGACACTTCTTTAACTTCTCTTACTGAACCTATTTTATAAAACAACCCCACTTCTCCCACCTCTTACCGACCTTCAGATCTTTAGGAAGCACTACTGTTAGGCTTTTTCTGGAGCTCTAATTATCTTTCAGAACTTAGCCCTTTGGTCGTTGATGGGAGTTAGAGTCTTTGTGTTTGTCTGCATTTGCAGTAAGATATCTGTGGGAGTTACTTCAAGGGGAAAAAAAGAGCCAATCTATTTCAATTGGAAAGCCTGTCTCTAGGGTCTGACTGTATATCCAGGGGCAAACTTCTTTGCTATCTTTTAATTCCTGTATGAACATCAGACTTGTTGGCTGTTTGGATTATTGGAGTAGGAATAGATCAACTGATGTTCAACTCAGTTGTTTGTGGCATTGGAAGGGACAAAAAGATATTTAAAACAAAATAATTAAGTCCAAATCCTTTTTTTTCAAGAAAAACTTTCAAATGAAGAAAAGTACCCTTGAAATACACATGTTTAGGTCAGCCTTTTTTGTTACCTGTTTCTTTGCTCAGAAGATAGGATAATACTTATTCCAGGAGTTGAAATATGTTTGTAAAACTGTACAGAAAGTTGTGAATTGGCATTGAAAGCTTTCTGGATCTACTGATTTGTAAGCACCTTGAAGATAAAGTGTTCGTCTCCATATTGCTCACAGACAAATATTGTTTTATGAATGACAGTAATTTGTGCCTGAAATTAAGGCATGAAGGGCTTTGTATTCAGTTACAAAGTTTCTCCTGTGTGTCTGATGTTGTTAATCACCTGAGATTGGCCATTGAATGCTATTGTGGTATCTGGAAAGTTGTTTGTATAGTTGCCTCCTGATTCATCAGCCCTCCTTGCTTCCCAGCTCTGCTTTCTGCCAGCTCACAGGAGCTGAAGGAATCTGGCTGTGGATCGCAGTCCTGCTTATTCTAGCACAGGGCTACTAGCTTGAGAGTCAGGATTCTCTGTAGTACAGAAGGGTCACAAGGCCATGGCCCTGAGCTCATTGGACAGATTACTGGTGGGTTTTGATATGTCATTGGATCAATAGGTTTTGATATGTCTTTGTGGGTGACGTTGGTGGAGTAACTAACTTTGACTTGACATTTTTCTGGGCTACTCTGTTACATTATTCTCCTCATTGCCTTAATGTCTCGCCTTATGCAGTGGTTAAACCATTTGAAATAGAGTCTCTTGAGGCTTAAGGATGAGTAGTTGAAGAATTATGAACAATAATTCCTCAGCTAATTAGAGAGACCTGAACCTGTAATCAAACCTAACCTAATCCTGAACTTGTAACTAAAGTTAATCACTGCATGTACCAAACTATGTTATTGGATCACACACTGTTCCAGCTTCTGCTTCAGTTTCTATCTCCCTTGTATATGACGTTACTCATCCCAATTGAGTATCATCTCTGGATTATTTTTTTTGTGTGTGTGTGTGTGTGTATATATTTATTTATATTTATATTTGCTAATCTGCTGTCTTCCCTACCCCACTTTATCCTTTTCTTTTCTTTTGTTTTTTTGCTGAGGAAGATTCGCCCTGAGCTAATATCCACTGCCAATCTTCCTCTTTTTGTATGTGAGCCGCTGTCACAGCATGGCCAGTGACAGACTGGTGGTGTAGGTCTGTGGCTGGGAACTGAACCCTGGTCGCTGAAGTGGAGCATGCTAAACTTAACCACTAGGCCACCGGGGCTGGCCCCATCCTTTTCTTTTTTCTTACTTTTTTTGTTTCTCTTTTGTCCTCTCATCTGTCCTTGTCTTATTACTGTAATTTCTGCCCTACCCCAAAATAAAACAACAACAAAATCATCAAAGACTGATCATGCTACGGATTGAAGATATATTTGTTGATTTAATTTTATATGTTTAAACAAACTGGTAGCTTGAGACTTTTCTCTGTGTGTGTTTTAAGAAAGAGCGTAGCCGCTTAATCTCAAGCCAAAAATATGATTCTTTTTAGTGGCATATTGCCTTCAGTTGATTTTCCTATGGGACTTGGCCCTGGATAGCTATAGTGTGGGGGTATAGGTGATTGTGAATGCCTCTTTAATAGTTGACTACAGAATTATGGTCCAGAAATTGTTTTACTTTGTATTGTATATGAGACAGTTTGGTAGGAAAACTAACAATAGCAAAGAGACTATAATAGCATATCTGACATCTCTTTTTTTTTTAATTAATGTCTTAATAGTTGATAACATTGTGAAATTTTGGTTGTACATTTTTTTTGTTTTGTTTTGTGAGGAAGATCAGCCCTGAGCTAACATATGTGCTAATCCTCCTCTTTTTGCTGAGAAAGACCAGCTCTGAGCTAACATCTATTGCCAATCCTCCTCCTTTTTTTCCCCCAAAGCCCCAGTAGATAGTTGTATGTCATAGCTGCACATCCTTCTAGTTGCTGTATGTGGGATGCGGCCTCAGCATGGCCAGAGAAGCGGTGCGTCAGTGCGCGCCCAGGATCCGAACCTGGGCTGCCAGTAGCGGAGCGTGAGCACTTAACCGCTAAGCCACGGGGCCGGCCATGGTTGCACATTTTTGTCAATCACCATATATGCATGTCTCCCTTCACCCCTTGTGCCCACCCCCTACCCCCTTTGCCCCTGGTAACCACAATATAGTTTTCTCTGTCCATGTGTTGGTTTATATTCCACATATGAGTGAGACCACATGGTGTTTGTCTTTCTCTTTCTGGCTTATTTCACTTAACATAATACCCTCCAGGTCCATCCATGTTGTTGCAAATGGGACAATTTTGTCTTTTTTTATGGCTGAGTAGTATTCCATTGTATATATATACCACATCTTCTTGATCCAGTCATCAGTTGAGGGACACTTGGGTTGCTTCCACTTCTTGGCTATAGTGAATAATGCTGCAGTAAACATAGGGGTGCATAAGCCTCTTTGGATTGTTGATTTCAGGTTCATTGGATAGATTCCCAGTAGTGGGATAGCTGGATCATAGGGTATTTCTATTTTTTAATTTTTTGAGGAATCTCCATACTGTTTTCCATAGAGGCTGCACCAATTTGCATTCTCACTAGCAGTGTATGAGGGTTCCTGTTTCTCCACATCCTCTCCAACATTTGTTGTTTTTCGTCTTGGTGATTATAGCCATTCTAACGGGTGTGAGGTGATATCTTAGTGTTGTTTTGATTTGCATTTCCCTGATGATTAGTGATGTTGAACATCTTTTCTTATGCCTATTGGCCATCTATATCTTCTTTGGAGAATGTCTGTTCATTTCCTCTGCCCATTTTTTGATCGGGTTGTTTGTTTTTTTGTTGTTTAGTTGTGTGAGTTCTTTATATATTATGGAGATATATTATGGAGATCCAACCCCTTGTTGGATATATGTTTTGCAAATATTTTCTCCCAGCTGGTGGCTGGCATCTCTTTTTCTCACACATCCCATGCAGTCCAGTAGCAAATCCTTAGAGCAGAGCTTGCCAATTTACAGCCCCCAGTCAAATCTGGCCCCCACATCTTTTTAGATGAGCTAAGAATGTTTTTTACATTTTTAAATGGTTGAAAGAAATCAAAAGAATAATAATATTTCATATGTGAGAAGATTATATGTAACTCAGATATCAGGGTCCATATAAATAAAGTTTTATTGCAGCACAGCCACACTTGTTTGTGACTTCTTTCATGCATTACAGCAGAGTTGAGTAGTTGCAACAGACGCTTTATGGCCTGCAAAGCCTAAGATATTTACTACCTGACCCTTTACAGGAAAAGTTTGCTAAACCCTGCTCTAGAGTATATGCAGAATCCATCCATTTCTCACTTCCTCGACTGCTACTATCTGGTTCAAACTTCTTGACTAGACCATTGCTGTTGCCTCCTAATTGTCTCCTTGCTTTTGTCCTTGTCCTCCTACATCTACATAGCCAGAGACCTGAGTGATCTTTTTAAAAGGTAAAACAGATCTTGTCACTGCTTTGCCCAAAACCATTTAATAGTTTGCTATCTTGCTCAGAGTAAGTGTCAAGAGTAAAAGGCTAAAGTATTTGTGACCTACAAAGCTCTAGATCAGGAGTTGGAAAATTTTTTCTATAAAATTTCTCTGTTGCAACAAGTCAGCTCTGCTGTTGTGGTATGAAAGCAGACATAGCAATATGAAGAGCACATGGATGTGGCTGTGTTCCAGTAAAATTTTACTTACAAAACAGGTGGTAGGCCAGATTTGTCCTATAGGTTGTACGTTTCTGATTTATACTCTAGATACGAAATCCTCCCAAAGCCTTTCCTTCCGCATATACACTCTTACTAGTTTTACTTCCTACTGTTCTCCTCCTCCTCTACTGTCCACCAGCCATAATGACTTTCTTGTTGTCCCTGGGTATATCCCTGCCTCAGAGCATTTTGCATGTGTTGTTCCCTCCACTTGGATTGCTGTCCCCCCAGTTAGTCAACATCTGTTGAGTATCTGCTATGTACCAGGTGCTGTCCTCAACTTTTGGGTTATATCTGTGAGCAAAACCTGAAAGCACACACTGTGTATAGCTCACATTCCTTTGTTTCTGTATGTAGACAGGAAAAAACAATAGCAAACACAAAAAATAAAGGATATGGTATGTTATAAGATACGTGCAATGGAAAAAATAGAGTATGTTAAGAGAGGCCTCATGGCTAAAAAGACATGTATGCAAAGAGCTCCCGGGGGTCTCCAAAGTAAATATTTGCATGGCTCATTTGCCTCACCTCCTTCCCTGACAACCTTATATAAAATTGCAGTCTCTCCACCATACCTGGAACTCCTTATTGCCATGTCTTGTGTTATTTTATAGCACTTATTGCCATCTGACGTACTCTTTATTTTTGTTTGTCTCTTACTACTAGAATGTAAGCTCCAAGAGGGCTTTCTTTTGATTTCTGCTTTTTCCTTGGTGTCTGGCACATAGTGGGTGTTCAGTAAGTGTTTATGAAATGAACCAATCTAGGTGAATTGATAATCCCTAGATTTATTCTTTACCAGTGGTATTTATAGCGTGCTTAATCACTGCATGTATGTACTGCATCTTAGCAGGAAATAGGTTATTGGGTAATAAATTTGGAACCAGAGGAAGAAGTTCAGCACCACTAAGTGCTCTTCAAGATGATTTTGTTTCTGTTCAGACCAAATGGGTACTTAATCTGTAGTTAGGAAGATAGCCATTAAGAAAGAGTGATGTTGGGCCGGCCCTGTGGCTTGGTGGTTAAGTGCGTGCGCTGCGATGCTGGCGGCCCGGGTTCGGATCCCGGGTGCGCATCGAGGCACCACTTCTCTGTCCATCCTGAGGCCGAGTCCCACATACAGCAACTAGAAGGGTGTGCAGCTGTGACATACAACTATCTACTGGGGCTTTGGGGGCAAAAAATAAATAAAATCTTTAAAAAAAAAAAAAAAAAAAAAGAAAGAGTGATGTTGGGAAGTGATTGACTAGAAGAGAAAAAAACGTAGGCTGTACTCAGTGATACATCTAGATGGTCAGTGTCATGGATGTCCAACTACTAAATGGGAATGCCCATAAGGGAGTCTACCCAAATGTTCCTCCCCTTGTCCATCATTCTTCTTTTTCCCAATTCAAAGTATCCTCAAAACAATTGATCTAGAGCAAAGGGCAGCAAACTAGACCAACATGTGGGCCAAATCCTTTCTGAGACCTGTTTTTATAACCTTTAGTCAGTTTTATATTTTTAAAGGGTTATAAAAAAATAAAACAGAGAATATACTCTAGTTGATAGAGACCTTATGTGGTCTGCAGAACCTAAAATCTTTACTTCCTAACCCTCCACAAAAACAGTTTGCCAACCTCGGATTTACAGGCACCTTTTTGGTTACTTCTAGGGTAGAAAGATACTTCTCTATGGTGGTCTTCATAAATGATAGAACTTTACAATAGGAACATGTAATCCATCTCACTTATTTTATAGATTGCATTAAGACCTAGAAAGCTACGTTAACTTTATGGGGTCACACAGGTTTCCAGGTGTAGATCCTGAGTCTCTAAGCTATTATTTTTTATGTACCTTTTCTCATATCAGTGAGGAGTGGTATTCCCTCTTCTGTGATGTCTTAGGCAAACTGTCTTCTCTAAGCCTTAGTTTTTATCATCTGTAAAATTGGGAAATTGATAGTATAGGGTTTTTGTAATGATTAAATGAAATAATGCATATAAGGTACTAGTATATAGTTTAAAATGCTCAACAGATCGTAGCTATTATATTTTGTTACAGTGTGGTTAACGGATTTCTGGTGCCTAGGAATCACTCCCCCTCCCCAACACATATTTTTTAGGGGAAAGGGAGAGGGAGAGAATGTGTTTCTGTCATCTAGAGCTTTAATTCAGACCTCCTTTGTGTCTTGAAAAGTAGTTAGAGATCTATTTCAGTAACGTACTTTATTGATTTTTTGGGCTTAGCCAAATTTTAGAACATTGCTAAAATGGGGCATTTTACTCCTGATTTACAAACAGACTTTTGAACAAAATTGGGTTGCAAGTTGAAGATTGCTTTTCTAAAAAGGTTAGGCAGAAAAGATTTTTGGTCATGTTGTTCTGTGTGTTTTTAGTAACCAACTTTATTGGGGAGCTGGAAGGGAAAGATTGAGAGAAGGGAGAGAAGGAAATGGAGCACTGTGGGAATTCAGTATAGTATTACAGGCCAGCGTGATTTCTAGTGCATGCTGACAGAAATGCTGGCAGGTTATGAAATTGCTCAGAATGTCGTTTGTGCATGGTTTAGTGCTTTTTCAAAGTTTACCTAGTCTGTGAGGGGTAGGTATATTATGAGATTGGGAAGGCCATCACAACGTTCAACTATCTCCCCTCCCACCCTCTGTCTAGATGAAATAGAGTTAATAAATTAATATCAAGGACAGTTTTGAAAGAAAAGAAAGTCACAAAAGGAGTAGCAGCCTTGGTTAAGATAGGAGCAAGGAATCACGTGTCTGGTGTTTAAATGTTTATTGAATAAAAGAGTGATTATACTTCTGTGCATATGAGCGTTTGTAAATGGCGGAGCTACTTCCCTTTATAACAATACATTTATTTATTTACAAATTTACATACAGTAATGCATTCTTTTTGGTGTATAGTTTTATGAGTTTTGACAAGAGCATAGGGTTGTGTAACCACCCCACAATCAAGATACAGAAAAATTCCATTATCCGCTCCAAAAAACTTCCCTTATGCTACCCTTTTGTAGTCAAACCCTACTCTCCCCTGAGCTGGCAAACTACTGAGCTGCTATTCTCCCCATAGTTTTGCATTTTCCAGACTATCATAGGTATAAAATCATATATTCAGCCTTTTGAGTCTATTTCTTTCATTTAACATAATGCATTTGAGATTCATCCATGTTTATTTGTGTATCAGTATTTTGTTCCTTTTTATTGCTGAGTAGTATACATTGTATGGGTATACCATAGTTTATCTATTCCTCTATTGAGGGGTATTTGGGTTGGTTTCAGTTTTTGGCAATTATGATTAAGGCTGCTGTAAACATTCATGCATAGGTTTTTGTGTGAACATAGATGTCTTAGTTTCCTATGGTTGCTGTAACAAATTGCCAAACTGCGTGCGTTAAAACAACAGAAATTTATTCTCTCATAGTGCTGGAGGCCAGAAAGCTGAAATCAGGGCCGGCCCCGTGGCTTGGTGGTTAAGTGCGCGCGCTCCACTGCTGGCGACCCGGGTTCGGATCCCGGGTGCGCACCGACGCGCTGCTTCTCCGGCCATGCTGAGGCTGCGTCCCACATACAGCAACTAGAAGGATGTGCAGCTATGACACACAACTATCTACTGGGGCGTTGGGGGGAAAAAATAAATAAAAATAAAATCTTTAAAAAAAAAAAAAAAAAAAAAAAAAAAAAAAAAGAAAGCTGAAATCAGTATTACTAGGCCAAAATCAAGGTGTTGGCAGGGGCACACTTCCTCCACAGGCTCTTCTAGCTTCTGGTGGCTCCTGGCGTTCCTTGTCTTGTTGCTACATCACTTCAATTTCTGCCTCCATCTTCACATGGTGCCTTCTCTGTGTGTGTGTGTCAAATCTCCCTCTCTCTCTCTTTAAGGATACTTGTGATGGCATTTAAGGCTCACCTGGTAATCGAGGATAACCTCCAATCTCAAGATCCTTAATTTAATCACACTGGCAAAGACCTTTTTCCAAATAAATTAACATTTTCAGGTTCTAAGGATTAGAACCTGATATTTTGGGGGACCATTATTCAGCCTACTATAATAGGTTTTTGTTTTACTTGGGTAAACACCTAGGAGGGGGTTTGCTGGGTTGTATGGTAAGGGTGTGTTTAACTTAACAAGGAACTGCCAAACTGTTTCCATGGTGGCTGTACTGTTTTGCATTCTTACCAGCAATGTATGAGAATTTTTTTTGCTCTGCAGCCTCAATAGCACATGGTATTGTCATTTTTTAAAGTTATTCTAATAGGTATATAGTGGTATTTCATTGTGATTTAATTTGCATTTCCCTGATGATTAGTCATGTTGAGGATTTTTTTGTGTGCTTATTTATATCTTCTTTGGTGAAGTGTCTGTTCATATATTTTCCTGTTTTTAAAGTTGGGTTATTTTCTCTGATGAGTTTGTTTGTTTTTTAACACTTCTGTTTTCCCCAGAGTTGGTCCTGGGCCCCTGGGAATTAGGAAGATGTGGGTGCTGTTGTAATCCTTGATGCTTCTAACCTTTCCTTGCTGCAAAATTGTTTCCTTTTTGAATTTCTAAAACTAAATAAAGTAGACTTGAGTTCTTTTCCGGGTCCTAATAGATTTACTCAGTAAAGCAAATAGAGTCTAAATCAGCATGTAGTGGATGTGTTAGTCAGGTCTGGGGTTGCAAGTGACTGAAACACTTGAGTAAAAAGAGTGATTTATTGGTGCATGTGATCAATCTGCAAGGAAGTATGGGGATGGAGTTGGCTTTAGGGACAACTGATCCAAGTTTAGATTATTTCCTGGATTCTCTCTTCTCGTCTGTGCTTCTCTCTCTGAATTGGTTACATTGTCTCCTATTTCAGACAGGTTTTCTCCAAATGGTTGGGATCATGGTTTCAGGTGTCTTAGGACTCAGATCCTTCCACCTTAGTGACCCTAGAGGAAAAAAGGGATCTTCTTTTCAAATTTTGTTCAGAAAACCCCTGGGGTTGTCAGCATGAAATCATAAGCAGATGACGAAAGCAGTCAGTCTGACCTCCTTGAACATCTTAACTCTAATGTGAACAAAACAAACTCTTGATTCCTCTTCCCTCTTTTCTTCCCCCATAGTTTTCTTCATATCGGTAAATCTACCCCTTATCAAAGCCAGAAAACAAGGAATCCTTGATTCCTCCTTGATTTTCTTTAAGGAATATCTCTTTTCTTCCATATCCAGACCATCACTTTGCTTACTGTTTTGTAACCACACTGTCCTTTTCTTAGTTTCTTAATACACCAAGCTCTTTCTCTTCTTGAGACCTTGGCACATGCTGTTCTTTCTGCACACAGTGATTTACCCCTCTAGGGGTAAAGCTTTTTCTCTTCTGTTAGTTCTCTGCTTAAATGTCACGACCTCAGAGAGGTTCTCTTTCTAAAGCCTGTAAGCTCCTTCTTCGTTCCCATCTCTTTCCAAGCTCCTTATTTATTTGCTTCACAGTACTACGTATTACAACTCATTTTATCCATTTCTTTACTTGGATTTTATCTTTTTACCACTAGAGGATAAATTGCTTGAATTTAGGGACAGTATCTTGTTTACTTTTGTATCTCCAGTTCTGGTACAGTATGGGCCATATGGTAGGCATGTAAAGGTTTTTGAATGAGTGTATCAGAAAGCCTTTTTTTTTTTTTTTTTTTTTTGGTGGAGAATATTGGCCCTGAGCTAACATCTGTTGCCAATCTTGCTCTATTTTGTATGTGGAACGCCACCATAGCCTGGCTTGATGAGTGGTGCGTAGGTCCGTGCCTGGGATCCGAACCCCTGAACTCTGGGCCACAGAAGTGGAGTGCGCGAACTTAATCACTGTGCCTCCAGGCTGGCCTCCAGAATGCGTTTTTACAATTGGTCCAACTTGGGTTTAGTGCCCTTGTGGGGTGGGGGTTGGTGGATAGACAGAAACACAATAACCGCTGCAATAGGCTCCAAGTGAACCTACATTAAGATGCCACACTTAATGCTTTTTGAGTTTTTTGAAAATAATAGTGATGAATTCTTGTATTAACAATTATACTTATTAATATTTTTGCTTGAATAGAAATAATCTCTTAAGAGTCATCTGTAGGCATAGGTCCAAACTAAGTTTACAATCTTTATTTAAAAGAATAGCCTTTTCTGTAGCTACTAAGTGTGGTGGATTGAGTGACAATTTATGGCCCAACCAGATGTTTTAAAGCATCAGTAATGGCATTCAGTTTCATGTTGCTCTGTTATGCTTACCCTCCGGATCTTCTGTTCAGCTTCTTATATTGTCCCTTTCTAACACTTTCCTTTTGACTTTCTGTTTATTTGCTGCTCTCTTAACCAGCTATGGGAAATTCAAAACAGAGGGGTCTGGAGTCAAGCATGTTTGGACACATAGTAGAGCACAAAAAGTTTATATACCTGGCTGGGAATGACTGCTGAGTTAGTGAAGGTTAGAGTGATCATAATTTGTCATCCAAACCAGGTCATTTTTGAGATGAAGGGGAGTGCCAGGAAAACAGGTGTAAACCTGGACTGTCTTCACGAATCCCAGTGATAAGGAGGTGATAATCAGTTTCTGCAGGATAGGGGGCTCTGAGTCTAAGGCTTTGGATTGGGAAGAGATTTGCCTAACAGAATATAGGAAGAAGCCAGGAAGAGCTCTGGGCTCTCCTAAATCCTTTTGAGGACTGAATGTAAACAGTGAGCCAAGGGTTCTGTAGATCTGTCCTACTTAGTAAACGTAATTGCCTTATGGACAAGGTTGAAATTCTGGAATCTAAACCTAATTCTCTTTTATTTTCCCATAGGAAACTGTAGTACTGTGCTTTGCTGTAATAGTCCCTCAAAGAATATAGGGGTTGTCTGATCTGCAAACTTCTGGCCTGCTGTCAATAGAAGGTTATTAAGTGGTTTTTGCATTAGTGTTGAAGGATTTTCCCAGATAAGTCCACACTCTCTTGCCTATTTGTCCTATAGATAGTTGTAGTATGCATTTGAGAGTAGGTTTAGATGGGCTTTAAGATTAATTCTTAAGTCTTGTTTATATAAAGCAAACTCGAACTCTTAAATTAGGGAGAGGGCAGAGTTTTATAGTCACATACATGCCCAATCTCGGAATTGTTAATAGGAGCATTGTAATTGAGATTAATGTCTATGACAGTATGTAGCAAGACTGATTCTATAAAGATAAACCTAATTCTGGAGTGATAAGTTTATTTTTTTTTTGTTGGGTAAATGTGTGCTTTTTCTTTAATGAGACTTTTGTGCTTTGACAAGGATGCTAATATAAATATTTTGTCGAAAAACAAAAAATTAAAAGTTTTATAAAGAATGTAAAATACATACATGTTAGTCATCTTAGGGCCACCTCATATGTTACGTTTTCCATGAAGGCACTTTTGTTATGCCTTTTCTTATAGTTTTTTTTTTTTAAACTCTCTTGCTAGGCTCCATGCATCTAGAATAGTGCTATAATATGGTTGTTCAGTGAGAATCACAGTTACTGTGCAGTTTCCTGAGATAACAGCATGAAAATAATATTTTAAAATTTTATTCCTATATAAAGTAATAACAGTGCCTTTGTATGTTTTAATTCAGAGTACTTTATGGTTTCCATTTTATTTCATTTAATCAAGTCAGACAGATCTAGTTATTATTAACGTTTCTGGAGAAGGAAAGAGCACCAGTATAGGTAACTAACTGTGTTTTCAGCAACCGATTCAACTAAATCCTCTGAACATTGTATTAAAGGTGAAGGATGATATATGATGTGAGACACTTGATATAAAAACCAGCCTTGCACAGGGTGCTATGCATACAGAGTTTGTTAAAAATTGTTTTTCAAGTTAAAAAATTGCTGTGTAGACATTGCTGTATTCACTTTTTATATAGCTTTATTCAACTTGAAAACTTTATTCATCAGTTTTAAAATGTCTTCCCTCTATACTGACATTTTAGTAACTGTACCAGTACAGTTAACCCATTAACCCCATGGAGCTATTTAAATTAGTGAAAATAAAAAAAAATAATGGTAGCCACACTTCAAATACCCAGTAGCCCACATGTGGCTAGTGGTTACTGTATTGGACAGCACCGATATAGAACATTTTCATCATCACAGAAAGTTCTTTTAAACAGCACTTTTCTTAAGAACAGTATTAAAATGTCACTTGAGGACAGATTTTGTTTTTGTTTATTAGGCTTTAGGATTTTTGAAGTTAAAAATATTAGCTTTAGGTTATTTATCCTAATAAGAGGAGCTTTGTGATTTACTGTCTGTGAATCAAGCTTGTTATGTTCACACTCAACCCAATCTTTTATTAGTCTCTCTGGCTCTGTATAAATCAATCAGACTAGGCTGAGTGGTATTTTGGGCTAAATAATATAAAATTTGCAAATGTGTTTTATGTCATTAATGCTTAATATCTTTTAAGCCTTAGTGCTTAATATCTTTGTCCTTATCAATGGAGTGAGGATAATGAGATAATGATTACATGGTATTTGAATTAATTGGTTGGGGTTATGAAGTTAACAGTTCGAATCCTAATGAAGCTCCTAGTCCCAGCAGAAATCTTTGCTCTCTTTTGAAGTTATCTCAGCTTCAACTCTCCTCTTTAGACTCTAAGCCCTTAAAGACCGGACTCTCAGTTTAGTGCCTCCTTGAACACACTCTATAGTCTTGTTAAGTAACTGCTCTGGACTAGTCACTGTCTTACATTATTTGCTAATTCATTTATGATTACTCTTGACCGGATAATGAGCTCCTTGAAAGTAGGAAACCCTGTTTTGTATTTAAAATACCTATAATTTTAGAAATTAAGAACTGAAAGAGACTTGAGAGATAATCATGTCAACTATTTTCATTTTATAAATGAAGAACCATGACAGGTTAAGTTACTTGCCCGTAGTTGAGGGCAAGAGGACTAGAGAACTAGGACTAAAGCTTTCTATCAAGCTATCTCCTTAACTAATTGATTGTTCAATTTTATCTGAAGGAAGTCCTAAACACTACTGTCGGTGGAAGCAGCTATATTTTGTGTGTATAAACGATGTCAGTGTAGAACAAAGTTATTTATAACTCCTGATTTCAACACACACTGTTTCCTGTTTGTTTCTTATGACACATTCTTAGGGGCAGATTGTGTGCTATTTTTGGAGATACAGCATTTTGATCTTGAAAGGCATTTTTGGTTTTAAACTAAAATCGATTGTTTTCTCAGGTTAAATAAATTCTCAGGATTTGTGTTTTCGTGTATTGCATTTGGTAGTAGTAACTTACATAACGTGTTATGGGGTTGGTGTGTCCACATATGGAAACTAAGAGTCCTGACTCTTTCTGTGAGCTATGAATTCTGATCTCTACTTTTTTATTCCAGTTTCAGTTTCAGTATTACTATTGTGTACACACACACACACACACACACGCATGAGTGCGCACACACAGACACACACTCACAGGAATGCTAAGAACAACAAACTTTCCTACGTACAGACAAGACTTTACGTTTCTAGGGTACCTGAACTGTTTCTTAAAATTCATTTTTGTTCCCTATAGTCATTGGCAAAGTGTATATGAGGTATTTATAAGATAATTGTTATTTCATAGGATACTTTTGCTTCTCAGAAATATTACTGGCTTATTTCTGTGGCAGCATATATGCTTGTAGTGGGCATGGGCCAGACCAGCTCAGGCGTTTTTGCAGAATACTAGTTGTTTCCCGACAGTTAGAATAATCTCCCCTCTTTCCTTCTCCCAAGAACTGAAATCAGTTTCAGAAGGGAGTCTGCTTGTGAATCAACAATTTAATTATAGGCTTTCTTCTTTGCAAAGGCAGTTCCCTTTTCTGCAGTTGTTCTTTGGGTGGAGTACACGTGTGTGTGTGTGTGTGTGTGTGTGTGTGTGTTTGCTCGCAGCATTTGGATCTGTGCAGCACATTGGCTTTCTAGACATCCTTTGTATAGTAACAGCATATGCGGAGGGGCTGGCAGCCTGTAAAACAGTTTTTCTCCTCTTCCCCTTGTCTCAACCTCACTCCCTCCCTAGATCTGGTGACATTACATAGATAAATGTGCTGGCTAGGAAAACGGCAGAAGGAATTGAATGTCTGCCAAAAATTTGCAGCATGAAACCAAGCTGGCTGCTCCAGCCGTGCTTTCCTGATCTCTTATTGTGTGTGTGCAGTCTGCACTTGTCAGGGCTTTCCTTGCTGAGCATTACGTCACTATGTTCTCCACCCTCGTTACACTGTCTTTTCTTTTGAAAAGCTACTGTCCTCAGGCTTCAAACTTGTTAAACACTTGAGGCTTTATTTATACTGTTGTGGAGGTAATAGCGAAGGTGAAATATATTTGTCTGAAAGAGAAATTTTAATTTGATGTAATATCAATTTAGGTGAAATATATTTAAGTCTGAAAGAGAAATTTTAATTTGATGTAATATCGATTTAGGGTATGTGCGCGCATGCATGCACCTGTGTTTCTGGGCAATGTTAGGGTAGTGTAGAGAAGATAAGGTAATGGTAACTACCTGAAATTATTATATTGCTTTTAAAAAATGTTTTCTGTTCTTCAGAAAGAGGGATATTTTCTCAAAGAGCTTTGAAGATGGCTTAGAGAAATGCTGATTTTTAACTCTTGATCAGCATTGCAAATAGACATTTCTAGAACAGAAGTGATTTCATTTATTTACTGTCTGTTGAATTAAGATAATATGAGATGTTGAAATTTTGGGTTCTTATTTTCAAGACTGCTAATAAACTTGAGTCTCTAGACTGTACGAAGTGTGTCAGTGATTTTAGAGAAAAAAAATTAGCTTTTTATTCTTTTCCAGTTTGTTGGGACTGCTTAAATCCACGTATAAAAAAATGGTTTTGGCTATCAATTAAAGCTTTATATAGTCCTTATAAGATGAGGTCCTACTTCTTTTTTTCTGAATCCTATAGGCTTATTATAGTTTAGGTAAGCATTATTTTGAATAGCTTCCTTTGGACAACTTTAACAATAGTATTTTCATCACATTTGTTCCTTATCATGTGCTACCCTGTATTGTAATGTATTTTTAATGCGTGTGTTCTAATTTTACAACTAGATTGTAAGACCCAGCAGCAGGGAACTAGTTTTGTCACATCTTGTTTCTCTAGCATCTAACTCAGTGTCCTTATACATAATAGATGGTATGGATAATAGTATGTGGAGATAATGTTAAAGATGAGAACAGTGTGAGGTGATTTCACTAGCCGACTGTCTTGGTCAGCTAGGGCTCCAGTAACAATACCATAGACTGAGTGGCTTAAAAAATAGAAATTTCTTTTCTCACAGTTCTGAAGGCTGGAAGTCCAAGATCAAGGTGCCAGCTGGGTTGGTTTCTCCTGAGACTTCTCTCCTTGTCTTGCAGATAGCCACCTTCTTGCTTTGTCTCACATGACCTTTTCTCTGGCATCTCTTCTTCCTCTTAGAACACACCAGTCCTACAGAATTAGGGCCCCACCCTTGTGACCTCACTTAACCTTAATTACCTCCTTAAAAGCCCTGTCTCCAACTACAGTCACTTTGAGAGTTAGGGCTTCAACATATGAATCCTGGGGAGGGGCACAGTTCAGCCCATGACACTGACCTGAAGATAGACAGATATGCCAAGTTGTTAAGCTATTAGATAACATATCAGTCAAGATACAGTCAGGGAAACAGAAACCATGAGAGAATGTAGTATAGGGAATTGATAGAGCAAATATTGGAGAATTGAAAAGCAAAATGGAAATGCTGAAGTGACACAGAAGTAATAACTTCCTTAAGCAGCTACCACCCCTAGGGCTAGGAGAGCAAGAGAAAGACATTTGGATTATTAGAACCTAGAAGCTTGGAGGAGAGGCCCCACAGAGCTGGGATTCAGACCTATGAGGAGGGCTCACTGTCTGGTTGCTTTTAAAAGCTTGGAGAGGTGTCCCACAAAGTTGGGATGCAGACCTCCCAAGAAGATACATTGCTCTGCTGCTTCTGGTACTTTTGAGGGAGTATGTTGAGGCTGATTCTGAGAGAAGTGGAAGAAGCTCAAGACTGCAAACGACTGTTGCTGTTGGGGAAGAGGACTGATGCTGGGATGACCCTGGCAGGGAATAGGAAGCAGACTGGAAGGAGCAAGTCCATTCTTTTGTCATCTTTACCTGAGTCTAGTCTCCGTCTAGTGTTGGTGGAGTCTAATGGGAAGGCAGCCAACAGAGGAGAAATGAAGTGTGCTTCCTGAACCCAGCATTACAAAGCAGAGTATAAGGGCAAGCTTGGAATTGAGAGACACCAGCCTCAGAGCTGGCACAGATATTATTGGCGAGAGTACAGCCTCTCTAAAATTCAGTTCGGCAGTATGTATCAAAAATCTTAGAAATGTGCATACCTTTTGACTCAGCACTTCTAGTTCAAGAAATATATCCTAAGGAAATAATCCAAAAAGTAAGCAAGGATGTATGTACCAGGATATTTGATTACAGTATTGAATATAATAAAAAATTAGAAGTATTAAATATTTATTAATGTTCATCAATTTAACCATCAGTGGGATTGGTTAAGTTATCTTACAACATGTAGTGAAATGTTATATAGCCATTAGAAAGATGATGTTGATTTGGATTTATTGATGTGGAAATAAATTTAACAAAAAAGCAGATTATACATCATATGTAGTGTGGACCTATTTATGTGTTTTGTTTTTTTAAAAAAGTGTATATATAGGAAAAGCTGAGAACAATATGCATGAAAAGAGAGAGCAGAATGCCTGGTTGAAGAGTGCAGTCTCTGGAGCCAGACTGCCTGGGGTTTGTATCTGGGCTCTGCCACTTTTTATGACCTTGAGTAACTTATCTTTCTGGGGATCTATTTTCTCTTCTGGCAAATGGTGATAATAGTACCTACCCTATAGGGCGGTTGTTAGGTCTAAAAGAGTTAATACCTGTAAAAGTATGTGACAGTGCTTCAAGTGCTCAGTAAATATTAGGTATTATAAGGGAGGAAGAGAAAGATTAGGAGAGAATTTTACTGTCTTTTCTCTCTATCTTATCTATTTTTTTAAATAAGAATATGATGATTTTATAATTAGGGTAAACAGTAAAACTTTTCTATTAAGTTTTTTTAAAACCAAAAACAGTGAAGCCGACAAAGATGTAGAAAGTATTCTTTGCTTACTTCTGGAAGTCCTAGAACTCCAAGATGCTTTGTAGGTAGAAAAGCATTTCCCACTGCAGCCTAGATGCAGCTGACAACTGAGGCTTGTCTTTTGACAAGCTCCTTATTCCTTGGGGGAAAATTTCCTTGTTTCTCAAGATCTCTACAAATGCTCAGGGACTTGCGTTATTATTGTGCTTCTGACTAGGTTCCTGAGGCCTCCATTTGCTTTTGCTTTAGCTCCTTGATTGGGTTCTCTTCCCTCTGCTCTGTGCAGAGCCAAACTTAAGGCGCCTCACTTTTTTTTTTGTTACTGGACAATTGCTTACTTCTGTTTTTCACATGGACTGCAAGTTTAAAGGTTTTTATTGTAGCATAGAAACAATTTAGAATTGAGTGTTACACAGTTCTTAAAAGTCCTTTGACCACCCTTTCTCTAGAAATTTGTTACTGGCCACCTCTTTCTCCATATTCCAACCTTCTTCCACTTTTCTTGACCTTCTCTCAATACCCTCTCTCTGTTTCTTAGGCAGAACAGTTTTGCCTTACTTGTTTACAAAGACACAAATGTGCTGTGCTAAAACAAAAGATCGTATTACCCTTTTAGTTACATTTAGGAAGCTACTGTGGCTTCTACATTTTTGTTTTTCTTTCCCTCTCAATCATTTTCTGAGAGTGGGAAAAAGGAGTAAAAGATTGATTTCTTATTGCTATGAATAATGCTACTCTTTGAAGAAGGCAGGAGAACCTGTGGTCAGTTTTAGTGTTACATATGTAAGTTTAAATCCTGCCACACCATATTATTAGTAAATAGTATTCCTATTTACCAATAATTGAAACTGAACATTTTACATCTGTAAAATGTTTCTTTCTTTCAAAAAAATATTTTACCTACAGGTTCTTTACTTGAGTTACTGAGTTGAAGCCATTTAGAGTATTGGAGTCAGAATATCTGCCTGCCTTTGAATAGCTTTAATCAGTTTCTGCAGTTATGTGTAGCCTTTGACAATGATTTTTATCTGTGGTAAAATGAGTATGTACTATTTTTTGAAGATCCCTCTCAGTTCCAAACACCATGATTCTGAGAGTAGCAGAACACTACACATCCTATCAGATATGTATCAGTTATTATTTTTGATAGGTCTTGAGGAAAATGATGCTATTTACCAATTTGTTCAAGCGTTACTTATTTTAGACCTTAGTTTGGCCAGAATAAATGCCTGTAATTGCAATCTCTTAAAAATGTAATGAATGTGAAAGTCTTATTGAACATCTTGCTCCTTCTAAACCATCACTTTTATATATTTTTAGCATAGAAAAATATTCTTTTGCTAATGCTCTTGTACTCAAGCACCACTAAAGAATTCTTTTAAAGTGGGTAATGTACAGTGTGGTAAATGTGTGTGTACAAAAAGACTTAAAAAATCTTTATGCAATCATGTAAATAAATACCATATATAGAAAATCTGTTAGTCCACAGAAGGTTTTAATCAGCTTGCCTTTTTTTGGATATTAAAACAAAACAAAACAAAAACTTGCCCTGACTTAAGAAGTGGCAGTTGATCACTTAACAAAGGTAAGCTTTGAAGAATAGGTACAGTTTTGAAAAGGGATATAGGAAACCAGCATTTGTTTGGTGCTTCTTATGTTTGAGTTACACTCTCATAAGTTTATCCCATTTTAATTTTCACAATAACTTGAAAGGTTATGGTTATGGGTAATGGTATGTTGTACCATTTTACACCAAAGAGGTTAAGTAACTTGGTCAAAGGGATGCCATAAGTGACAGAACCTAGTCTGTCTCTAAGCTCTACTGAGCTGATTCCTAGAGGAGGAATACAAAGGACTTTGAGGGATGGGATTAAAAAAACTTGGAGAGAGAGCGTAAAGTATGATCTCTGAAGACAAGTGAGTTGATTGAGAGTAGAGGAAGATAGTGTGAGAAAAGTGGTTTGATGTATGGTGGAAGGAATTGAATACCAGCCTGTAGGAGTTGGCAGTTGGGATTGTTGTGTTAAGTTTTGAGCCAGGTGAGTAACTGGATAAAAAAATAGTATTTTAGGGAAATTACTCTGGTAGCAATGTGTGGAAAAAAATCAAAAACAGACTAGAGGGAGTCAGCCTATGTGGAGGATTGCATGTGATGATATGACTTTGAATTAGGCGAGAGCCATAGGTATAAAAAGAAACTAAAATCGAAGAAGGACCACAAAGCAAAGGAGAGGCAGTATCATATTTGGATGAATGAGGAAAATGATATATCACTGACAAAGTGGAGCTTTCAAATAACTGATGAATATGTGAAAGAAAGATAACTCCTTACAATTTCTTAGCATAGAATTTAAATTCAGCAAATACATATGCATATTATCATTTTTAATGTCACCTCTGATTAGGAAATAGAAAATTGTTATAGTATCTTGACAGATGATTGCTGTCTCATCTAAATTTACAGTAATCTGTATTTGTAGTAAAAGTGTAAATTGGAATTGGTCATTACTGATCTGATTATATCATTAACTTATTTTCTTTCACCAAAAATCTTGTTATTGTGTCTAATTGTAGAAGTCATTGGATGAACTCATCATAATAAAAATGAATTTAATTTAGTCCCCCTATTAAAGCTTTGTAATCGCTAATGGGTTATGTTGGAACTGATTAAAATTATACAAGGTTAACTTGTAGACTATAAATAATGGAAAATGGATTCTTTTCGAGGCCATTCATATTTTATTATTATTATATATCTTTTGCAACTGTATGCTTTTGAAGAAAAGATTATCCTAAAAAAATGTTCAATAAGCAGCCATAGAGTGCTTGATATTATTTGGGGTGCTGAAGAATTGAAAGAGATTAAATCCTACCCAAGTACAGCTCCCCTGTAGATTATTGAATCTTGGAGGAGATGCTTTGACTAAGTAATTGATAAACCTGTTTGGAGCTAAGCATGATTTTGTTGTATTTTAGTTTTAATAAATGCTTATTTAGTACATACTCTGTGCAAGGCACTTAAGAAGTGAATTAAGAGGTCTAGGGTGATTTCTGCTTACCTAGGGCTTTCTGGAAAAGATAAAGAAAAGTTGAATTGTAAACTGTCAGACAGGATTTGGGAGGAGTATGAGTTCATCCAAGGCCATTAGTAGTGAAGGAATGAAGAACTGGGTAGAACTGAGAGGAGGGCTTGTCTGACTGGAAGATTCCAGCACAGTATATTTTAGAATGTTCAGCTTTCTCAACAAAGTATAAACACCTTCCAACAAAGTATCAGTTTCCTAAAGAGAACCCTGTGTGCCAGTTTGTTTCCCTTATAATATTGGAAATAGCTAATTGTGCAAATATTCTCTTAAAAGGCTTACTTTTGAATTTTTTGGTGTGTTAAGTGGATAATGTGCATAGTATTTAATTGCTTTCTAATTTTGTATGTATATTTTGTTTTGTATTTACTGACATTTATAAGTGCTTTGAAAATATGAGAACTGCTGCTTTTTTATCTTCTCCGATTTTTGTGTTATATTACAGTGCTTTACCAAACAATATCTGGTAATATTTACCAGACTTCTTATGCTTTGGGTAGTATTTTGAAAACCTAGCAATATTTGTTTTCCTCGTGCTCAGTCATTGGACCATCATTTTGGTTTCTTTCACTATACTGTGCCTAAGAATAGTTCAATTTTCTGTTTTTCTAAGCTGAGATTTACCTCCTCTTTATCCTTTGGTATTTATTACGTGTAATAGAGCCATTCTTTTAGCTTTATTGTACATAATAGAGGACTTGAGCAGTGGATATTATCAACTAATAAATGATATCTCAGCTGAAAATTGTTTCATGTTGTGTGAAATAAATAAATATCCATTGAAGAAAGTTCATTTGTAGTTAAATTTACTTTACTTGAGTAAACAAATACCTTGGAACCACTGGAAGAATTGGGAGAGGTTTGCGAGTCTGTGGCTTGAAGAACAGGTAAAAGTACAGAAGTGAAGTTAGGTAAGGGATTTGAGAGGAACTTATGGCAGTTCATGCCAGGTAACCTGGCTGGATCAGATACATAGTGGTCAGAAAGAGGTTTTAGTTTGAGACTGAGTAGTGCTTAACTGATAGATTTTAATTCTTAGACTTGTCTTATAAGCAAATTGTTAACGCATAAGGGTGAGCTATTTTTATGTAATTGGGTTCACAGGTAACCAAGTTCGATGTAGGTACAATGGGAATAAAATGGCTGACATTAAAATTCAGTAGCCAGAATTTGTTATTAGTAATTAAAATTTTTTTCATTTTTGGGGGAGTTAAAACTATATTTCCAAGTCTAATTACTGCACTCAAGATTAACATAATGAGAGGTTCCATAGGAACAGTTAAAAGATACAGGCTTTGACGATGAGGACAAATTATAGTAGTTGCTTCTCAACTGCATGAGTTTTTGACCTATTACTTAAATCATCTGACTTGTGAGAATATGAAAAATCTAGACTAGTTAATTTTTTTGTTCATTTTTTCTGTTGTGGTAAAATTTGCATAACATAAAATTTATAATTTTAAACACTTTTCAGTGTTCAATTCTGTGGCATTAAGTACATTCACAGTGTTTTGAAACCATCACCACTATGCATTTCTGGAAGTTGTTCATCATCTGAAAGTCTGTATTCATTAAGCAGTAACTCCTCATTCTCCTCTACCCCTGAGCTTCTGGTAACTTCTATTCTGCTTTCTCTCTGTATGAATGTAACTGCTCTAGGTACTTCATGTAAGTGGAATCATACAATATTTGTCCTTTTGTGGTATACCACTTGATTTTTAAAAAAATGAGCTATAGTAATTATAGGTGAACATAAGTTTTTTAAGAATTTTTTATAATGCTTTATAGATATTTTGTGTTTAAGGAAGAATGATGTAACCATTATTTATTGCTCAGTGCATATTTGAGTATTATAAGGGAGTCTTATATGAATTATATACTTCTTTCATACTCTTAATATTGGCTATGCTAATTTGTCTTAATTTCCAGTGACCATAAAACTTGAGAACATTTGTGGTTTTTAAGAAGTTACAGATCTTTATTGCCTGATAGCTTGTGAAATTCTCTCTTAGAGGTTTCTGAAGTCATGACTAAATTTCCAAGTGCAGTTTTTTTCCTTGAAAATTCTGGGTGCTCACAAATTCTAGAATTTATCATTCAATTCAGTCTTGAAAGAACTAGAAATAATTACATACAACAAAACAGTCTCTTTACTATCCTTTTTCTGTCAGTATTTAAGAACAGAGACAACATAGAGTTGAGTTCCTCAGAAGATATTAGAAAATGTAGACAATGACAAGTGTATAATGGCTTAAAAAAATTAAAGACAGATCTTGGGGAACAATGAAAATTGGACTTTAAGATGAGAATATTTCAGAAGATTTATCTGGATATCTAGAAAATGTCATTATGTTTAAGATATTCTAAGTGGTTGTGTCTAAAAATTCTTTTCTTTCATGGTATAAAGTTCATGTAGTAGAGATCATTGGGCAAAATTTTCACTGTTCTTGTTTTTACAAGTTATTTCTAAAAGCTCAAGTCAGAATGCTGCTCAGCTGTGTCTGCTTGTTATCAGAGCATCTACTGTGTATTTACCTCAATGCTGCCATCTGGTGATTATTATGGAGATCTCAGCATGGTGCTTAAGGCAACCTGGGGCAACAGATGAGGTATACGAGGTATAGTCTAATTGCTCCTGCCACACATCTTCCCTCTTTTTTGAGAAACTGAATGGAAGTGGGTTGCTGTGGCAAAAATCTTACTTAGTTATTGAGGCTATGAAATTACTTTGTGAGATTACTTTGTAAGCAGTAGAGCATTTATATATTATTAAAATTATTATTGAGATGCAAATAGCTTTATGAGGTTCATACCAGCTCATTGTTCTTTCTAAGATACCATTTTTCTTATTATTTCTAGTTCTACAAGGTAATTTAATTAATGTATTGAACAACATTTATTGAATACATACTATATGTTAGGCACTGTTCTCAGTACTAGGAATACAGTCCTGAACAAACAGATAGAAGTCAAAACCTTCATAGAGTTTACATTTAGTGGAGGACAAATAGTAAGATACACAAACATAATATGTTAATTAGTGAAAAGGGTTAAGGGGAGAAAATAAAGCAAAGAAGGGGGATATGAATTATTGTGGTTGGTGAGTTGTTTTGAAATGTTAGATGGTGTGATCAAAGAAAGCCTTACTGAGAAGTTGACTTTTGAGCAGAGAGCTGAAGGATCTAAGGAAGAGCATTCCAATAGAAGGAAAGCACATGCAAAGGGCCTGTGAGTGGAACATCTGACCTATATGAAAAAGCATGCAAGAAAGCTGGAGTAGAATGTAAGAGGGAGAGAGCAGTAGAAGATGAAGTCAGAGGTAATTGTGTGTGTATGTGAGGGGGGTGTAGATCACATAGGGCATTGGAGTTCATTTGGCATTTGATCTGAGATGGAAGCCATTGGACTGGATGGAGAGTTTGGAGCAGCTGAGTGACATGCCTCTTTTTAACAGGTTCACTCTGCCTGCTGTGTTTAATGGTGTATAAAGCCATTTGCTACAG
The DNA here is from genome assembly GCF_057802395.1 of Ceratotherium simum simum. Classification (NCBI taxonomy): domain Eukaryota; kingdom Metazoa; phylum Chordata; class Mammalia; order Perissodactyla; family Rhinocerotidae; genus Ceratotherium; species Ceratotherium simum. The sequence goes on along the minus strand of NC_141927.1, from coordinate 38,835,392 downwards.
ACTTTTCTTGTTTTATTAGCTGTAGGAACAGGTTTACTTTATATAGATATAAGAACAATAAGATACAAGGACTAAGCTTGGACAGGTCTGGGAACAGTGATTATATGGCATATTTGCCTATCCCTACATGGGTTTTATAAAATTGTATTCACAGATTATCAGTTGTTCTTTTTTTTATCTTTGTGATACAGGATAATTGAAATCATCTTGTGGAGTTTTACTTGGAATTATTAATATTAATAATTTTGGAATGAGATTAATATTTATTAATATTTTAATATTGGGAATGAGAATGATCTGGAGTTATAGTTTTTTATGCTTTTAACAATATAGGCATATTCTGAAACAAATTACACAATTACTGATTAGCAGTGCTATTTGATCAACAATGAAAACCTCATAGATTATGTTGTAACCTAGATATTTATTTAAACCACTTTTTTGCTTATAGCTCATCAGCTAAAATGACTGATTTTCAAAGTACTATTACTCTTTCCCAAATTGCACTTAAAAAAATACCTGAAATTATCAGTTAGTTAAAACATCATGAATATTGTCTGTAATAGTATTCCTCTATGGATTGAATTTTGTTTTGGTAGCCTAAAAACTTATCATTTTTGTGCTTAGTCTTATGATGTCGGTGAATAAACATCTTCAATGTGAAGTGTTTAGGTTAAGGAAATTAGGGCTGCACTGCTATGTATTATTCCAAACTGTCTGTTTCTATATAATTTGAGTCCGTTTGGACCAATGTCTTTGTTTGACTTAACAAATTGGTTTTCAGCCTGTCTTATTTTCACACTGTAAATATCAGTACTGTTTAAACTTAAATAAAGTTGTCATTACTGGGAATAATCAGCGAATTGTTTTGTGTAGTGAGTGGGCAAAGTCTAAGACTATGGTCATTTGATAAGTACCAGAATAATTGAGTTAAACTGACTGCCTACACGGCTCCAAGTAACCAGGCGGCCAGTTTGTCTAAATCACTACCCTCGCTCCCTAACTTTAATGAATACATTTGAATGACCTCAGTTATTTTGTTTTGGGATAGACAAAATCTAGTAATATGAAGCATTGGTCATATATAAAAATATTTTGTTTTGGGATAGACAAAATCTAGTAATAGGAAGCATTGATCATATATAAAAATATTAATAACAGTACTATTACAAGGAACATACAGCAACATATAGGGACAATTTTACTAAGAAATTTCTTAGGTATGATTTTAAATAACATTTTCTACCATTAGGAACTTTATTGTCTAGTTGTAGGTGATAAAGACACATGTTTGAAGACACAGATTACTGAATAGTTTTAATTTTTTAAGACTATATTTTCTATGCTGCAGAATAATAATAATTTGTTTTTTAGACTTTGTCTTTTCTTCTTCCCTGTGTGTTTGCTCCCTTAAGTGTGATCTAGTCTATCCTTCAGAAGTAGTAGATTAACCAAGTACTTTGCTATACCCACCTAATATATGTTGATTATGGTAACAATATGAATTATGATACTGTTCCTGCTCTGCCCTATAGCTTCTTATTATAATGTAGGCTTCTCCATCTCCTCCATGATTGCAGGTTGTGCAGGATTCTTTATCTGAACCCAACTTTGTTCTTTTTTTAACCAGACTGCTGAAGTAATGTAATGTACTATATATGTGAAAGTGGTACCATTAGTCTACCACTAGTAGGCCATTACGTTGAATTGTTGCCATATCTTCCCAGTGGAGCTACTTTTCCATACTCTTACCCCTATTTTAAAAAGAAGATGGGATAGGGAGAGACCCAAGAAGAAGAGTTGACACATTCCTTGATCTTTACTGTCTCTTAGGTGATTCTTGTTCCCTTATTGAATAAATTCTTCTTTTTTTAAAATTTTTAAAATTTGTTTATTGTAGTAACATTGGTTTATAACATTGTATAAATGTCTGGTGTACATCCTTATACTTCTATTTCTGCATGGATTACATCATGTTCACCACCCAAATACTAATTACAATCCATCACCACACACATGTGCCTAATTATCCCTTTCACCCTCCTCCCTCCCCCCATCCTCTCTGGTAACCACCAATCCAGTCTCTGTCTCTATGTGTTTGTTTGTTGTTGTTATTATCTACTACTTAATGAGTGAGATCATACGGTATTTGACCTTCTCCCTCTGACTTATTTCACTTTGCATAACACCCTCAGTGTCCATCCATGTTGTCACAAATGGCTGGATTTCATCGTTTCTTATGGCTGAGTAGCATTCCATTGTGTGTGTATACCACATCTTCTTTATCCATTCTTCCCTTGATGGGCACTTAGGTTGCTTCCAAGTCTTGGCTATTGTGAATAATGCTGCAGTGAACACAGGGGTGCATGTATCTTTATGCATTGGTGTTTTCACATTCTTTGGATAAATACCCAGCAGTGGAATAGCTGGATCATATAGTAGTTCTAGCCTTAATTTTTTGAGGAATCTCCATATTGTTTTCCATAGTGGCTGCACCAGTTTGCACTCCCATCAGCAGTGTAAGAGAGTTCCCTTCTCTCCACATCCTCTTCAATACTTGTTTCCTGTCCTGTTAATTATAGCGTCCTGTTAATTATAGCCATTCTGACGGGAGTGAGGTGATATCTCATTGTAGTTTTGGTTTGCATTTCCTTAATAGTTAATGATGTTGAACATCTTTTCATGTACCTGTTGGCCATCTGTATATCTTCTTTGGTGAAATATCTGTTCAGGTCTTTTGCCCATTTTTTAATTGGGTTGTTAGTTTTTTTGTTGTTGAGATGTGTGACTTTATATATTTTGGAGATTAACTGCTTATCAGATATATGGTTTGCAAATATCTTCTCCCAGTTGTTAGGTTGTCTTTTCGTTTTGTTGATGGTTTCCTTTGCTGTGCAGAAGCTTTTTAGTTTGATGTAGTCCCATTTGTTTATTTTTTCTGTTGTTTCTCTTGCCCGGTCAGACATGGGGCTTGAAAATATATTGCCAAGACCCGTGTCGAAGAGCGTACTGCCTATGTTTTCTTCTAGAAGTTTCATGGTTTCAGGTCTTACATTCAAGTCTTTAATCCATTTTGAGTTAATTTTTGTGTATGCTGTAAGGTAATGGTCTACTTTTGTTTTTTTTGCATGTGGCTGTCCAGTTTTCCCAACACCATTTGTTGAAGAGACTTTCCTTTCTCCATTGTATATTCTTGGCTCCTTTGTCAAAGATTAGCTGTCCATAGATGTGTGGGTTGATTTCTGGGCTTTCACTTGTATTCCATTCATCTGTGTGTCTGTTTTTGTGCCAGTACCACGCTGTTTTGATTACTATAGCTTTGTAGTATATTTTGAAATCGGAGTGTGATACCTCCAGCTCTGTTCCTTTTTCTCAGGATTCCTTTAGCTATTCGGGGTCTTTTGTTGTTCCATATAAATTTTAGGATTCTTTGTTCTATTTCTGTGAAAAATGTTGTTGGAACTTTGATAGGGATTGCATTGAATCTATAGATTGCTTTAGGAAGTATGGACAGCTTACCTATGTTAATTCTTACACTCCAAGAGCATGGACTATCTTTCCATTTCTTTGTGTCCTCAGTTTCTTTCAGCAATGTTTTATAGTTTTCAGTGTACAGATCTTTCACCTCTTTGGTTAAGTTTATTCCTAGGTATTTTATTCTTTTTGTTGCCATTGTAAATGGGATTGTATCTTAATTTCTCTTTCTGCTACTTCGTTGTTAGTGTATAGAAATGCAACTGATTTTTGTATGTTGATTTTGTATCCTGCAACTTTACTATATTCGTTTATTACTTCTAAAAGTGTTTTGGTGGATTCTTTAGGGTTTTCTGTATATAAAATCATGTCATCTGCAAATAGTGACAGTTTCACTTCTTCCTTTCCAATGTAGATCCCTTTTATTTCTTTTTCTTGCCTGATTGCTCTGGCTAGGACTTCCAGTACTATGTTAAATAGGAGTGGTGACAGTGGGCATCCTTGTCTGGTTCCTGTTCTTAGAGGGATAGCTTTCAGTTTTTCACCATTGAGGATGATATTAGCTGTGGGTTTCTCATATATGGCCTTTATTATGTTGAGGGACTTCCCTTCTATACCCATTTTATTCAGAGTTTTTATCATAACTGGATGCCGTATCTTGTCAAATGCTTTCTCTGTGTCTATTGAGATGATCATGTGATTTTTATTCTTCATTTTATTAATGTGGTGTATCACGTTGATTGATTTGCGAATGTTGAACCATCCCTGGAATAAATCCCACCTGATCATGGTGTATAATCTGTTTAATGTGTTGTTGTATGCGATTTGCTAGTATTTTTTGTTGAGGATTTTTGCATTAATGTTCATCAGTGATATTGGCCTGTAATTTTCTTTTTTTTGTGTTGTCCTTGTCTGGTTTTGGTATCAGGGTAATGTTGGCTTCGTAGAATGAGTTAGGGAGCTTCCCCCGCTCCTCAATTTTTTTGGAAGAGTTTGAGAAGGATAGGTATTAAGTCTTCTTTGAATGTGGTAGAATTCACCAGGGAAGCTGCCTGGTCCTGTACTTTTATTTTTAGGGAGGTTTTTGATTACTGTTTGGATCTCCTTACTGGTGATTGGTCTATTCAGATTCTCTATTTCTTCTTGACCAAGTTTTGGAAGGTTGTATGATTCTAAGAATTTATCCATTTCTTCCAGATTCTCCAATTTGTTGGCATATAGCATTTCATAGTATTCTCTTATAATCTTTTGTATTTCTAAGGTGTCCGTTATAATTTCTCCTTTTTCATTTCTGGTTTTACTTATTTGAGCCTTCTCTCTTTTTTTCTTGGTGAGTCTAGCTAAAGGTTTGTCAATTTTGTTTATCTTTTCAAAGAACCAGCTCTTGGTTTTCTTAATTTTTTCTATTGCTTTTTTAGTGTCTATTTCATTTATTTCTACTTTGATTTTTATTATTTCTCTTCTTCTGCTGATTTTGGGCTTTGTTTGTTCTTCTTTTTCCAGTTCCTTTAGGTGCATTGTTAGATTGTTTATTTGAGATTTTTCTTGTTTGTTGAGATAGGCCCGTATTGCTATAAACTTTCCTCTTAGAACCGCGTTTGCTATATCCCATAAGTTCTAGCATGTCGTATTTTCATTTTCATTTGTCTCCAGGTATTTTTTGATTTCTCCTTTGATTTCTTCATTGACCCAGTCGTTGTTCAGTAGCATTTTCTTTAATCTCCACATATTTGTGGCTTTTATGATTTTCTTCCTATAGTTGATTTCTAGTTTCATACCGTTGTGCTCAGAAATGATGCTTGGTATTATTTCAGTCTTCTTAAATTTATGGAGACTTGTTTTGTGCCCTAATGTGTGATCAGTCCTGGAGAATGTTCCATGTGCATTTGAAAAGAATGTGTATTTTTTGGTTTTTGGGTGGAATGTTCTGTGTATATCTACTAGGTCCTTCTGTTCTAGTGTGTCACTTAAAGCCACTGTTTCCTTATTCATCTTCTGTTTGGATGATATGTCTGTTGGTGTAAGTAGAGTGTTCAAGTCCCCTACTATTATTGTGTTACTGTCTATTTCTCTTTTTATATATTTAGGTGCTCCTACGTTGGGTGCATAGATATTTACAAGTGTTATATCCCCTTGTTGGATTGTTCCTTTGATCATTATATAATGCCCTTCTTTGTCTCTTTTTATAGTGTTTGTTTTAAAGTCTGTTTTGTCTGATATGAGTATTGCTACCCCAGCTTTCTTTTCTTTTCTTTTCTTTTTTGTGAGGAAGATCAGCCCTGAGCTAACATCCATGCCAATCTTCCTCTTTTTGCTGAGGAAGACTGGCCCTGGGCTAACATCCGTGCCCATCTTCCTCCATTTTATATGGGACGCCGCCACAGCGCACCCTGACAAGCGGTGCGTCACTGCATGCCCGGGATCCGAACCTGGGCCGCCAGCAGCGGAGCGCTCGTACTTAACCGCTACGCCAGGGGGCCGGTCCCCCAGCTTTCTTTTCATTGCCATTTGCATGGAGTATCATTTTCCATCCCTTCACTTTCAGTTTGTGAGTGTCTTTAGGTCTGAAGTGTGTCTCTTGTATGCAGCATATATATGAGTCTTGTTTTTTTATCCAGTCAGCCACCCTATGACTTTTAATTGGAGCATTTAGTCCATTGATGTTTAAATAGCTATTGATAAGTATGTACTTCCATTTTTTTAACTTTTTTTTCTTGGTGTTTTAGTAGTTCTTCTCTGTTCCTTTCTTCTTCTCTTCCTCTCTTCCCTTGTGGTTTGATGGCTTTCTTTAGTATTATGTTTGGGTTCCTTTCTCTTAGTTTCTTGTGTATTTATTATAGATTTCTGGTTTGTGATTACCATGGGGTCCGTATGCAGTAACCTTTGGGCTGTTCCCAGGTGGCCGTGAAGCGCCAGGGCGTGAAGGTGGCATTTTTCCTCTCCAGAAAGGAATTTCTGCCTCTTCCACCTCAGTTAGGATTGTCGTTTGTTGCAGGAGTTCCTCTTATCCAGTTTTCAGTTCTCTTTCAGGGGTAATTTTTCCATGAGTAGTTGTAAATTCACTGTGTCCGTGGGAGGAGGTGAGTTCAGAGTCTGCCTATGCCACCATCTTGACTTCTCTCCCCCTAAATTCTTCTAACATGAAGTTCTTTCCATCTGCTAATACCATGAGCTCAGCTTCTTTTTGGAGGGGAGCTATTATTTACCAATATTCTCTTCTCTAAAACTTTAGAAAAATTTTTGCAAAACTTTCCTATCTTGAGCACAATTTTTGCTAAATTGAACACATTTATGTGATTCTTCTAAAATCATGCTTTCCTAGCTTCTTGACTTCCTAACTTTATTGTCATCAATTTTATTTTCTTCTGCACTAAATTAGAATGTAAACTCTATGAAAGTGGGGGCTTTGTCTGCCTTTTTCACCACTGTACCCTCACGTGTCTAGAATAGTGCTTACTAAATATTAAAGAATTCATGCACATTTGCTGTTTGGGGTTTCCTTTATTAGCTAGAACTTAATACACTTAGGAAATCACAAACTCTAAACTTCTTCTGGCTACAATCTTCAGTCCTTCTACTTTTCCATTACTTGTACTGGACCTTTATTTCCATTTCTTCAGGATTTCTATGGTACCTTAACTCCTTATACTTTCAGTTTGTCAGCCCACCTCTGCTTATGATGTCCAGCCTCAACTTTGCTGTCTACTATTTTAGAAATACTTGCATTTGCCTTTTAGTGGACCTCACCTTTTGGTTTACCTTGTCAGTCTACAACTTTCTGATTTTGTCAGCCCAAGGTTTCAGAGTTGTTAAGAAAAGTTGTATAACCATTTTTATTGGAAAAACTACAAATTGGTTCTTTCTGAACTTAGCTTCATGGTTAGGGGTGATTGACAGTTTTATTTTACATCACTAATTGATTCTCTATCACCTTCCACACAGAGACTTCCAGACTTTTTCTGCTCTTTGTAAATGTCCAAACCCATACCTATCTACTTCTCTTTGAGCAAGTGAGACTGCCTTCTATTTTAGTAAAAAGATAGAGGCCATTTTGCAGGGACTTCATCAACATTTTTTGTCCTGTATTTTGAATTTATTCTCTACATTAATATGTACTTTTCTGATTCTGTCTTGCGTGAGAAATGTGTGTCCCTTTTCCATTTTGATAGGGAGGTGTTTTCATTGTCTCAGTTCTTGGACCCAGCCAATCTCACCTCTCAGTTTTCTCAGTCAGCTATTACTTTTTCATATTGTGTCTAGCCAATCCCTGCCCTACTTTTAGCAGGAGATTTTATTTCCTATTTTCCAGAAATAATGAGGCTATCAGAAATGAGCACCCTCAACTTTTCCCCATTCCCACCATCCCACCTACAAACAATATGCGGGTACACCATCCTCTACTACTAAGACCAGTCCCTTTACCCATGCTTTAAAATCCGTCCTCTTTTCTAAGTCAGTGTTATCCAGTGAAACTTTTTGTAGTGATGGAATTGTATATTTGTGCCATCCAATACCGTAACCACTAGCCACATGTGACTATAGAGCACTTGAAATGTAGCTAGTGTGGAATTAAGTTTATTTTATTTTATTTTAAATTTAAATAGCCACATTTTGTGGTGCCTACCATATTGAATAATACAGCTCTAAACTTTACTATGTAATATGTAATATGTTCTTGTTATTTCTTATTTCTTGAATCTCTTTGACTATGCGTATCTTCTCTTCCACATTTAAATGGATTTAGTCTTTCTCATCTTAAATACCTAGAACACATCAAACCCTTTGGCATTTCTTTTTAGCTGTCTCCTGGCTGCTCTGTCCCTTCATAGCAGTTTGTTGGTTCCTATGACTTGAGTTCTTATCCTGTCACTGAAAAGGGCCCTCTCCAACTATTTCTCAATTGTAGAATGCAGTAGATACTTTATCTTCGCAACATTGGTTGTTGCTTGCTCTCTGCTTCTTGAAATTCTTGTGTCATTACTTCTCTTGGTTCTGTTGTCTCTGAGACTGGTCCTTTCTGGTCTCCTTTTTTTCCTCTGATGCTTCTAAATGTTGGTATTCCTGTATCTCAGACTTCATCTGACTTCTCCCCTCCCCTTCGTTACTCTCTCCCCTTTCTACCTACTCCACTCCACCTTCTCGTTGGGTGCTGTCAGTTATCACCTGTATGTTCATGTCTTTTAAATCTGTCTCTAGCCTGTTCTCTCTTCTAAGTTCCAAACTCCAATGTCCAAATCACCATTGGTATTTCTTTCAGAATATTCCAAAGGTACCACTGTCCTACTCCACAGATGTTCATTAATTTAAATTTAACTTTCTAATTAAAATATACATAGAGAAAAGTGCACAGATTGTAAGTGTATACCTTAATTATTACATAATTAACATCCATGAAACCACCATTCAGGTCAAGAAGAAGAACATTACCAGCACCTCAGAAGTCCCTTTCCAATTCACCACCTTTTCCTTTCTCCCTAAAGGTAACAGCTATCCTGACTTATGACAAGATAGAACTGTTTTTGAACTTTATATAAGTAAAATGATACAGTATGTATTCTTTTGTGTTTGTTCGTTCATTCAATGTTGTTTGTGATATTCATCCATTTTGTTGACTGTAATTTTTTTTTCATTACTGTTTATTATGAATAATGCCGCTCTGATCATTTTTGTGTATGTTTTATTGTATTTGTGTGTTATGTACTTCATTTGGGTATATAGCTTAGAGTGGAAGTGCTGGATCTTATGGTATGCCTATGTTTAATTTTAGTAGATAATGTCAGATAGTTTTCAGAGTGGTTTTGTCAATTTATATTTCTGTCAGCAGAGTTTCTGTTGTTCCACTTGCTTATCGACACTTACTATTGCCAGTCTTCATAATTTTAGCCATTCTCGAAGATCTACTTCCTTGATGGCTAATGAGGTTGAGCATCTTTTCTTATGTTTATTGGCCATTTGTGTATTATTCATGTATTTTCTGTTGTGAAGTACCTGTTGAAATCTTTTGCCTACTGTTCTATTGAGTTGTCTTTTTCTTACTGACATGTAAGATTTCTTTATATATTCTGGATATGAGCCATTTGTTAGTTAAATATGTTGTTAATATCTTCTATTTTGTGGCTTGCCTTTTCACTTCTTTAACGGTGTCTTTCTAGTCTTCATCTTTCTTACTGTACTCCCCACCCCAAATCAATTAATCATCAGATCCTGCCAGTTCTATCTTTTAAATATCTCTTATCTCTCTTCTCCATTTCTTTTGTCAGTTCCTTAATTCAGGCCCTTATTACTCATGGCCTGGATTATAATCATATCCCTTCCAATCCATTTTCAACTGCTTAAAGAGTGACTTTTCTAAAATTTAAATCTTGGTCATATCATTCCTCTTCTTAACATCTTCTAGCGGTTCTTAGAGGCTGCAGCATAAAGCTCAAACCTCATGACTTGCTTCTGCCTTTTTTCTAGGCCTCCTTTTGAGTTAAATTCAGGTTTCTACTCCTGGGTGAAGTCTTTCCTGACTGTACTCCCTGAGTGTTTTCCATATTCCTTTTTAAAGAAAGGATGTGGTAGTCTTTACCACAGCCACAGTTATTAAGACAACTTCCAGCCATTCATCTCTCATTTAATCTATTGGCTGAGCAGTACTATTAGTTTGCTTGTGTTGGAAATTTCTATATTGATGTATCATGCAACTGTCTCACTAGTCTGTTTCCTTTTCAGGCCTTTTCCTCTGCCAGTCACATTGGTGTTCTGACCTTAGCTCTCTTCTTTCCACCTATTCTCCATGGGAGAACTCATCAACTCTAATGACCTTAATGCCATTTTGTATGTCTGACTCCTATATTTTTATTTACAGACCTTTCTCTTGAGTCTAGATCTCTGTATCATAATGTCCATGGGCATTGCTACATGGATGTTCTATGGGCATTTTAAGCTCACTAAGTCCTAGACTAAGCTCATCCCCCTGCCCCTGAAACCCGTTTCTGTATTTTCTTCCACTGCCATCAGGTGGGCCTGCCTGTCAAATACCTCCAGAAGAACTTATGCCTGTGAAGCCTTTACCTGTCACCCCTTGCCCCTACTCGATCACTTCCTCCTTGGCTTCCCTTTGTAATACTTCTATCCTGGTACCTACAACATTTTATTTGTTCTCCCCAGTAGACTAAAAGCATCTTGAGGACTTTATATTGCTATACTGCACAATGCTTAGTGTAAATAGTTGAGAATGGACTGAGAGTGCCTCCCACTAAGCACATCAAAATCAAAGTCATCATCTCTTTGCTTTCCTCCTTATTTTCTTCTTTAAAATGACTTACCTTTCACAGTTGATGATGTCACCATCTTTTCAGTTAAGTTAGTCATGTTTAACTCATTTCCTTTTCTATCACTTCCACAACTAGTTGGTTTCTAAGTCTATAGCTCTTCTTTCTATTCCACTTCCCTAGCTTTGGTTCAGGTTCTTATCTTGTCTTCACCAGCCTATTGCAATCATTATTTAAATGTTCTACCTATCTTTAGGTTTTCCCCTATTTGTCTTTGATATTGCCACTGGAGTTATTTTCTCAAGTACAAGTGATCATCTCTTGGTTCAGTAACCTATTGTTGTTCTTTTTCTGCAGGATAAAGTCCAACTTCTTTACAAGACATTCAGTGGCAGCCTTCACAAACTGATCTAGCTTCTCCCCCTCCCCCTGCTCCTCACCCCACCGCTTATCACAGAAACCATATCCTTTAAGCACTGGTCTTAGCAGACTGCACACCTAAGTTTAAGTTCATCTTCTTTATACTACTGGTATTGTCTTTCTCTTCATCCTTGCGGGGGTCTAGGGGCAGGGCTAGTGCTGTAGAGGAACAAAGAAACCTAGGTTTAAACCTGGTTTTATCAATTATTATCTGTTGTCCTTGGACAAACTTCTTAAGATCCCATAACATAATACTGGCACTTAATACATGTTGCCTTCCTTTTTCAACCCTTCTCCTCCAAACCACAATTGGAATTTATCTTTCCCGCTTATACAGAGCACTTACTGTTTCTCTTTTATAGCACTTAATGTCTTTGGCCTTATATTATGCTTATTTGTATACATCTTATCACTCTTCTCCTACATCACATGCCTTTAAGGGCTGATACTGTGATTTCTTGCACTTAATTTAATTGTTCAACCTTCGGTGAAGGATTTGCTGTGTTTAAGCCATACTGTGTCATTTAGTTTCTAAGAGACCAGCATGATTAGGATCTGATTTTTTGGACCAAAGTTGTCACTCCAAGGACCAGTTGTAAAGGCCAGCCAAAGCAGGCTTTGTAAAAACTCACCTGCTTAGTTGGATATTTAGGAGAATGATAGGCTTGTCCTAAAGTTACATGTAACTGTTGTAGGAATTTAAAACTGGTTTTAGTGTCTTTATCTTAATACTAAAAAAAACTACTAGTACCTGACTGATTGTGTTTTTCCTTACAGCCGGTTGCTGAACCGATCCCCATCTGTAGTTTCTGTCTTGGTACAAAAGAACAAAACCGAGAAAAGAAGCCAGAGGAACTCATCTCTTGTGCTGACTGTGGCAACAGTGGTATGTGATCCCTGTATTCCTTCTAAGACGTGCTGTCAGGCACAAGGGAAGTATGTTTAACTGAGTTTGTATCTGTCATCCTTTTGAAAGTAATATTTTAATTTGATTCTGATTTTAGGTAACTGAGATGAGCTTTTAGACAAGGGAGGGATTTAAATGTATAGTTGAAATGTTTTATTCAGTTAATTTAAATCAAAGCCCTTAGTTTTTTTATGAAAAGCTTTCCATAGACTTATTTTTCCCTGTTGATCCTTGTATTTCACTATCAAACATCTGTTCAGATCACAGCAATCAGTTTGAAGTTATTGCTGGTTTCTTTAATAATCACTACTTTATCTTTCTTGATTTATGCCTCAGTCTTCATGAATAGAACCAGGATGATAACAGATTTGTTTTTCTTGATAGAAACTTACATATGTCACTTTGGGAAATAGAGTGTTGACACTGCAGTTTAGTGAACTGTGTGAAATTCTGGGCTCTAAAGAAGATTTTGCAAAGAGTCTCTTAATTTGTCAATTCCAGAGATACTCTTGGCCTGCATTTTAAGAACTTACAAGGCTTTGCAGGAAGGCCTTAGTAAACCAGCATTATCTTTCATCATAGCCTTAATTTTCAGTGTTTTATATCAGTAACAATCAAGATTTAGTCCAGAAACCAGAAAACACAAGAGTTACTTCAAGAGGAAAGGAATTTAGAATCAGGTACTTGTGAAATTGTTAGAAGGACTGAAGAGGCAAGCTCTAGGCTGGGCTTCTTAAGGACTGATTCCTGGGACACTGCAGAACTGACCCACCAGGGGAGTCACTGTATCTGCCTCTGTCTGGAAGAGGTGGAAGTGGCAGGCCACTGTGGAACTATTGAGTTCTCTAGCTGAATACTGGAATGCTGAATTTGGCTACCATTACAACTGCCTCTGGAGAACTGAAGGTGAAGAGCAGACACCAGCATTTTCATTACTTCGCTAATCATTAGAAAACAGTCAGTACAGGAGGAAGATGGTCGTTGCTTCATTTCTGTCTTTTAAAAATCACTCAAACACATCCAATTGGTAGAACTTAATTCACATCTAGAGCCTAACTGCAAAGGAGTCTAGAAAGTATAGTTTTTAGTTTTTCAGTTTTTATATATAGAAGGCATTAAAAGAAGGTGGGAAGAGATCTTGAGTGGTAGGTGACCATATCTAGCATAATATCACAAACCAAAATGAACTCTGGATGGATTTCACAGTTACATATAAACCATAAAATCATAAAAGATTAGACAAAAATATAGTGACGTCATACAATGCAGTGATTACCAAACTATTCTAGTAGTGGAACTTTTAAGAAATCTTATGGGAACCCAAATATATAAAACAGATAAAAATGAATCTGCTCTAGGTGAGATGGGAATGAAATGGGGCTGGGGAGAGGGTTGTGTTATAGCCCTGCCTTCTAAGAAGCAGTATATCTGAGGTGGTCTCTGAATTTCTGTGAGATAGGGAAGAGCGCAATTTGAAAACTGTTATTCTAGAGGGAACCTTTAAAGAACTAGTAGAATAAATAACTATTAATTATCTATTGCTGTAGAAATAAATTACTCCAAAACTTAGCAGCTAAAAGCAACAACAGACACTTTTTATTTCATGTTGTTTCTGTGGATCTGGAATTTGGGAATGGCTTACCTGGGTAGTTTTGGCTTGGGTTCTTTCAGTGAGGTTGCAGTCAAGATTTCAGTTGGTGCTTCAGTCATCCAAAGTCTTCCATGATGACTCACTTATCGGGCTGGCAAGTTAATGCTGCCTCTTGACAGGAAGCCTCTCTTCTTTGCCATGTGGACCTCTTTATAGGGTTGCATGAGTGTCTACACCATGGCAGCTGGATTCCCCCAAGCAGATATCTGATAGACAGAGCAAGGTGGAATCTGCAATATCTTTTATAATATAGCCTTAGAAGTCACATTCTGTCATTTCAGGGGTATCCTATTGGTATATAGATCAGCCCTACTCAGTGTGGGAGGGAATTACACAAGGGTGTGAATTGGGATTCTTAGCAGGAGGTAAGAATGATTGGAGGGCAACTTGGAGCCTGGCTATCACAGTAACCAAGGAAGAAAAGGATGGACATAGTCAAGTATGTGAATTTGGATATTTTCCAAATTAAGAACTAAAATACCCAAAATTTTAAAAAGCGAGAATCATTTGGGGAAAATAATTGCATTAAATATGGCAAAGGGCCAAAAGCTATAAAGTATAAGGAGCATGTTTACATTTCTAAGCATAAAGTCCAAGGGACAGAGCCTATGAACAGGTAGTTTATGTGAAAGTTAATAGTTGAGCATATAAAAAAAAGTTTACCCAAGTAATCATAGGAATGCATGCCAAAGAAGCAGTGAAGTGTCATTTTATAGCTTTTGTAATAATAAAACATGAACGATAAAAGAGCCCAAATCTAGAGCTGATGAAATTGTGGTAAAACATTTGTACTTTGCTAGTGGAACTGGATATCATATCAGAGGGTTTGGATTGTGTTTTGGCAGTGCATGTCTACCTCTCAAGCTATAAAAATGTTTATTTCATTTCACTCACCATCCCCACTTTCAGGAATTCATTCTAAGGAATTAATGTAAAAGAAGGAAAGAATCTATAAGCATATGAAATAATTCATTTTGGTATTCTAACTATTATGGGCAATAGACTAAGTATTTAACAATAGGGAGATGGTCAGGTAGGTTTAGTGTATCAACTTAGTGGAATATAATCAGTTTAAGGAATATAAATATAAAGTTTACTTCAATAAAATAATCAAGAAAAGCAAAACAAAAATGTATATACCCTATAATTAAAACCATGCAAGGGCTTTTAGCTAGTTTAAAAAAGAAAACTAGGGGCCAGCCCAGTGGTGTAGTGGTTAAGTTCGCATGCTCCGCTTCAGCGGCCTGGGGTTTGCAGTTCTGATCCTGGGTGCGGACCTGTGTACTACTCATCAAGCCATGCTGTGGCAGTATCACACATACAAAATAGAGGAAGATGGACACTGATGCTAGCTCAGGGCCAATCTTCCTCGGCAAAAAAACGAGGAAGATTGGCAACAGATGTTAGGTCAGGGCCCATCTTCCTCACCAAAAAAAAAAAAAAAAAAAAAAAGGAAAACTAGAACATGAAAGTGACTATTCCAGGATCATGTGATTATGAATAAGATTTTTACACCTCCTCTCCCATTTTCATTTGATGTTAGTGATGTTTTGATGATAAACTTCTTACCATCTTATCAAAGAGAAAATTATTTAGGAATAGAAAAGAGAAGAGAGAGGATAATTTAACCAGCCCTTTCCCTCACCAAAGAAAAATAAACATAACCAACTTTTAAAGAAAAGGGACAAATCGTTTCAGAGTTGAGGGCAAATTGGCTACTCTAAATTTTTGAGAATCAAACTGATACTAACTCTTGTAAGAGGAAACATTTTTTCTGTTACTATTAATTCTGATCACAATAGAAATACTGCTTAGGTTTTAGTTTTAGCTTGAGTGCCTTAAATCATGAGCAAATAACTCACTTTAAATGATGGAATTTTTATTATATATTTTTTAGTTATAAAAGTAACACATGTTAAAAAAAAATGAGAGCACAGAAAGCTATAAAGTGAAATGTGAAATCCTTTTCCTTCGAAATGTTTATAGCTCCATGTCCTAGGATTTTATAATTGTAAACAGTTTTTGTGTATTCTTCCAGAAATGACCTGGGCATCTTATGTATCCATATACATACAAGCACACATAATGTACACACATAATGCTTTAATGCAGGCCTAATAAAAGTTTGGAGTTTGTCAAGTTTTTTATGATAAAATTGGGGGTTTGTGTGTACAGAATTCTGTTTAGCATTAATAGAAGTGTATTGGAGTGCCAAGACCTGATGAGACATATGTGGCAAGCTTCCAGTAGTATCTTGTTTTCTTTGATATATGTTTTGATTTGAGATAATTGCCTTTTTCTACATTATTCTTTTAATACAATTACAAAATGATTCTTGTTTCGTTCTTGAATTTTCCCCTTCTTAGGTCATCCATCCTGTTTAAAGTTTTCCCCTGAACTAACGGTTAGAGTGAAGGCCTTACGGTGGCAGTGCATTGAGTGTAAAACGTGCAGCTCTTGTCAAGATCAAGGCAAAAATGCAGTGAGTACCTTTGCCTTCCATTGTGAATATTTCATTTAGAAGCAGAAGGTACTGCTGGCCTTTCCCTCTAAATGTGGTTGGTTATTTTTCAATCACTTGGTCCAGCAGAATTTAGAACAGTAGCCTCTTTAAATTACACATCATTACTTTAGTATACTTGCTCATTGAGACTTGTATTATTTCCAGGTAGTTTCTAAAGCACCTAGTTATATATTTGCAGAGAGAATAAGCTACTTTAAAGACATACTCCTTAAATTTGTTTAAATAGTATGAAGGCATTCATTTAGGAATGGTCAGTTAGTGTATTAATTACAAATTGTCCTTTTCTCTTTTTTATTAAAACAGACTACAGTGAGCTTATATCTGGTTACTGGATAAACTTGAAAGTAATGAAACTGTAGTTGCTTATTACAGATTAGGTGAAGCAAAACTTTCTGCTAAGTCAGACTGTCCATTTACAATTGTCCCTTGATATCTGCTGAGAATTGGTTCCAGGACCCCCTACGGATACTAAAATCCTCAATGCTCAAGTCCCTTAGTCGGAATCCGAGTCTGAGGATACCAAGGGCCAACTGTACTCAGTTAATACAAATTAAGGAAACTTTTACTGTTATGGTAACTCACCTTCTTTGTGAGATTGTTGAAGCTTCCTAGGTTTTATGAAGTCACGATCCTGACATGTTTCTATTTCAAAACGTTAAGCAGAATTGTCCTTTCTCTTTTTCAGGATAACATGCTCTTTTGTGATTCCTGTGACCGAGGTTTTCACATGGAGTGTTGTGATCCGCCACTTACCCGGATGCCAAAAGGTGAGAAATACTTTCTGAAAACAAACTGGCAATATAAAGGTGCATGTTAGTGAAAGCACTTCTTATCTACTTTGTTACAATGAAAGAATAATTTGCATCTTTCTCTTTGGGATTGTATAATAAGTAGGAAGAGAGCTATCACCTTAAAGATGGGGACAGTCTTTCTGTTTAGTCATCATAACATTCTTATGTAGTTTGGATTTATTATTATTTTTCTCTGTTTTCAATATTTAAGCATCCATGGAGGGTGAAGTGGTTCATTTATAAATATTTGCCAGTCCTGTTGCTAGAGGACAAAATACTTGCCTTATATAATACTTTGAAATATCTCTTTCTTTACAGGAAAAAAATGAAATTGTATTAGGTCATGTTGATTATATCATTGCTCATCACTTGAGGGGCCTAGAGCTATTAGAGTCTCTGGTTTATTTAAATCTTAAAAAAAAAACTGTTTGTAATTTGCAAACAAGTAAGTGCCCCAATCATAAGAGTGCAGCTTAATATTATTCTATTCTTTTGACTCCTGTTCCTTAAAAGGTATTTAGTTGAGATATAAGTGCCTGTTGGTTGGACTTCCATCTTATCATATGCTTATAGTTTCTTAAAAAAAAAAAAAATCCAGTTAGTCTCCTGTGCTTTGTCTTATCACAAATTCTATTTTCAACTCTGATTTTGTGATTTATAGGTTTTGTAAGTAAAATGCTTGTAGGATAGGATATTTGATAATGTCTGTTTGGAGAAATTTTCCTGTTGATGGAAAGGAACATCAAACTTAGGTGTAGCCAACTTATTCCACTTTAGGAACTTATTTGAGTACATCTTATGCCACTCTATTGACTGAAAAGTCTTACATTTATATGTATTGGAAGAATAAATATTCCCCTTTCCTACCTCTTCCATTTACTTGAAATCTGGACAAAAGACCTTCTGAGAATCCTTCAAGATAAGAAAGATTTTCTTAGGACTTCATTCCTGTGTATTTAATGCCTACGAAAGAAGTTTTATAGCAGCTTAAAGCAGGAAACATTTTATTTTGAAATAATTTCAGACTTACAGAAAAGTAGTAGAAATAGTACAGAGAATTCTCATTGTACCCTTTACCCAGCTTCCCTTAATGTTAGCATCTTAGAAAACCATAGTACAATTATTGAAACCCGGAAACTAGCATTGATATGGTACAATTGACAGACACACCTTATTTGAATTTCTGGTCCAGTATCTGATCCAGGATCTCACATTATATTTAGTTGTCATAGTTCTTTAGTCTCCTCTAGTCTGTGTTAATTCTTCAGATGCTGTCTTTCCTGACCTTGACACTTTTGAAGAATACTGGTCAGTTATTTTGTAGAAAGTCCTTCAATTTGGGTTTGTCTTTTACTTTATCATGATTAGATTATCATGAAGCTCATCAAGAATACCACGGAAGTGATGTTGTACCCTTGTAGTGCATCGTAACTGGGGTATATTATACTGGTATGTCTTAGTACTAGTTCTGTTAACTTTGATCACTTGATTACAGTGGAGAAACCTGATTGACACTGTAAAGTTGTTCTTTTTCTGCTTTGCCCACTAATTTTAGCATCCATCATTGATTCTTGCTTGCACCAATTTTTACTGTGGTGTTTGCATAATGGTGATTTTTCTATTTCCATCATTCATTTTACATTCATTAATTGGAATTCTGCTGTAAGGAGGAACTGTCCCTTTCTCCCATTTATTTATTTGTTTATTCAATTATTTATAGCATTATGGACTCATGGGTATTTGTTATCTCGTGGGTTATAAGCCATTGCTGTGATTATTTCTTTTTTTGCTCAGATTGACCCAGATTTGGCTGTTGGGAGCTCCTTAAAGTTGGCTTCAGTGTCCTTTTGACATGCCTTCGTCATCTTTTGAGCACTTCTTTATTTTCTGACACCACAAGATGTTCCAGGTTATCTTGTATTTTCCCTGCTCTAGTCCTAGAATCAGCTGTTACTCTATAGAAACCTGGCTTCTTTTCTTGTGGGATAGTACTTAGAAACCAATATCTGAGTGCTAGATATAGAGCAGGGATTCTTAACTGAGGATCAGTGGACTTCAACCATGTGTGGGCTTCAGGATATTTGTGAATCTCTGCCAGTTGTTTGTAGAATTTTGTATGTATTTGCTTTCATGCTTATTTTTCTGGGGGGCTTTCATCAGATTTTCAAATGAGAGTCCTTGACCTGAAAGAAGTTAAAAACTCCTGGCTTAGGGTATCTGAACACTTTCAGTGTATTTATATCTATTGTGCTTTTGTTTGGAATTTTCTTTCTTTATAGGCATGTGGATATGTCAAATATGTCGACCTAGGAAAAAAGGAAGAAAACTTCTACAGAAGAAGGCAGCACAGATAAAACGGCGCTATGCTAATCCAATAGGACGTCCAAAAAACAGGTTAAAGAAACAAAACACGGTGTAAGTTGTACTTGTGGCAAGGTGAGGGGAGAAAAGGATAGGGTCTTCTCTATAGTGTAGGATTCACTTGTTTGCTTGTTCTTATAGCTGGCACTGTTATGTAGTAAGGTCTAATACTTATTGAGCCCTTAATAAAGTGCCAAGGCACTGTTCTAAGTGCTTTACATGTGTTAAATCATTTAATTCTCCCAACAACCCAGTGAGGGGGAGGCCCTGTTGTTACTCTCATTTCTCAAAGGAGGAAACTACAGCACTGAGTGATTAACTTGCGCAAGTTTATAGTAAGTGTTGAACTGGGACTAATACCCAAGTAGTCTGGCACCAAAGTCTAGCTTTTAACCATTGCCTTGCATTGCTTCTCTTATATAAAAAACAAGAAAGAAAAAATTATGTTATTGTAGCATTTCACAGATTCCTCTCCTGATGTAGTCTCAGTAGTTTATTTCTATTAGGTGTACAAATCACTGGATAGCTTCTTCTATTGAGATCATAGCTAAGTCACATTCTATATCCTGATATAAAATAATGCAAGTTTTTCATCTGTTAGCAAAAATCAGGGATATAATTATCCCCTATAGACTAGGAAACTGGGCTGTGTCTAGAGGAGGTGGGGCAAGATTCAGTAGCTAATTCTGTCTTTGTTTTTGAGTATCTTTATAGTAATTCACCTTTGATGATATGTGAAATATCTTTAGTATTTGTATCTCTAAACCTCTCTTTATTCTCCAAAATTTTACCTACTCTTTTTACACTTGACTGTCTTGAAAGTGATATAATTGAAATGAATGAGCATTAGCAGCTTGCAATATACAGAACCAGTGTTGTAGTTCATATTTTAAATCTTAAATCAAGCTTTAATTTTCCTATAAAATGATCTTTTGATTCCTGACTTGCAGAGAGTAACCTGTCCTTGTGTTTAGAGGTAAAGCATAACTTTGAGCTGGTGCAGAGGTCATAGTACCTTCTACCTGGAAGGGTCTTAGTTGTCCTCTGGTCCACCTATCATTTTGATGAAGACACTGATGTTTAGAGAGAATGGGATTTGTCCAAGATGTACAGCTAGTAAGTGGCAAAATTATCACTCAAACATGCCTTCTGACTCCTGACCTAGGATTCTTTTCACTATAAAGTAACTAGGCTTCCCAGAAATAGATGTTTCCAATAATAATATTACTTCTGATTCATATAATATTTTAGTTTATGGAATATTCTTAACAATATAGATTTTTATTATAAAGCTGTAAGTTTTTTACTTATGTTACATATTAAATAGGAACCTTATAAAGATTTCTTTTTAATAGTTACCCTTTTCCCTATTTGATTCTTTAGATCAAAATGTCCCTTCAGCAAAGTTCGAACTGGCCCTGGAAGGGGTCGGAAACGTAAAATCACTCTCTCCAGCCAATCAGCATCGTCATCAGAAGAAGGATATTTAGAGCGAATAGATGGCTTGGACTTCTGCAGAGATAGCAGTGTCCCCTTGAAGTTCAACAAGAAAACCAAAGGGCTCATTGATGGGCTTACCAAATTCTTTACCCCTTCCCCTGATGGGCGGAAGCCTCGAGGGGAAGTGGTAGACTACTCTGAGCAATACAGAATCAGGAAAAAGGGCAACAGAAAATCAAGCACTTCAGACTGGCCCACAGGTAAAAGTTTGTTCAGTTAGAAACAAAAAGTACTCCCAAAGTGTGTTATTTGGAATAACACTAGTTATCTGAAATAGATTTACATTTGATTATTAAAATTGGTTATGGAATATAAGAACGTATTAAAAATAGATATTTAGATGATAGTAAAGTGATATCTATGGCAGGAATTTAGAGGCTAGAGATGAAGTTGCAGAGTGGACAAGTAGAAACTCTTGGTAGAACCACAAAGAATCTGCCTATAGAAATTTGGAGTATAACCTTGAATCAAGGACAACTTCATATTCATAAATTACAAAATAAATCATGTGATGAGCATCATGATGCTTACTTTATTCCCAGAGGGAAATTCAAAAGAGTATGGGGGGATAAAGTGCTGTTGATCTAAGCATAAGGAAAAGACCAAAATATATGCAAACACGGTAGGGTCATTGATTTTGCTACTTCAAATCTTGGCAAATATAGTTGCAGTTTTCATGGATTACACTTAAAAAGAGGGAAAGAGAGAACAGCTCCAGACCATTTGCTTATGTATCAGGCTAAGTTTCCTAGTTTTCAAAGTGGAGAACATCTGTGGAGAAGACTTAATAGTGTGGCAGATACTTCAGGTCAGAGGAGAAAATTTTGATTAGCTGTCCAGATAATTAAAGCTTAAACTAGTCTCATTGCTATTTGAGTGCCTTGAGTTTAGAGAACCTAACCCTGTGTAGGAAGTAGAAAGGGCTCTTACGAAAGTAGAAGGAAAGTAGAAGAATGAGAGTGGACTCTTGGATCACAAGGGCCAAAGGTATGGTGTCTCATATACTGCATATACTTAACTTTGATTTTCTTCCCTTGAATGTTCCACTGGTTTTTGTATTCACTGCTTCGTCACTCCTGCTTGTATAATTGGTTGATTGGTCCAGTGCAGGCAAGAAAATCCTCGTCATTGTCAGGTCCCTGTTTTTATGCTGTATTGACTGGCCTTTTACCAGAGTGGCAATCAACTAAATTATTCTTTAAGCATTCAAGTACTTTTCGTGTCTGTATCAGCCATGTAGACAGTAGATAAGCTCCAGTCTGAGCATGTTTATCTAAGAAAATATGCCAGCCGTTTAGGCTAGACTTAGAAGGAAAGAATCTTATAAAGCAGATCCTAATGAAAGGCATTTTTGAGTTAACCATTTCACTGGAGATGGATTATTAGAAGAATCTACTGCAAAGTTTTAGAAATAGAAATTAGTAGGGCAAATGTGTAAAATATAGGGAGAACCAGTATTAAGCTGTAGGCATTGATGAGAGCTTTTGCTTTAATTGGCTTTGTCGTATTCTTTATGAATTGTAGAGTTGAAGCAACAATCTGCACCATCTGATACAATGCCACTGAAGGCTGTACTATATCTGTGCCTGCATCTGTCTGTGTCACACACTAGGGGGCATTAAAGTCACATAGTATCTTTAGATTATATATATTTATTTTTCAGTTTGGGGGTATTGTCAACAGTGAGTCCTTGTCCTTTTTTCTTCTTATACTAAATGAATAACAGACAGCCTATATATGCGGTTGATTTGAAAAGAACTGTCTGTCACTAATTGGTCTTTTCAGCCACACTCATACAAAGAGGAAATGAGTCCATCAGCAGTGTCATCTTGAAATGCAAAGGATAATGATCTACATAATCCCCCAATACTCCTTTCACTAATTTCTTTGCCCATTTGAGGAAGATGCATCATTTAGTGGATGATTATTATAATTTCTCATATTCACCCAGAGGATTATCATCTGTGATCCTCAGGTTTGTGGAGTTTGTGCTTTAAAAGGGCACCCAGAATGTGAGGGGAGTTGGCACTTCTTGACATCAGTTAAGGTAGCTGAGATGAAGGTTATCTTTTTGCTGGGATAAGAATGTGTTGGCCTTATGAAAATTGCAGGATCATTGAGAATTTTAAAAGGAGCAGATTTTCCTGTTTTGCTCCCAAGTGATGAAAATTATGTCTTTCTATAACATAAACTTCTTCCATACTACCAAAGAATGAAAAAGCAATATTTGAATGTTGACTTGTTAAATTCGTGCTACAAAGTGTTATATTCATACTATTCCAAAATAAATTCCATACTCCTTAGACCTTTTTCTTATTCTGCTTTTGTGTGTATTATAATATACTAAAATATGATCTCTTTTAATGAAGTTTAAATTTAGTTATGTAATATTTTTAAGAAGCTTTGAGACAATTCAGGGTTTTCATTATAAGGCAGATATAATATGTATATATTCTTTATTGACTGGTATCTTTCTAGGAGTCAGTTTAGTGCTGTCCTCTGTTACATAAAACAAATTAAGGTCTTCAAACTGAAATAGAAACGTTTGAAATTTTTTCTAGTTACTGTATTAAACTAAGGATAGCACTAATAATGTGTGAGCCCTTTCTTTATGTGCAGACAATCAGGATGGCTGGGATGGCAAACAAGAAAGTGAGGAACGGCTTTTTGGGAGCCAGGAAATCATGACTGAGAAAGATATGGAATTATTTCGTGATATCCAAGAACAAGCACTGCAGGTAAAGTTGGATATTCACATTGTTGGGCAATCAACAATCTGTATATGGATGAGAAACAGAGGATTCATTGTACAGTCATGCGTCATTTAATGACAGGGATACATTCTGAGAAATGCATTGTTAGGCGATTTCATCGTTGTACGGACATCATAGAGTGCCCTTGCACAAACTATACACCTCGGCTATATGGTGCTAATCTTATGGGACCACTGTCAAATATATAATTGGTCATTGACCAAAACATCGTTATGCAGCTCGTGATCATATTGTGGGTAAGACAGTAACAGCAATTTATTTATCCAAGTGGACATGGTTTGTACATATACATAGTTCTGCTGGTTAGTTCCTTTCAAACCCATGATAACTGCTTTGGTTTTGCAGATAAACACGTTGCTTTGACTACCAGTATTAAATGAGCTTGGTTTATTTGTTTTCTGTCTTATGTGTGAAGAAGAGTTTAGGATTTGACCAACCAACCAACAAACAAAAACCAAGCTTCTCTCGGGTGATAAAACACCCATATTCAGGGCCGGCCCTGTGGCTTGGTGGTTAAGTGCGCGCGCTGCAATGCTGGCGGCCCGGGTTCGGATCCCGGGTGCGCATCAAGGCGCCACTTCTCCGTCCATCCTGAGGCCGAGTCCCACATGCCGCAACTAGAAGGATGTGCAGCTATGACATACAACTATCTGCTGGGGCTTTGGGGGGAAAAAATAAAATAAATAAAATCTTAAAAAAAAAAAAAAAAAAAAAAACACCCATATTCATTAATTCAAGAAATAATTATTAAATGCTTCTGCCTTAATCCTTTATGACACATAGCAAGATATAAATTTATAGACGAAGAACTTCCTTATGTGCCAGATGCTGGAGATGCCAAAGTGAATGACAGGATTCCTTCTCTCAAGTATAGTCTGAGAGAGACTTGTCAGTAAATAATTTCATTAATGTAAAAAGTTTAATTATAAAATACATGGTGTTTTGGGAGAATGGGGGCACGCATCTATCTCTGCTTGGGGAAGTCAGAGGAAGATTCATTGAGGGGAAATAATAACTATTTGAGCCGGTCTTAAAGAATGTGTAGGAGTTTCTCAGGATGACAAGAAATGGGGTCCCATATAATCAGAGGGACCAGAAGCGCAAAGACTTGAAAATGTGGGAAAACATAAAGAACACAGGGTGTAGATAATGGCAAGAGATGAGACTGGAAAAGTGCAGGGGCTAGATCATAAAGGCTCTTCCAGATTGTGTTCATTTATCTTTTGTCTTTTCCTTCTTTGCCACCAACTTACTATGTAAGCCAAGTTGAGTTCTGTCGCTTATCTTGAAAGTAAGAATTTGTAAGGCTGATGCTGGGGATTCCTGTTGTGTAGGTGAACTCTGGATTAAGAGATCCATTGATGAATAGGTTGTTTATGTAGGTCTTTATGTATTTTTGAAAAATAAAAACAACAATATAAATATTCAGCAAACATTTACTCAGCAGTCTATCCTCTTATGATTTAACAGAATATTGGCTTTGAGTCAGATAGATCTGGGTTCAAGTCTTGGTCTGTCGTTTAATTTCTACTTTGGGCCTAACCTCTGAAGGCATATTTCTTTTTCTACCAACAAGTAAAACAAAGTATTATAGGTACTATAGTAGAAGTTTACATGGAGTTCAGTTGGGAGTTCAGAGGAGCTCAGAGTAGTTAGTTCTTTTTTTGAAGAACTTTATTTTTTTCTGAGCAAGTTGCAGACGTAATGCTAATACCCCTTTACTCCTACTTTTTTGTGTGTATTTCCTAAAAACAAGGACATTCTTGTATATGACCACAGGAATTTAAAACAGGTAAAGTATATTATCTAATCTAGAGATTTTATTCAAATTTCACCAGTTGTACCACTAATGTTCTTTATAGCAAAAGAGAAAGACACTTGTCCTGGTCCACTATCCAGTCTAGTATCATGTGTTTCATTTAGTTGTCATGTCTTAAAGAGACATTAAAGTCTCCTTTAATCTGGAACAGTTCCTTAGTCTTTATCTTTCATGGCCTTGATATTTTTGAAGCATGCAGGTCATTAATTTCGTCGAATGTCCATTATTTTGAGCATGTTTTATATTTCAGCATGATTAGATTTAGGTGATACTCCTTTGGCAGAAATACCACAGAGGTGTTGTATCTTCCTCAGTGTGTTATATCAGGGGGCATGTAGTATTTATTTGTCCCATTACAAGTGATTTTCACTTTGATCACTTGGTTAAGGTGGTATTCTGCCATGTTTCTTCTCTATAAAATTATTTTCCTTCTGTAATTAAGTATCTTGTGGGAATACACTTTGAGACCATGTAAATATCCTGTTTCTCATCACATTTTTACTGATTAGATTTGGTATCCAATGATGATTCTTGCCTGAAACTATTACTTTGTTGGCTGCTAAACAGATGATTTTCTAATTCTATTATTTCTTTTATGTTTATTAATTGGCATTCTGTAAGGAAGAGCTTTTCCTTTTTCTCATTTATTTTATTCATTTTATTTAGACTTGTAGGTTCTTATTTTATGAGTTATAATTTGTTGCTATTGGTATTTATTTATTTATTTATTTGGTGAGGAAGATTTGCCCTGAGCTAACATCTGTGTCCAATCCTCCTCTTTTGGCTGAGGAAGATTTGCCCTGAGCTAATATCTGTTGCCAGTCTTCCTCTATTTTGTATGTGAGCCACCGTCACAGCATGGCCACTGACAGACAAGTGGTATAGGTCCATGCCTGGGAACTGAACTGGAGCCACCGAAGCGGAGCATGTGGAACTTAACCATTAGGCCAACGGGGCTGGCCCGCTATTGCTATTTATTTTGATGCTCAAATTGTTCCAGATTTGGGCAGGGGGAGCTTCTTCAAGCTGGCCCTTGTGTCATTTTTGACATGTCTCTGTCATTCTTTTTTTTTCTTCAGAGCCAGAGATTGAGAACATTTATTGTAATTTTAATCCCTACCTCACCTTTGACTTTTTTTGTATGTGTGACTTTGTCCAATTTATTCAGCTTATTTGGTGATTTTTTTAATTGAGATATAATTAACATATTATATTAGTTTCAGGTGTGCAACATAATGATTCAATATTTGTATATCCCATCATTCTTATTTACTTTTGGCACAGCAATATGTTCTAGGCTCTTATTGTTCTAGTTGTAGATGCAACCATTTCTCTACGAATCCCTGGTTCCTTTTAGTGGAGGAAATGGCAGTTCTCTTCTTTTACTTGCTCGGGCCCAAAGAGGTGTCATCCTTGATTTTTTTCTCTCCAACTCATACTCCATTTTCAATCTATCAGCAGATCCTAATGGTTCTACCTTCAAAATATATCCAGAATATGACTACTTCTTACTACTTCTACCTTTACTACCTTGGTCTAAGCCACCATCATCTCTTGTTTGGGCTATTGTAATGTCTCCAGACTAATCTCCTTGCTTCTACTTTTGTCCCTAACCCCAATCTCTAGTCTATATTCTTTATACAGAGGCCAGAGTAAATATTTTCTAACTTAAGTTATCATACTACTCCTCTGCTCAGAAAACCTTTCAGTCTTGCTTAGAATTTGTAAAAACCAAAGTCTTTACCCTTGTCTTTAAGACCCAGTATGATCTTTTTTGCCTGTCTCTCTCTCTGGATACTCTCTTCCCGCTCTTGCCCTTGTTACAGACTCCACACCAGCTACAGGCCTCCTTCTCTTCCTCAGAGACACCAAGCACACTCCTGCCTTGGAGCCTTTGCACTAACTGCTCTCTCTGTCTGGATTGCCCTTCCTCTAGTCTGGATATTTAGCTGGCTTACTGCTCACTCCATTTAGGTCTCTGCTGATGAGTCACCTTATCAGAGAGGACTTTCTTAACTCCCAAAGTAGCATACATGTGTCCCCACTTTATCCCTCTTTGTCCCTTTACCTGCTTTCTTTTCCTCTATAGTACTTATTACTTCTTGAATTTAAATATTTATTTCTAGGATATAAGGGCCTTGAGAACAAGGACTTTCTTTTTGATCGCTGCTGTATACCAAGTACTTGGAATGTGGTAAAGGCTCAGTGAATATTTGTTTAATGAATGGATATTGAATGAAATTTTCTGCTGGGAGAAATGGGGCAGGAGTTGGAATAATAGGAATGTGAAGAGAAAGATGACTAGGAAAGTTAAAAGAGGTGCTGAGCCTTGCTCAGGCCCAGTAGAGACGATATAAATGTGTTGACAATAATCTGGCTAATTATATGTTTCTTCCAGCATTTGATTAAACTTGTGATTGTGTATGTATGTGGCACCAAGGAAGTAAACAGCTACGTATTTGAATTCTAATTTGTGCTTGTTTTTATTGGCAGTGCACTAAAATTCTGATGATGGTGATATTTCTCCATGAAGTTCATTCATTTAGTATTCATGTGCCTGGCATGCTACTAGAGCTATAGGGTGAACAAAAAGACATAGATTCTACCTTCATGAAGATTTCAGTCTCAAGAGCGAGACAGACAGATGATAAAAAATCATACAACTAAATCTGTGATTACAGATGATAAGTAATAGGAAGAAAATAAGAATGCAATGAGAGATTATAATAGGGACTTGCTGATCTAAATTGCTGGTAGTTGGGATTCCTCTTTTAAGGAAGTAGTAATTTACACAGAGACCTAAAAGATGAGTAGGAAGTTGGCAAGGCAAAGAGCTAGAGAAAAGAATGTTCCAGACACAAGGGGACTGCCTGTGTAAACGTCTGGAGGCATAAAAGAACTTGGTAAATTTGAGGAACTGAAAGAAGGCCAGTATAACTCCAGTATAATGAATAAATGAGTCACACAAGATGAAGCTGGAGACATAGGCTGAGGACATAGGTTAGGATTTGGGGTTTTATTGTAATTGTAGTGGGAAACCGTTGAATGATTTTTAGCAAGGAAGTAGCAGGATCAGATTTGCATTAAAAATTTTTCCTTGGCCACTGTGTGAAGAATGGATTGCAATTAGGCAAGAGTGGAAGCAAGGAAACCGATTTAGAAGGTTTCTCAATGATACAGCTGAAAGAAGATGGTTGCTTAGACTAGAGAGGTAGCAGTGGAAATGGGAGACAAGTGGATCGATTTAGAATATATTTTAGAGAGGGAATCAGCAGAACTTGGTGATAGATTTGATGTGTAATTTGAAGGAGTAAGAATTCGTCAAGACTTGACTCCCAGGTTCTCTGACTTAATGTAATAGAGAAAGTGGGTTGAAGCCAATTGGGAAAGGTACTATTGATTAGATTAGATGATGTTTTGAATAATAAAAGCATTCATAAAGGTAATGCATAAAGTCATTTTTGAGAGCCTAAATATGGTGTAGTAGAAGCTGTGTCAACCTTTGTTTCAAAAATTTTGCAGAAAGATTTTATTACACGGTCTTAGGCCGTTGTACAGCTGCATCAGTAGGAGATAAATGATAAAGGAGTTAATACTGGAATCCATCCCACCAACAACCCATCATTTATTGAGTGCCTAGTTTCTTATAGAAACCAGGCTAGGTGTAGGGGCTATGAGTAAGACAGATTTTATTCTCATAGAGCTTACTATCTAGTAGGAAACATACTCAAAAAAGCAAATCCAGTATTTGCTAATAGTGATTATCTTGAGTAATTAAAGTTTGTGTGGTATATTATCTAATTAAGTCAAGAATTATTGAAATGTTTATCAAGATTTTTATCAAAAAGAGTCATCCGTTAATTGATTTAGATTTTTTTTTTCAATTTTAGGAGAAGTAAGGATGTAGTTTGCCTGGTACTATGTTCCATCATTAGCTATACAATGAACACTTCCATAAAAAAGATCCCCCTCTGAAGGTGGCCCAGTGGCATAGTGGTTAAGTTTGTGTGCTCCACTTGAGTGGCCCGGGGTCCGCCGGTTCAGATCCTAGGCATGGACCTATGCACCACTCATTAAGCCACACTGAAACGGCATCCCACATAGAGCAATTAGAAGGATGTACGACTATGACATACAACTATCTGCTGGGGCTTTGGGGAGAAAAAAGGAAAAAAGGAGGAAGATTGGCAGCAGATGTTAGCTCAGGGCCAATCTTCCTCAAAAAAAAAAAAAAGAGCCACCTCTGAGAAGAAAAATAGAAGCATAAAAAATTAGTAGTATAGGCTTTTGTTCTGGAATTTTATTTCAAGAATGATCTTATGAACAGGGGGGAAATGGTTTTTCTTAAAAGATCCATCACCAGAAAGAAGCATTTGTATTCAGCTCATTCTACTGGAGCATAACAGCCTTCTTGAAATATATAGAATGATTTTTACGTAAAATATCACCAAACAGCATGTTATATTTCCGTACTAATTTCTTTCTAATTTTGAAGGATTTGATTTTTGTGTGTGTGGTACTAGAAAGTTAACAGTGTTTTTGAAATCTGTGTGGGCTATTAAAATAATTTTCTTCTTTGCATAAAGAATTGAACAGTTATTAGAAATGAAATAAACTAGGTTCAACAACTCTGTTTACTCTGTGAGGTAAGGATTGTTATCCTCATTTTATATATGAGGAAATCGAGACTTTTAGTTGAGTGACTTTCCTAAAGTTATATAACTAGTAATGGCAGAGGTGGAATTAGAACTCAGGCCTGTATGACTTCAAATCCTGTATCCTTAATCACAATAACATTCTGCGTTACTCTGTAAAAAAATGTTATGGAGGCATCAAAATCGTAAGGCATGGACTGAATGCAAGTAGGAAAAGATACGTGGGAAGATAAACAGTGGCATAGAGTACCAGTTAATATCACTTGTTGCTGTGTTAAATGATACAGACTGTTCCATATGTTCACCGTATACTAAGATTAGTAAGAAATGGTGTGATCTGAGATGATCACAGAAGAAGTAGGCTTAAAGGATGATTAGGATTTAGATAAATGGAGAGAATGAGGGCTTACCAGGTGGAATAAACAACATTAACTTCAGCTTTGAGGAATAAATGACTACTATAAATAGAAGAGGCATTGTGATTCTTGGTCCATCAGATCAAAAATATTTGAGGGCCTACTATGTGCGTGTCACACTGTGGGGATGATGTAGAAAACACAATAGCTGCCCATAAAGGTATTATAGTACAAACAGTCCTTGCTTTCATGGCACTGTGTTGCTAGAAACATGTGCCTGTCAGAATCGTTTCCATGCTTATACACTTCTGTGGTGCCTGAGATTTGGTCTCAGTGCCGATATGCATAAATTTCGGTTAACATGACACCATGCAAAGCGAGGACTACTTGTAGTTTAGTTTGAGAGGTAAAACAGAGTGGACATTTGTTGGGCAATGGTAAGAAATATATTAAATTACTAGTACAGGGCTGGATCTTGGAGGATTTTGAAAGTTAATAAGAGGACATTAGTCTTGGCTTGCTGGGATTTTAAGGTATCCCATGACTGCTTTTTTATTATTATTGTAGTGATTTCTCCTTGGTACTGGTGAAATTAGGAATGGGGAGCGGAGGGCTGTTTTAGTGTCTTAAGGCGTTTACCCATTAATTGTAAGTCACATATTAAAGGCTGTTTAGATGTATTTTGAGTTCATTCGACAACTTAGCACAATTTTACTGAGTATTTATTAAGATAGTGGTTAAGAGCCTAGGTATTAGAAACAGCCTGCACTGTTCAAATCCTATCTCTGCTGAGTGACCTTGGTCGAGCAAGTTACTTAATAGGTTTGTTGAAAGGATTGAGTTGATATTTGCAAAGCACTTAGTGTGTCATTCATGTAGTCAGCACTAGATAAATGTGAGCATCTGCTAGCTATCTTAATAGCAGGTGCTAGAAATACATAGATAAATAGAAAATGTGTCTCTACCCTCCAGTTGAGGAGTCATTTATAAACAAATAATTAAAGCCATGTGGTTAGTAATAGGTACTCATTAACTGTGTGCCAGGTATTATATTCAGCATTATATATCAAGTTTTTGCATTTAATACAACCTTGTTATTACTTGCTCCCGTTTTATAGATGAAGGGATTAAAGCCTTAGAAGGATTATCTTACTTGGAGTTATATAGTTATTAAGTATTAGAATCAATATTTGAACCCATGCAGTCTGACTCCACATCTTTAACTTTTAACTGCTAGTTTATGGTATAATGCCATCATAGAGATATGAATTAGTGGCAGTAAGAATGAAAAGGAAGGCATCTGTCTAGGGCTGTTAGGGGTGTCTTCATAGAGGAGGTGATATTTGAGCAGGATTTGAAGGAATGAATAAGAATTTACTATTGGAGAAGAGGAGGAAGGCATTTCAAATAGAACAGCTTGGGTGTGAGAAAGCTTATTGAACCCTTGGAGCTGTATGTAGTTTGTTTGGCTGGAGATGAGTAAGAGATGAGGTTGAAAAGGTGAGTTCAGACCAGATCACAAAGATCCTATGGTCCATATTAAAGAGTTTGTACTTTATTTTTTAGTTACAGTAGCTTTTTAAAGTAGTTAAATAGCTCTTGAGGAGCTACTGAAGGATTTTTAAAAAGAGGGTGACATGATTGTATTTGCATGTAGAAACTCAGCTCTGGTGATACAATGAGCAATGGATTGGAGAAGACCTGAACAAGGACATCTACGAGTCTGATGATTACAGTAGTCAGAATGAGAAGTGACTAGGGCCTAAATGAAGGCAGAGGAGATACAGTAGGTGGAGATTTTGAGAAAGATTTAGGATAGAATGGAAAAGATATAATGTTGGGTTGGGAGTTGGGGTTGGAGGAGAGGGTGGAACCAAATAGGTCTCCCAGTGTTGTTCTATTTTGAGTAGATGATGATACTAAATGTGGGAAGAGGAGTTTTTTTCGATAGTGGAAGAGACCATGCTTACATAAATTGGGGGCTTGTGTGAAGTCTTAACTGGAGAACTTTTGTAGACTGTTATCTATGTGGGTATGAAGGTCAGGAGGGCTTTGGGTGGGAGATTTGCCAGGTTATTAGCACATAGGTGATAGCTGAAGTTATGCTCATAGATAACATTCATTTACCAGTAAGTAGTACTGAGTACTGGTTACCATGTGCTAGGCACAGGAGATAGAGCAGTGAACGAAACAGATTAAAAAAAAATCCTTATTGTCAGGAGCTTATGGTTTAGTTGGGGTGAGGATGGGTTAAAGTAAATGGTATACCATGTGGTAGTGTTATGGAGAAAAAGCAGGGAAGGGAGAGAGAATTCAGAGAGAAAGGATGGATTTGTGCAGTTTTAAATTGTTGTGTTAGGGACTGTCTATCTGACATTTAACAGCAACCTGAAGGAGATGAGGGAATGAACCATGTGGGTATTGGGGAATAGCATTCCAGTCCTTGGTTAAGGAAATGCAAGAAGGCCAGTGTGGTTAGAGCTGAGTAAGTATGAGTGAGAATAGAAATTAGGTGATGAGAGGACAGAAAGGTAATGGGAGGCCAGATTTTGTAGGGTCTTCTAGGCCATTATAAGGTCTATAGCTTTTACTCTGAGTGATATAGGAATCCTTGGACGATTTTGAGCAGAAGAGTGACATGATCTGACATAGCTTTTAACAAGAATACTCTGGCTTCTCTGTAGATTGGAGGGGAAAATACAAAAGCAGGGAGAACTTAGGAGGCTATTAGAATTATCCAAGTAAGAGATACAGTGGTTTGGATCATAGTGATAGTAGTGGAATTGGAATTCTGATTATGTTTTGAAGGTATAGTGATGGATTGGATGGTTATGAAAACCGAGAGTCAAGCATGATGCCGGAGCACAGTTGGAGGAGGGAGTTGCCATTTACTGAGGTGGAGGAGAATTCAGGAGGAGCACGTTTGAGGAAAAGAAGATCATGAGTTTGTTTTTGGACATGTTAAACTTGAGATTGCTATAAGGCATTCAGGAGAGGAGATATCAAGTAGAATGTGAGATATATATGTCTGGGGTTCAAAGCACAGGTCTGGGCTGAAAATTTAAATTTAGGACTTGTCAGCAAGTTGGTGGTATTTAAAGGAATGAGACTAGATGAGATCACCAAAGGAGGAGAAAAGAGTTTTGAGGAGTCCTGTGACATTCCGACTTTTAGAGATTGGAGAAACTCAGAAGGAATGGCCAATGAAGTAAGAAAAAAACTTGGAGATTGTGGTTCTTTAGAAGCCAGGTGAAGAAGATGTTTCAAGAAGGAAGGAATGGAAAATTCTGCAAATAGGTCAAGTAAAATGAGGACTAAAAAATGACCATCAGATTTAGTAACATGGCAGTGAGCTTGAGAAACAGTTTCCATGATGAGGGAGGAGGAGTAGGTTCAAGAAGAAATGGAAGAAGAGAAATTGGTTATAGTAGTAATATGTGGCTACTTTTTTGAAGTATTTTGCAATGAAGGGGAGCAGAGAAAGTACTTGGATGGAGATGTGAGGGCAAAAGAAGGTATACATTTTTTTTAATATGGGAGAAATAACAGTTATGTGTATGCTGATAGGAATGATCTAATGGAGAGAAACCTGATGATGCAAAAGAGAGAAGGGAAAATTTTTGGAATGATGTCTTTGAGTAGGTAAGAGAGGATGTAATCTAATATACAAGTGGAAGCATTGGCCTTAGATAGGAGCATAGATAGTGTAGCCACTATTAAGGAAAGGCAGGGTATATGAGCACAGAGGGTAGACATACAGATGTGGCTGTGGAAAGCTGTGGAAGTTCTCTTGATTGCTTCGTAGTTTTCTAATGTAGTAGGAAGCACAGGCATTGGTTGAAAGTGAAGATGGGGGGCCGGCCCTGTGGTGTAGCGGTTAAGTGCGTGCGCTCTGCTGCTGGTGGCCTGGTTTCGGATCCCGGGCGCACACTGATGCACTGCTTGTCAGGCCATGCTGTGGTGGCATCCCATATAAAGTAGAGGAAGATGGGCACAGATGCTAGCCCAGGGCCAGTCTTCCTCAGCAAAAAGAAGAGGATTGGCATGGATGTTAGCTCAGGGCTGATCTTCCTCACATTAAAAAAAAAAGAAAAGCAATTGAAGATGGGGTAAGAGTTGTTGGAGGCTTGAAGAGATAGGAGGAAGTATGAAATAATCTTTTAGGAGAATGGGAGAATGAACAGAGTAGGGAAGCATCAAGAGCCTTCAGTTATTATAAATTGAGACCAGTCAGCATGGTTCTGTGTTTTTCTCTAACCATGTTCAGATATGAGAGTGACAACTTGAGTTATATGGAGAATTGAATTTAACCAGAGTTGAGATTTTATTGTTGAATCAGGAAAAAGCAAGGAAGTTAAGGATATATGCAAAGATGAGGTCCAATAAAAGACCTTGAAATCTAAGCTGGATAAGGAGAAGGAGGGCATAAGGAGAGTGAAAAGCTGGCAGGATCACTGGATTATAGGTCCTGTGAAGAGAAAGGATGAGAGAGCTGAAGACAGAATCCTAGATTTTATCAATATTTAATGGTAAAGCAAAGGAGGTATCAGAGTGTAGAACAAAAAGGCGTAGGGGAAGAAAGAGACAGGAAGTAGTCTATAGTCACATCTACAGTTCTGAGATGCAGAGTCCTGAAAACTTAAAAAAAATCACAGTAGTCCCCCGTTATCTGCCCTTTCACTTTCCGTGGTTTCAGTTACCCACGGTCAACCGTGGTCCAGAAGCAGGTGATCCTCCTCCTGCTGTATTGTCAGAAGGTCAGCAATAGCCTAATGCTACGTCACAATGCCTATGTCATTCATCCTGCTTCATCTCATCACGTAGGCATTTTATCATTTCACATCATCACAAGAAGAAGAAGGGTGAGTACAGTACAATAAGATATTTTGAAAAAGAGGCCACGCTCACATAACTTTTATTACAGTATATTGTTATAATTGTTCTACTTTATTAGTAGTTACTGTTGTTAATCTCTTACTGTGCCTAATTTATAAATTAAACTTTATCATAGGTCTGTATGTATAGGAAAAAATGTAGTATAGATAGGGTTTGGTACTATGTGTGGTTTCAGGCATCCACTGGGGGTCTTGGAACGTATACCCTGTGGTTAAGGGGGGACTACTGTATTGTGGTAAAACATACATAACATAAAATTTATCATCTTACCTATTTTTTTTTTTTTTTTTTGGTGGGAAAGATTAGCCCTGAGCTAACATCTGTTGCCAATCCTCCTCTTTTTGCTGAGGAAGATTGGCCCTGGGCTAACATCCATGCCCATCTTCCTCTACTTTATATGTGGGATACCTGCCATAGCATGGCTTGATAAGCGGTGCATAGGTCTCCTCACAGGATCTGAACCTGTGAACCCCAGGCTGGTGAAGCGGAGCACGTGAACTTAACCGCTACATCACTGGGCCGGCCCCCCATCTTAACTATTTTTAAGAATACAGTTCAGTGGCATTAAGTACATTGTTGTGCAAAAAAACCACATTGTTGTGCGACCATCACCACCATCCATCCCCAGAACTTTTTTGTCTTCCCAAACTGAAACTCTGTACCCATTAAATAATAACTCCCCATTTCTCCCTCCTCTGGCCCCTGGCAATCATCATTCTACTTTCTGTCTATGAATTTAACTACTCTAGGTAGACCTTATATAAGATGGAATCATAAAATATTTGTCCTTTTGTGTCTTATTTTACTTAGCATAACGTCTTCCCATGTTGTAGCATGTGTCAGACTTTCCTTCTTAGGAAATAAAACGGCTTTAAAAAGGCTAAATAATACTCCGTTGTAAGTATATACCACATCTTGTTTATCCATTCACCCATGGATGGGCACTTGGGTTGCTTCCACCTTTTGGCTATTGTGAATAATGTTGCTATGA
Source organism: Ceratotherium simum simum (assembly GCF_057802395.1). NCBI lineage: Eukaryota > Metazoa > Chordata > Mammalia > Perissodactyla > Rhinocerotidae > Ceratotherium > Ceratotherium simum. Next base: position 38,799,017 of record NC_141927.1, on the reverse strand, counting down.
ACATGGGTGGACAAATACCTGTTCAAGTCCCAGCTTTCAATTATTTTGTGTACCCAGAAGTGGAATTGTTGGTTCATATGGTAATTCTATGTTTAATTTTTTGAGGACCTGCTGTACTGGTTTCCACAGTGGCTATACCATTTTACATTTCCATCAGCAATGCTCAAGGGTTACAATTTCTCCACATCATTGACAACACTTATTTTCTGGTGTTTTGTTTTGTTTTGTTTTGTTTTATTGATAGTAGCCATCCTAATGGGTGTGAAGTGGTTTCTCATTGTGGTTTGCATTTTCATTTCCCTAGTGATTAGTGATGTTGAGCATCTTTTCATTTGTATATCTTCTTTGGAGAATGAAAAAAAAATTTTTAACTCATTTTACAGTAAGATCTCACTTAGCTAAACTCAGTTGTTGGCAAAACATGATTTGAACTGATGTGAAACTATATATATTCTTTACTTATCCCATTTAATGTGAATATGCCTATGTTTGCTAAAGAAATATTAATGTGTCTGATTGTGGAGTATTGCCCCAAATTCTACTGAGGCTGTTGATTTAAGATACATATATGTACTGTAATACTTTTCTAACATCAGAAAATTTCAAGATTTCAAAGCATATTCTATTCCAAGGGTTTTAGGTAAGAGTCTGTGAACTAGTAGCTTCATTTCTTTGGAAAACTGAGTTCCAGTTCAAAAAATCTTACAAACATTTGGGATTCAGAACATTAATTAGTTGAGGGCTATGCATACGTCCTATCTCACCTCTATCCATTTTGTTCTTTTCTGTCTTGATGCTTCACTCTTTTTTTTTTATTGAGGTCATAGTAGTTTATAACATTGTGAAATTTCAGGTGTATATTATTATTTGCCAGTCACCATCTATATGTGCCCCTTTACCCCTTATGCCCACCCCCCAGCCCCCTTCCCCTCTGGTGACCACTAATCTGTTCTCTTTGTCCACTTCTTTATCTTCCACATATGAGTGAAATCATGCAGTGTTTGTCTTTCTCTGATTTATTTCGCTTAAAACAATACCCTTAAGGTCCATCCATGTTGTTGCAAATGGGATGATTTTGTCTTTTTTTTTATGGCTGAGTAGTATTCCAGTGTATGTATGTACCACGTCTTCTTTATCCATTCATCAGTTGATGGATACTATGTTTCACTCTTGATATTCCTATCCTGGAGTTTTTTGCCTCTTAACTTCTCTGAGCCTTGTTTTTTTTCCTATCTATAAAGTGGGCATATTGTTTTCTACTTTGAGGAATGAATGGATTATGGGGATTAAATGAGATAACTATATAAGGTGCAGAGTCTGGCTCTGTGGTGCTTCTCAAATACTGATTCTCTTTATTCCTTAAGTCCATGCTCTATCCATTTTGGAGCATGTGAACTCATTCTTACATATCTCTTTCATCATGTAACTTGTAATCCCAATAACAGAATTATTTTTTATTATAATATTTCTATGGGAAATTTTCAAATACCAGAAGGGCATCTCTTCTCCCCAGAGTTCACATTCTCATACTGATAATAAGGGTGCAGTCCAACCCTCCACTCCCACCTCAAAACGTCATTCCCCCATGGAGAATGGAAAAGGAAGATCAAGGGGGAGCTATCTAACGGAGGCAAGGGGAGCGGAGCAGGGCTGTGTCTACGTCAATTGTAATTTTCTTGTTTGTACCAGATCTGGACTTGAGAGTGTGGCAAGAGTGGCCTCTAGATATTGGAAATTGGAATTAGATAAGTCATTTAATGAAAGTGGAGTTTTTGCAGAAGAGTAACCTTTTCTCATCAACTACTAGTAATAAAAGTTTCATTTTCTAGATAGGCATATTTAAGTTATCTTTTGGTTAAGCCCAATTACTAGTGCATTTTAGTGCCCCCCTCCCTTAGTTTCTTAGATTAAAAGTCCATTTTGGCCTGGAATGTATGTCATCTTTTAAAGATCTTGGCATATTCAAATGAGAAGAAGGGCACAGCGTGGCAGAACTTGAGTTAAAAGTTTTTAAAAATATTTTGTGCTCTTGATTATATTAGATACATGCTTCTTTGGAAAGTTACATGTTTAATGAAAGAGTATTTTGGCTGAAGTTTAGAAATAAAATGACCTAGCAAAGGTGACCTTGTAATTCAGATGTGACGATTTGATTTTGTCAAGGACTGGGTTAATGAGCGGTTTAGATGCAGCTCTTGCTTCCTCAGTGCATAGAGCTCTTATTAACTTCTAAACTGCAATAAATGGAAACACACTGGCTCATGAGGCTTTCACAGGGGAGTTGGAGGTGGTGGGGGCCAGAGATAGGTGAGTGCATGTGCCAGAACATTTCACAGTGCAGAAAGGTGAGGGTGGGTGAAGGCGGTGGGGAAATCTTCCGTGAGTCTAGTTTTACA